>NC_092152.1:27680835-27995121 GCF_045791955.1 Oncorhynchus clarkii lewisi
CTGTTTAAAGGCACAGTCAACTTAGTGTATGTAAACTTCTGACCCACTGGAATTGTGAAAGTGAATTATAAGTGAAATAATCTGTCTAAACAAATTGTTGGAAAAATTACTTAGATGCCCTAACCGACTTGCCAAAACTATAGTTTGTTAACAAGACATTTGTGGAGTGGTTGAAAAACGAGTTTTAATGACTCCAACCTAAGTGTATGTAAACTTCCCGACTTCAACTGTAAATGTCATTGGAGTGTGTGAGCATGTGACAGTGGATAGAGGTCTTCTAGATGGCTGTTGTGCTATACATGTCTGTGATCTGTTCCTGGAAGACCCTGTGGATGTCCACTCGTCTGGTCTTCAGAGTGGGGGTGAGGAGACCGTTGCTCACACTGAACATCTCTGGATGCAGGTGCAGGTCCTTCACCTGACAGTGAGGAAAGAGATGGCAGAAGGATCAGACTCATGTCTCTGTTGTATTCAGTTTCCTGTTACACCATGTTTTATGTCTTCATATACCATGGCACCATTTGTTACAAATATGAAGTCAATGTATGCCTGTATTCATGTTGAAGATTCCTCACCTGCTCAAATGACTTCAGCCCAGCTTCCTTCCCCACGGCTGTCATGTCTTCTAACACTTCTTTCTTCACATCCTGTAGTGAGAGAAGATTTCAAATCAGTACCTTCAGAATTGATACAATCCAACAACAGCAAACATTGTAAAGATGCAGATGGCCTATTGAGTGAACCATGGTGACGTCACATACTGGATTCTGGCAGAGTTCCTCATAGGATCCAACGATTCCCCTCTTCTTAACCCAGTCAATGAACACTTCTGGGTCTGGCACAACAATACCGATCAGGTGAGACTGGAAACAGGACATTCACACAGAAGAAACAAAACATAAAACAGTGTTAGAAAGAATGACTGATTCTTAGAAAAGGGACTATTCTCTGACAGTGAATATGAGAGTACCAGAATATCACAAATACCTGTAGGCTGTCTCCGTGCACAAAGACCTGTAGCACAGGGACACAACGCATGTAGACATTCTCAATCTTCTCAGGGGCAATGTACTCTCCCTGGGACAGCTTGAAGATGTGCTTCTTCCTGTCGATGATGCGAAGTGTCCCATTCTAACAGGAAAACATACCGACACACATTCACATAAAAATCTACATGACTTGACTGACTGGAGGATCTACTGATCATTGTCCTCTATTGTAACCCAGCTCACCGGTAGCCACTGGCCCACGTCTCCACTGTGCAGCCAGCCATCACGGTCCAGGGCCTCTGCTGTTTTCTCCTCATCTTTCAGGTATCCCCGGAACACACTGTGGCCACGGATACAGATCTAACTCAGCAGAAAGGTAGGAACAGTGTTAATATAGGAACAGCATATGATACACAACAGCCAGAGGAATACATTTTTGCTGGGTATGTTGTACAATAACACCATGATGCTTTGTTACCACCTCACCTCTCCTTCTCCGTTCTTGGCATAATAGTTCATATCAGGAATGTCAATCAACTTCACCATGGCACAGGGCAATGGAGCACCAACATGGCCTGAGAGACACACACACACACACACACACACACAGTACCAGAGTATAACCAACATGCAGCTACTGGGATCAGTGACTAGTCGTCTCCAGATATGAAGTACATAGTTTCCCATAGTCAGAGTCAGCCTTTACCTGCACTCCAGTCACCTGGCATGGAGAAGGTGCAGCCTGCTGTGCATTCAGTCTGTCCGTAGCCCTCAAAGATCTGCACAGAGCAGCAGGCACATTCCACATCACTAAACCTCACACCCCCATCTGAAATAAACCCACATATTTAGTCTGAGCTCCAGGCAGGTATTCTCACCAGACAGCCGAGGGTGGCCCTGAGGAAGGAGAGCACGGTGGGGGAGATGGGGGCCGAGGCGGTCAGGATGAACCTCAGATTACCTCCTAAATTAGCCTGAAACACAAAAGAAACAACGAGAATCCAATTACATCTAGCAAATACAGTTTTCTGAAAAGGGAGACTTAACAGTGCATTAAGAAAGTATTCAGACCCCTTGACTTTTTCCACATTTTGTTACCCTACAGCCGTATTCTAAAATGTATTCAATTGATTTTCCATCAAATCTATACATAATAGCCCATAATAACAAAGCAAAAACAGGTTAGACATTTTTGCAAATATATAAAATTTAAAAAACTGAAAAATAATATACATAAGTATTCAGACCCTTTACTCAGTACTATTATTTAGGTAAGTCAGTTAAGAACAAATTCTTATTTTCAATGACAACCTAGAAACAGTGGGTTAACTACCTTGTTCAGGGGCAGAATTACAGATTTTTACCTTGTCAGCTCGGGGATTCGATCTTGCAACCTTTGGGTTACTAGTCCAATGCTCTAACCTGCCGCCTCAACTTTGTTGAGGCACCTTTGGCAGCGATTACAATATTGAGTCTTCTTGGGTATGGCCGCTATAATCTTGGCACAACTTTATTTGGGGAAGTTCTCCCATTCTTCTCTGCAGATCCTCTCAAGCTCTGTCACGTTGGATGGGGAGCGTCGGGGCACAGCTATTTTCAGGTCTCTCCAGAGATGTTAGATCGGGTTCAAGTCCAGGCTCTGGCTGGGCCACTCAAGGACATTCAGAAACTTGTCCTGAAGCCACTCCTGCATTGTCTTGCTTGTGTGCTTAGGGTCGTTGTCCTGTTGGAAGGTGAACCTTCACCCCAGTCTAAGGACCTAACGCTCTGGAGCAGGTTTTCATCAAGACTCTCTGTACTTTGCTCCGTTCATCTTTTTCTTGATTCTGACTAGTCTCCCAGTCCCTGAAAAACAACCCTACAGCATGATGCTGCCACTACCATAAATACCTTATTGTTGGAGTGCTGCAGAGATGGTTGTCCTTCTGGAAGGTTCTTCCATCTCCACAGAGGAACTCTGCTCTGTCAGAGTGATCATAGGGTTCTTGGTCCCCTCCCTGACCAAGGCCCTTTTCCCCCGATTGCTAAATTTGGCCAGGTGGCCAGCTCTAGTAAGAGTATTGGTGGTTCCAAACTTCTTCCATTTAAGAATGATGGAAGCCACTGTGTTCTTGAGGACCTTCAATACTGCAGAAATGGTTTGGTATCCTTCCCCAGATCTGTGCCTCGACACAATCCTGTCTCGGAGCTCTATGGACAATTCCTTCGACCTCATGGCTTGGTTTTTGCTCTGACATGCACGGTCAACTGTGGGACCTTATATAAACAGGTGTGTGTCCAATCAATTGAATTTACCACAGGTGGACTCCAATTAAGTTGTAGAAACATCTCAAGGATGATCAATGGAAACAGGATGTACCTGAGTCTCATAGTAAAGGGTCTGAATACTTAAGGTATTTATTTTTAATAGATTTGCAAAAATTTCTAAAAACCTGATTTCACTCTGTCATTATGGGGTATTGTGTGTAAATTGATGAGAAAAAAAACATTTAATTAATTTTAGAATAAGGCTGTAACATACCAAAATGTGGAAAAAAGGAAGGGGTCTGAATACTTTCAGAATGCACTGTATGTGTTCAGTGACGTACCTGAATCCTGTTGAACACCAGCCTGTCCCACAGACTGTTGTTACGTACCACCCCACTGCTGAGCTCAGCCTGCTTCCTCCTCACAGCATAGTGCAGCACTGCCCGGCGCAATGGGGACGTCACGGAGCCTAAGATCTACACACAGACATGCATGCACACAGAAGAGAGCATAGAAAGAATTAGAAGTAAGGCCACATAAACAAATACCAATTGTAGGGTTGGTACAGTATCATAGGATTTGCACTCATCTGCTGACCTTGTCGTAGATGCGGTTGAGTAGGCGAGGCACCACTGGGAAGAAGGTGGGTTTCAGAGTCTTAATATCATCCATGAGCAGGGAGATATCCCCCTGGTAGAATCCTACCCTGGCCCCATGACATAGCATGGACACCTGAGGCAGACAGGAGCATTTAGAGCACTGTCTGACATGTATAGTCACCAAGACAGACATAGAAAAGTATTATTGTAATCATAAGAGGGTGAGCTACCTGAATCATCCTCTCAAACATGTGGGCAAGAGGCAGGTAAGATATTGACACGTCCTCTTGCTGAATTACAAATGACCCCTGTAATGAAGGGAAATAATTGACGCATTAAAAAAAAAGTTACACCGTGGATAATAGAGATGACATACAACCAATTAAAATATGCAATCTAGATTTTACAACAGCAATGTATATTTTACAAGGACAATTATGGGTAAACTATTTCGCATTCACAAGGGCTATTAAACATCCCATTTATCATCTCTTAAAACACTACAGGGAGAAGAACAGAGAGAGAGATGGAACGAGGGATGGAGTGAGACAAAAAGAGAGAAAATGTAGCTAGCCATGAAACTCCTTCTGAATTCAAGACGGAGGTGGGAGCCAGAACAGACCTCCAGGATCTTAATAACAGAGGAGGAATTGGAGGCGATGTTGCCGTGGGTGATCATGGCTCCCTTGGGCTTTCCTGGTCAAATAAACAGAACACAGTTTAGTTTGGAGGAGGGCATCACTGCACGGCTCTGTGTAACACCAGAATTTATCTCATAACTTAATGAGAGGTTGTCAGTGGGCCCCCATGGGCACATTCCTAGTAGCGTGGGTAAATGCTTAAGTATATGATTAACATGCAGGGTAGTGGGGGTACTTGAGGACTCACACAGAGATCTATAAAAACACATGGTACCTGTGGTTCCACTGGTGAAGCACACGACTGCCAGGTCCTGGGGTTGGGGTGGCTGCAACAAACAGACACGGATGAATGACAACAGGATCAAAAACAGTAAGGAAGCAGCAAAAACTGTAATTGTGACCCAATCGACATTTACCACAGAAAAACTCACCGCAGGATCTTTGAGGTTCTGTCGTCCAAGTTCCTGCAATACACACACACACACACACGGTCATGTCTTTGGTACTCAAGGTGACTTCTAACCTCAGCGACAGGGTGTGTGATGGGATCTTTTGTTTGTGATGTTGATCCAGTATCACAACCTCTTTACATTTTATTCATCTACCCTCCTCCCACCATGATCTGTGTGAGTTGAAGAATCTCCACTCCACAGTTCTTCCCCCTCTCCACTATGGCATCACTGCAGGGATTGAAGAGCACCAGACAGGAGAGAGTAGGCGTCACACCCTTCTCCTTATTCCCCAGAAGGGACTCTGCCTTCTCCTCCTTGTCACAGATCACCAGGGAGATCTCAGCTAGGAGGTGAAACAGCCAAAATTAACATGAAGATTAAAAGGACAGTGGTATAGGAGTGGACCAATAAATAAATACACACACACACACACACACACACACACACACACACACACACACACACACACACATACAGTTGAAGTCGGAAGTTTATATACACAACGTAGACAAATACATTTAAACTCAGTTTTTCCACAATTCCTGACATTTAGTCATAGTAAAAATTCCCGGTCTTAGATCAGTTAGGACCACCAGTTTATTTTAAGAATTTGAAATGTCAGAATAATAGTAGAGAGAATGATTTATTTCAGTTATTTCTTTCTTTCATATTCCCAGTGGGTCAGAAGTTTACATTCCCTCAATTAGTATTTGGTAGCATTGCCTTTAAAAATTGTTGAACTTGGGTCAAACGTTTTGAGTAGCCTTCCACAATAAGTTGGGTGAATTTTGGCCCATTCCTCCTGACAGAGCTGGTGTAACCGAGTCAGGTATGCAGGCCTCCTTGCTCTCACACACACACACACACACACTTTTTAAGTTCTGCCTACACATTTTCTATGGGATTGAGGTCAGGGCTTTGTGATGGCCACTCCAATACCTTGACTTTATTGCCCTTAAGCCATTTTGCCACAACTTTGGAAGTATGCTTGGGGTCATTGTCCATTTGGAAGACCCATTCGCGACCAAGCTTTAACTTCCTGACTGATGTCTTGAGATGTTGCTTCAATTTATCCACATAATTTTCCTCCCTCATGATGCCATATATTTTGTTGAGTGCACCAGTCCCTCCTGCAGCAAAGCACCCCCATGCGTCACGGTTGGGATGGTGTTCTTCGGCTTGCAAGCCTCCCCCTTTTTCCTCCAAACATAACGATGGTCATTATGGCCAAACAGTTCTATTTTTGTTTCATCAGACCAGAGGACATTTCTCCAAAAAGTACGACCTTTGTCCCCATGTGCAATTGCAAACTGTAGTCTGGCCTTTTTAATGGTGGTTTTGGAGCAGTGGCTTCTTCCTTCCTCAGGGGCCTTCAAGTTCTGTCTATATAGGAATTGTTTTACTGTGGATATAGATACTTTTATAACTGTTTCCTCCAGCATCTTCACAAGGTCCTTTGCTGTTGTTCTGGGATTGATTTGCCCTGTTCGCACCAAAGTACGTTCATCTCTAGGAGACAGATCTCCTTCCTGAGTGGTATGAAGGCTGCATGGTGTTTATACTTGCATACTACTGTTTGTACAGATGAACATGGTACATTCAGGTGTTTGGAAATTGCTCGCAAGGATCAACCAGACTTGTCTTGGCTGATTTTTTTTCTTCCCATGATGTCAAGCAGAGAGGCACTGAGTTTGATGGTAGGCCTTGTAATATATCCACAGGTACACCTCCAATTGACTGAAATAATGTAAATTAGCCTATCAAAAGCTTCTAAAGCCATGACATAATTTTCTGGAATTTTCCAAACTGTTTAAAGGCACAGTCAACTTAGTGTATGTAAACTTCTGACCCACTGGAATTGTGAAAGTGAATTATTCCAACAATTGTTGTAAAAATGACTTGTGTCATGCACAAAGTAGATGTCCTAACCAACTTGCAAAAACTACAGTTTGTTAACAAGAAATTTGTGTAGTGGTTGAAAAACGAGTTTTAACGACTCCAACCTGGGTGTAAGTA
Source organism: Oncorhynchus clarkii lewisi (assembly GCF_045791955.1). Taxonomy (NCBI): domain Eukaryota; kingdom Metazoa; phylum Chordata; class Actinopteri; order Salmoniformes; family Salmonidae; genus Oncorhynchus; species Oncorhynchus clarkii. The sequence goes on from NC_092152.1 coordinate 27,687,780, forward strand.
AACTTCCGACTTCAACTGTATATTATATACATAGTACGAGTCAAAGGTTTGGCCACACTTACTCATTCCAGGTTTTTTTGTTAACTTTTACTATTTTCTACATTGTAGAATAATAGTGAAGACATCAAAACTATTAAACACATGGAATGATGGAGTAACCAAAAAAAGTGTTAAACAAATCAAAATATATTTGATATTTAAGATTCTTCAAAGTATCCCCCCTTTGCCTTGATGCACACTCAGCATTCTCTCAACCAGCTTCACCTGGAATGCTTTTCCAACAGTCTTGAAGGAGGTCCCACATATGCTGAGCACTTGTGGCTGCTTTTTCTTCAATCTGCGGTCCTACTCATCCCAATGCATCTCAATTTAGTTGAGGTTTGGTGATTGTGGAGGCCAGGTCATCTGATGCAGCACTCCATCACTCTCCTTCTTGGTCAAATATCCCTTACACAGCCTTGAGGTGTGTTGGGTTATTGTCCTGTTGAAAAACAAATGATAGTCCCACTAAGCTCAAACCAGATGGGATGGCGTATTGCTGCAGAATGCTGTGGTAGCCATGCTGGTTAAGTGTGCCTTGAATTCGAAATAAATCACAGACAGGGTCAACAGCAAAGCACCCCCACACCACCTCCATGCTTCATGAGGTGATCCACACATGCAGAGATCATCTGTTCACCTACTCTGCATCTCACAAAGACACGGCGGTTGCATCCGAAAATCTCAAATTTGGACTCATCAGACCAAAAGGAAAGATTTCCACCAGTCTAATGTCCATTGCTTGTGTTTCTTGGCCCAAGCAAGTCTTATTCTTATTGGTTCTCTTTAGTAGTGGTTTCTTTGCAGCAATTCAACCAGGAAAGCCTGATTCACGCAGTCTCCTCTGAACAGTTGATGTTGAGATGTGTCTGTTACTTGAACTTTGTGAAGCATTTTTTTTGGCCTGCAATCTGAGGTGCGGTTAATTGCCGATTGCTGAGGCTGGTAACTAATCCTCTGCAGCAGAGGTAACTCTGGGTCTTCCTTTCCTGTGGCGGTCCTCATCGTAGCACTTGATGGTTTTTGCGACTGCACTTGAAGAAACTTTCAAAGTTCTTGACATTTTCCGGATTGACTGACCTTCATGGTGGATGATGGACTGTCATTTCTCTTTTCTTATCTGAGCTGTTCTTGCCATAATATGGACTTGGGTCTTTTACCAAATATAATCTTCTGTATACCACCCGTACCTTGTCACCACACAACTTATTGGCTCAAACACATTAAGGAAAGAAATTCCACAAATTAACTTTTAACAAGGAACACCTGTTACTTGAAATGCATTCCAGGTGACTACCTCATGAAGCTGGTTGAGAGAATGCCAAGAGTGTGCAAAGTTGTCATCAAGGCAAAGGGTGGCTACTTTGAAGTCTCAAATATAAAACAGATTTTGATTCACTATTAAAATAGTAAAAATAAATAAAAACCCTGGAATGAGTAGGTCTGTCAACTTTTGACTGGTACTAATATATATATGTATATCAGTATGTTGTAACAGAGTATTCCAGCCTTACCCAGGTTGAGGATATGCACCATGGCCTCCTCTCCAAGTGTGTCATACAGGGGCACCACAGCCATTGAGAAGGTGTAGCAGGCCAGCTCTGAAATTATCCACTGCCACCAACAGAGGGAGACAGAGCATCACTATTAGAAAGAAAGAGCCCAGACTCCTTCCTAACTGATGCTTGGTCACTACATTAGTGGAGTCTCTACAAGGACAGTGCTCTAACAGACAGGGAAATCTTAGGATTAAACATCATGGCATCACACTACGTAGAATAGCAGGGAAGGAATGTGTAGCCTTCTGTACCTCTGGCCTGTTCTGGGCAAATATTCCAACTAACTGCTCAGGGTTTGGTTGGCAGCCTTTGCCCAAAAGCCCAGAGCCCAGCACCTGTGCCTGTTCAGCCACCTAAAACAGGACAATCAGACAGCAACAATAATTCAAATCAATGAAACGAGCTTGAGCATACCTTACAAGCATACCTTGGTAATAATAATAAAAGACCAAAGATCCACACTCCACAGACCTCAGTGTAGGATATCCACTGGTAAGGTTCCCCAGGTTTCCTGAAGCCAAGGCATGGGCCATCCCCTGTGCATCAACACAATCTAGTCAGGTACACTGTGGCATGTCTGGTAAGTTGTCAGTGCTCCTAACTAGCGCATTAGTCCTCTGTGTCCGGCCAGCTCACCTGCCACCCTCAGTCCTCTCTGGAACATGTCATAGGCTGTCCTGGTGTCATCATAGTAGAACTCCAACAGAACATCATCCTTGAGCAAAGCTGAACGCCTCCAATTGGGCTCTCCCTGCAATACACAGACTCCATAAAAAACTCTAATGTAATCAATGTTAATGTAGTAGTATAACAACAAACCAAAATACAGCGATAAATACAACTACTATTACTCACACAAACATGACTGTTCTGAATAAATATTACTCTTACTAACACTCATCTGCTCCTTGAAGCTTCCAGAACACAATACTCTCACCTGTACAGGGATAGACTGGGCATTCAGATCACAAGGGGGGCGCATGGGCCGAGGGCGAGTCACCAGCCAGTATGCAGTGAAGGAGGCCAGAGCCCCTATACCCAGCAGAGAGGACGGGGATAGAGAGAGGGAGGAGAAGGAGAAAGAGGACGACAAAGGGAGAGAGGGGACAAGGCTCCAGAAGTCTTTGTTTTCAGGTCCTCGAACCCCCCCACTGGTACGAAGGGATTGTAACCACTCCTGAAAATGCATAGCTGAGAGAGAGAGAGAGAGAGAGAGAGAGAGAGAGAGAGTGTATTTGCCTGAATGAATGAGAGAGAAATATAATGAGAGTCAAAAGTGAAAGCAATTACATCCAGGAATTCTCTACAAACTTGTGAAAAGACGTCCAGGTGCTATTGTACTTTAGAAACAGAACATAAAACATGTATGCTGTATGCAGAAAGAGGAGTTAATCTCCCTTATACAATAGTATTCCACAGTCGTGGCCAAAAGTTTTGAGAATGACAAATATTCATTTTCAAAGTTTTCTGCTTCAGTGTCTTTAGATATTTTTACAAGCATTTCATAAGTGTCAAAGGCTTTCATTGACAATTACATGAAGTTGATACAAAGAGTCAATATTTGCAGTGTTGACCCTTCTTTTTCAAGACCTCTGCAATCCGCCCTGGCATGCGGTCAAATAACTTCTGGGCCACATCCTGACTGATGGCAGCCCATTCTCGCATAATCAATGCTTGGAGTTTGTTAGAATTTGTGGGGTTTTGTTTGTCCACCCGCCTCTTGAGGACTGACCACAACTTCTCAATGGGATTAAGGTCTGGGTAGTTTCCTGGCCATGGACCCAAAATATCTATGTTTTGTTCCCCGAGACACTTAATTATCACTTTTTCCTTATGGCAAGGTGCTCCATCATGCTGGAAAAGGCATTGTTCATCACCAAACTGTTCCTGGATGGTTGGGAGAAGTTGCTCTCGGAGGATGTGTTGGTACCATTCTTTATTCATGGCTGTGTTCTTAGGCAAAATCGTGAGTGAGCCCACTCGTTTGGCTGAGAAGCAACCCCACAAATGAATGGTCTCAGGATGCTTTACTGTTGGCATGACACAGGACTGATGGTAGCACTCACCTTGTCTTCTCCAGACAAGCTTCTTTCCGGATGCCCCAAACAATCGGAAAGGGGATTCAGAGAAAATGACTTTACCCCAGTCCTCAGCAGTCCAATCCCTGTACCTTGTGAAGAATATCAGTCTGTCCCTGATGTTTTTCCTGGAGAGAAGTGGCTTCTCTGCTGCCCTTCTTGACACCAGACCATCCTCCAAAAGTCTTTGCCTCACTGTGCGTTCAGATGCACTCACACCTGACTGCTGCCATTCCTGAGCAAGCTCTGTACTGGTGGTGCCCCGATCCCGCAGCTGAATCAACTTTAGGAGACGCTCCTGGTGCAGTGGAAATGTTTTTGGGGGATTCAGTTCATTTGCATGGCAAAGAGGGACTTTGCAATTAATTGCAATTCTTCTGATCACCCTTCATAACATTCTGTTATGAAGGGAGTATATGCAAATTGCCATCATACAAACTGAGGCAGCAGACTGAAAATTAATATTTGTTTCATTCTCAAAACTTTTGGCCACGACTGTACATGTCAGTTTCAGGGATAAGAGAGGCTGGGGGGGGGTAAATGTTTATGGAACAATTAGGAATGAGACTGGACAGATCCTGTGCAGCCCAAAATGAATAAAGCAAAATTACAAACAAACTTGGTGACCAAAACTAAATAATGCAACATCCACTGTTTTTAAAAAGCCCAGCCGAATCACACTGGCCCTCCGGCTCAGCAGACAGACAAGGGGACTGTTTTTTAAAAGCCCAGCCGAATCACACTGGCCCTCCGGCTCAGCAGACAGACAAGGGGACTGTTTTTAAAAAGCCCAGCCGAATCACACTGGCCCTCCGGCTCAGCAGACAGACAAGGGGACTGTTTTTTAAAAGCCCAGCCGAATCACACTGGCCCTCCGGCTCAGCAGACAGACAAGGGGACTGTTTTTAAAAAGCCCAGCCGAATCACACTGGCCCTCCGGCTCAGCAGACAGACAAGGGGACTGTTTTTAAAAAGCCCAGCCGAATCACACTGGCCCTCCGGCTCAGCAGACAGACAAGGGGACTGAGGAGAGAATGAATGGGCTGGGGTGTATAGGGGAGAGGGACTCGGAAGTAATCATGATTGGCTAACCAGAAACATGCGCTTAGGTTACTCTTAGTCAATTCTGTGTCTACCAACGTAGATGGAGCTACAGGGAGGAGAGAATAAAGAGGGAGCGAGTGAGGGAGAGAGTAGATGCATACATTAACAGAGTTTGGTGGCGAGATGGGAGGGACAGCGTGATGGCCTGTAGGTCCACCCTCATGTTTCCCTGCCAGTCTGTAATTGCTCATAACCAAACCAGAGTACGAGAAAGAAACATGGACTCAATATGTTAACCAAAACAAATGTGAAACAAACGTACATCTACTAAAACATTTCATTCTCACACCCTCCTGTCTTTTAAATCTGGTATGTCCTTCCAAACTATGAGTTTGCCCACAGTTCCACTTTCTCTGCTTATGCACATGGAATTCACATCACCAAATAAATCCCCCTCCCCTATACCCCTCAACCTCTCACCCACTTTCTCCCCCCTTCTTTCAAAAGTGAAGGGGATAAAGGGTGGTCACCCCCCTCTCATTCAGTCTTTGAACCAGGCCAACTATGTCCCAGTTCGCTCCCCTGGAGAAAATAATTACCAAAGATCCATCATTCTTTTTCTCATTACTTTTTCTTCAAGTTCTTTGAAAGTTCTAGGACCTCTCCAAATGCACAATATCTAGCCAGAATACATTGCCCTGAACTGAAATAAAATGGCATGTTGGAGTGGTAAAATAATACATATGGCTACAATTGTCTTAAGCGTTGCACTACAGTACGAGCCAACACCTGCTGAAAAGTGGCAGTCTGAGTTTGGAAGGTCCCCATGGCTCCTTTGATGTATACAAAGACAAAATAAATGGTCTTTCATATATGACACATAACAAATGGCTTGCTAAGAAGAATATCCCCCTATGTTCCCCTATTTCTCTCTTTATCTAGACTAGAATGTAGTATTATCTCCCTTCCTCCCTCAGGCCCATTCATTATGGCTATTGTCAGAGCCAGACAGGGACTATTGTGCTTCCCTGTCACTTACTCCCAAACAGAGATGAGACAAAGGGAATAATGGAGACATGTGAAACAGTTACTAAGCAAATGAAATATCTAAGAGGGATTAAATACACCCATTGTAGGCCTCTAACATATATTTGCTGTGTTATAACGTGTAGATTAAACGCGACAATCTGGAATTAATCACCTATACTGCTCAGTAAGATAGGCACAAGGGTAGCATTAAGCACCAGCTAAGAGTTTCAAAAGTGACAAATATATAACAAGACACCCAAGGGCAGTTTGCATGTCTGTGCATATTCACTCCTGCTGGCAGGCAGAAACCGAGATTAAAAAACAGAGCAATACTAAGACAAAAGCAGAAACCACATAATGTGTCATTCTCTCCAATGGAAAATAATGAGGATCAGGAGCAGTATTGCATCCACTATCTGTATCCTCATTGTCTTTGTACTAAAATAACATAGGTACCTATGTCACTGCAGGCCTGCATCTATGTTCCACAGGAGAGAGGTGTATGGGGGAATGTGGTTGACAAGGGATTTCTTCATCAAGCAGAGATTCAGTATTTTCCAGATTTACAGTGATCAAAAGCCACCACACTACAAAAATCTCATTACACGTGTGAGCAAATGGCATGTGGGCTTCAAAGACCATCCCTGATGAAAGACAAATGGCGTGTTATTCTCTGACCCAGAAAACTACAGGTGGTGAGAGGAAGGACTGAGTGGCAGCATAGCCTAGCACTACACCAAACGGTTCTCTGAATGGAGATGGGAAGAGCACTGGGGACACGTGAGGTTAGTGAAGTGACAGAGTAAGTGGCAGAGTAAGGGGGAGAACGAGTGAAATGCACGGTTGTTTTTCGGCTGTGATTCCCAAATGAAGCGTGAAAAACACAGACATAGTCACAATTAGGGTTTTGGGAAGGGAAAGGCGGCGGAGAGGAAGAAAGATGGCACGGTATGCGTCACGGTGATGGCTGCTGGGAAGATTAACTGTCCAGGAGCAGACAGAGCAGCATCACTCGAGTCACACACACTCAGAGAACACAGGAGTTCTTTGCAGAACTTCTACCACCATCATTAGACTCCCATGGTATTGATTAGGAGGGCCTGTCTTAAATGTGTGTTTGTGCACTAAAGCAGCACAGCCCACTATGCATAAATGGACACTCAAACTTCAGCTGTCCAAGGTGTCACTTTTACCCAGTGTTACTATACCTCCACTATCTGACTGTACCAGCGACACAACAGTATGCCAACTCAGCCCTGCCCAGACTGCATTCCAGCAACATGGACGACTTTTAAACACGTTGCCTGTGGTTTCCATAGACAGACATAGACTTCAATATTAATGCAAAGGCACAAAGCCCCTGCAAAAACAAACTCAATGCAGACACATGGGTACATGCAGCCAGACATTATGTCTGTGCAGCATGAATTGCAACTGGAGGAATTCCAAAGAACTCAAGCTATACATGTGTTTGGTCCAGCTGGCCAATGGGTTTCAATGGGTTTCAAGCTATATAGCAATTACCTTTGTTTGGAGAAAAAGAAGGACCACATAATTCTGCAATGGGTGTTCTCACCTCATATGCTAGAATTAAAAGTATAAAGAACTATTTGAAATATATCCTTACTTGAAACTGATAACCTACTGTTATGGCAGCTGACAATTTCTTACCATGCATTGCAAAGTTTAGAATATCGAGCTCGAAAATCTTATTTCTGTCCCATTCATGACCAATACATAACTTAACATGCATCATCTTCAGAAAAGACACACGCCTCTCTCTTTCTCCGTTGACATAATTATGCAGGACAACTCAAAATCGTCAAAAATGTACTGTAACGTTACCTGTTTCAAAGCTTGTATCGAATGGAAATGGTAAACAGGTTTTAAGTGTATTGCACTTAATGCCCCACGATGAGTACACTCGCTTGTATCCAATAGTGTCACTACCAGTGTGTTACAATTACCTACTCTAGCTAATTTGTACCTAGTAGAGAACTTTCCCCACAGTTTAAAGAAATAGTTTCACAAGAGTCGAGGCAACCGACTCTTACCTAAACGAAATCTAGGTCACCCAATTTTCTTCAAATTGTGGTCTTCTAGTTCGGCAGGAGTAGCGAAATCACCAACCGACACCAAACACACCAAAGTGTAACCCTTAACCCCCCTCTTCTTGAGAGGGGTACAGCTGCAGACCTCATCCCTCAGGCCCCTCTTTATACCGCCACCTACTGGAGACCGCATCTCTCAGGCTCGTCTCTATAATGCCACCTATTGGAGATCTCTCAGGCCCCTCATGTCTCATACCCTCATCCTCAGGTACCTCTCATCTATCAGAGATTGCCATAGAACTGAACTCTACATGTCAGACAGGATTATCGTCATCATCCAACATAATTCACAATTCTTCAATAATACAAAATAGGGTTCAATTTGTTGTCTCCCAAATAGAATGAAATAAACACGTCAATGAAACAATTGGGATAGCGACATGAAAGGCATTCCAAGAATAAAATACTTACAAATTAGCATTTAAATCAGGAACAGTAGCCTGTCAAAAAATGGCTGCCACTGTGACCTGTAGAACGATAAAGTAGTCACGAGCCAATAGAAAGATAAGCATCTGTAACGGATGTGAAACGGCTAGCTAGTTAGCGGTGGTGCGCGCTAAATAGCGTTTCAATCGGTGACGTCACTTGCTCTGAGACATTGAAGTAGTGGTTCCCTTTGCTCTGCAAGGGTCGCGGATTTTGTGGAGCGATGGGTAACGATGCTTCGAGGGTGACTGTTGTTGGTGTGTGCAGAGGGTCCCTGGTTCGCGCCCGGGTATGGGCGAGGGGACGGTCTAAAGTTATACTGTTACACATCCAACAGCCTTTTGAAAGAGGGGATTCGTTTTTCCTGGGCGGTTCGTCACTGAGGGGCCTGAGCGATGAGAAGGACCTGAGAGATGAGGTCTCCAATATGTGGCAGTATAGAGAGGGGCCTGAGAGATGAGGTCTCCAGTACGTGGCAGTATAGAGAGGGGCCTGAGAGATGAGGGGCCTGAGGGATGAGGTCTGCAGCTAGTCTATTGCTCTTGAAATAAATGATAATGAGAGAAAAAAAAAGCTATTGAATTCGTAAAGCACTTCATATCTCAACTCAACAAATGCTGGAGGTGATTAAAAAAACAAAAACATTAAAGTGCTTTATAACACCTTATGATTTAACAACCAGTTATTGAATACATTCACATGATAAAGCTCAGATTATTATTTGTTTGTTTATTTCATTACAAATATTCAGATGTTGACTCATATGTTTATGAATTGAAAATGCCTACATAACACTTTTGGTAAAACAATAATACAAAGTAAGAAATATCACATGATAATACAGGAACAGCTAACAACATTAACTTCTTTGCCAGTTCACAAAATATGTATTTACAAAATATTCTAACCCGTTGAAATAAAAGAACGCTGAACACAATTGCATTACATTGCTCTGTCTCTTCGGTTTAATTTATTTCCAGTACCAAAAACTATTTTCGTATCAGATCATGTGTAGGATTCAACCCAGATCAGCATTATATTGTTCAATCAGAAATCTATGTCCCAGTCTGAGTCCTCAACAGCTGGTGAGTCCTCAAGGATGTCAGTGAAGGGGTTCAATTTGCTGTCCTCCAAGTGACTGATGAACTGAAAAAAATAATATTTCTAATGGTAAAATACAATATGCAAGTATATATATAGTCAACATATGATTATTTTAGTACCAGTCAAAAGTTTGGACACACTTACTCATTCAAGGGTTTTTCATTCTTTTTACTATTTTTGACATTGTAGATTAATAGGGAAGACATCAAAACTGTGAAATAACACATATGTAATCAAAAATATTTTAGATTCTTCAAAGTAGCCACCCTTGATGACAGCTTTGCACACGCTTGGCATTCTCTCAACCAGCTTCACCTGGAATGCTTTTCCAGCAGTCTTGAAGGAGTTCCCACATATGCTGAGCACTTGTTGGCTGCTTTTCCTTCACTCTGTGGTCCAACTCATCTCAAACCATCTCAATTGGGTTGAGGTCGGGTGATTGTGGAGGCCAGGTCATCTGATGAAGCACTCCATCACTCTCCTTCTTGGTCACATAGCCCTTACACAGCCTGGAGGTGTGTTGGGCCATTGTCCTGTTGAAAAACAAATGATAGTGGGACTAAGTGCAAACCAGATGGGATGGTGTACTGCTGCAGAATGCTGTGGTAGCCATGCTGGTTAAGTGTGCCTTGAATTCAAAATAAATCATAGACAGTGTCACCAGCAAAGCACCCCCACACCATCACACCTCCTCCACCATGCTTCACAGTGGGAATCACACATGCAGAGATCATCCGTTCACCTACTCTGCGTCTCTGAAAGACACGGCGGTTGGAACCAAAAATTTAAAATATGGACTCATCAGATCAAAGGACAGATTTCCACCGGTCTAATGTCCATTGCTCGTGTTTCTTGGCCCAAGCAAGTCTCTTCTTATTGTTGGTGTCCTTTAGTAGTAGTTCCTTGCAGCAATTAGACCACAAAGGCCTGATTCACGCAGTCTCCTCTGAACAGTTGATGTTGAGATGTGTCTGTAACTTAAATTCTGTGAAGCGTTTAATTGGCAATTTGAGGCTGGTAACTCTAATGAACTTATCCTCTGCAGCAGAGGTAACTCTGGGTCTTCCTTTCCTGTGGCGATCTTCATGAGAGCCAGGTTCATCATAGCGCTTGATGTTTTTTGCAACTGCACTTGAAGAAACTTTAAAAGTTCTTGACATTTTCCGGATTGACTGACCTTTATGTCTTAAAGTAATGATGTACTGTCATTTCTCTTTGCTTAATTGATCTGTTCTTACCATAATATGGACTTGGGTCTTTTACCAAATAGGGCTATCTTCTGTATAACACCCCTAGCTTGTCACAAAACAACTGATTGGCTCAAACACATTAAGTAAAGACATTCCACAAATTAACTTTTAACAAGGCACACCTGTTAATTGAAATGCATTTCAGGTAACTACCACATGAAGCTGGTTGAGAAAATGCCAAGAGTGTGCAAAGCTGTCATCAAGGCAAAGGGTGGCTACTTTGAAGAATCTCAAATATAAAATATTTTCATTTGTTTAACACTTTTTTGGTTACTACATGATTCCAGATGTGTTATTTCATAGTTTTGATGTCTTCACTATTATTCTACAATGTAAAAAAAAAGTAAAAATGATGAAAACCCTGGAATGAGTAGGTGTGTCCAAACTTTTGACTGGTACTATATAGAGTTGAAGTTGGAAGTTTACATATACCTTAACTAAGTTTAAATGTATTTGGCGTTCTCAATTCCTGTCACGTCCTGACCTTAGTTCCTTTTTTATGTCTCTATTTTTGGTTTGGTCAGAGCGTGAGATGGGGTGGGCATTCTATGTTTTTGTTCTATGTTTTGTATTTCTGTGTTTGGCCTGGTATGGTTCCCAATCAGAGGCAGCTGTCTATCGTTGTCTCTGATTGAGAACCATACTTAGTTAGCCTGTTCCCACCTGTGTTTGTGGGTAGTTGTTTTCTGTTTTGTGTGTCTTCACCTTACAGAACTGTTTTGTTCACACTCGCTGTCTCGTGTTCATTTATTAAAATTAACATGGACACTTACCACGCTGCGTTTTGGTCTGATCCTTCCTATTCCTCATCCGAGGAGCACAACGATCGTTACAATTCCTGACATTTAATCATAGTAAAAATTCCTTGTCTTAGGTCAGTTAAGATCACCACTTTATTTTAAGAATGTGAAATGTCAGAATAATAGTAGAGAGAATGATTTATTTCAGTTATTTATTTATTTCATATTCCCAGTGGGTCAGAAGTTTACATACACTCAATTAGTATTTGGTAGCATTGCCTTTAAATTGTTGAACTTGGGTCAAATATTTTGGGCAGCCTTCCACAAGCTTCCCACAATAAGTTGGGTGAATTTTGGCCCATTCAACCTGACAGAGTTGGTGTAACTGAGTCAGGTTTGTAGGCTTCCTTGCTCGCACAGAAGTTTTCAGTTCTACCAACAAATTTTCTATGGAATTGAGGTCAGGGCTTTGTGATTGCCACTCCAATACCTTGATTTTGTTGTCCTTAAGCCATTTTGCCACAACTTTGGAAGTGTGCTTGGGGTCATTGTCCATTTGGAAGACCCATTTGTGACCAAGCATGAACTTTCTGACTGATGTCTTGAGATGTTGCTTCAATATAACCACATAATTTTCCATCCTCATGATGCCATCTATTTTGTGAAGTGTACCAGTCCCTCCTGCCCAAAGCACCCCCACACATGATGCTGCCATCCCCATGCTTCACGGTTGGGATGGTGTTCTTCGGCTTGCAAGCCTCCCCCTTTTTCCTCCAAACATTACGATGGTCATTACGGAAAACAGTTCTATTTTTGTTTCATCAGACCAGAGGACAAAAAGTATGATCTTTGTCCCCATGTGCAGTTGCAAACCATAGTCATTTTTATGGCGGTTTTGGAGCAGTGGCTTCTTCCTTGCTGAGTGGCCTTTCAGGTTATGTCGATATAGGACTTGTTTTACTGTGGATATAGATACTTTTGTACCTGTTTCCTCCAGAATCTTCACAGGGTCCTTTGCTGTTGTCCTGGAATTGATTTGCACCTTACGCACTTCACAAAATAGATGGCATCATGTGGGAGGAAAATTATGTGGATATATTGAAGCTACATCGCATCCCATTTGCGACCAAGTTAAAGCTTGGTCGCAAATGGGTCTTCCAAATGGACAATGACCCAAAGCGTACTTCCAAAGTTGTGGCAAAATGGCTTATGGACAACAAAGTCAAGGTATTGGAGTGGCCATCACAAAGCCCTGACCTCAATCCCATAGAAAAGTTGTGGGCAGAACTGAACAAATGTGTGCGAGCAAGGAGGCCTACAAACCTGACTCAGGTTGACAAGCTCTGTCAGGAGGAATGGGCGAAAATTCACACAATTTATCGTGGGAAGCTTGTGGAAGGCTACCTGAAACATTTGACCCAAGTTAAACAATTTAAAGGCAATCCCACCAAATACTAATTGAGTGTATGTAAACCTCTGACCCACTGGGAATGTGATGAAATAAATAAAAGCTGAAATAAATCACTCTCTACTATTATTCTGACATTTCACATTCTTAAAATAAAGTGGTGATCCTAACTGACCTAAGACAGGGAATTTTTACTAGGATTAAATGTCAGGAATTGTGAAAAACTGAGTTTAAATGTATTTGGCTAAGGTGTATGTAAACTTCCGACTTCAACTGTAGCTCTGCCAAGTACTTACTTTCGGTATGATTGGGGGAGACAAAGTGCCTTTGCGAAGTCCTTCCCAGTTGAAACCTTCAAACCACCTGAAAGAACAAGATAACAGACTATACGCTGCTGCTTTATAGATGACAGTGACACAGTCTGATGTTTTAATCTCAGCCTTTCATCTTACTTGTGCTTCTGGATGTCCTTGGCCCCGTTTCTCTGGTTCCCCAGTCTCTCTGCAGGGTTGTTCCTGAGAGACCAGGACAGAAAGTCATCATGACACACAACTAATAGCTGAGGAAGTGTGATACAATGAATGTCTGTTTTCAGACATTTCTAAATGTGTCACACCTGCAGAGCTTCTTGATCAGGCTTGAGGCACTCTTACTGATGGTTTTTGGGAATTCAACCAGGTCAATCCCACGGATGGTGGCTGTGAAAGTCTTCATAGGATCAGGGCCACAGAATGGGAGACTGGAAAGGTAAATATTGGGAAGAGACATCTACGAGAATGACTGACAGAGACAAGAACAAAAAACTGGAACTCTGGAGAGTAATGGACTGTCTTATAATCGCACCTTCCACTCAACAGTTCAAACACGAAGACGCCTAGAGACCAGAGATCTGCAGACACACTGTGCCCCTTGTTCAGGATTATCTCAGGGGCCACGTAGTCAGGTGTGCCACAGAACGTCCACGTTTTCTTACCCAAGCCCACTTTTTTAGCACAACCAAACCCCACCTAGGAATAGTAGCACAGTCAAGTCATGAATATGGATGTTCAGTATCTCAATGGATCCATAACATATATTTTCCAAAGTGATATTTTCCATAGATTATTCAGACTCCTTGATTTTTTCCCCCCATTTTGTTACATTACAGCCTTATTCTAAAATGTATTATATTGTTTTTTTTCTTAATCAATCTACACACAATACCCCATCATGACAAAGAAAAAACAGGTTTTTAGAATTTTTTGAAAATGTATAAAAACAAAACAAACGGAAATATGACATTTACATAAGTATTCAGACCCTTACTCAGTTCTTTATTGAAGCACCATTGGCAGTGATTACAGCCCTGTGTCTTCTTAGGTATGACGCTACAAGCTTGGCACACCTGTATTTGGGGAGTTTCTCCCATTCTTCTCTGCAGATCCTCTCAAGCTCCGTCAGGTCGGATGGGAAGTGTCGCTGCACAGCTATTTTCAGGTCTTTCCAGAGATGTTCGATCGAGTTCAAGCCCGGGCTCTGGCTGGGTCACTCAAGGACATTCAGAGACTTGTCCCGAAGCCACTCCTGCATTGTGTTGGCTGTGTGCTTAGGGTCGTTGTCCTGTTGGAAGGTGAAATTTCGCCCCAGTCTGAGGTCTTGAGCGCTTTGGAGCAGGTTTTCATCAAGGATCTCTGTACTTTGCTCCGTTCATCTTTCCCTCGATCCTCACTAGTCTTCCAGTCTCTGCAGCTGAAAAACATCTCCACCGCATGATGCTGCCAACACCATGCTTCACCATAGGGATGGTGCCAGGTTTCCTCCAGATGTGATGCTTGGCATTCAGGCCAAAGAGTTCAATCTTGGTTTCTTCAGACCAGAGAATCTTGTTTCTCATGGTCTGAGAGTCTTTATGTTTCTTTTGGCAAACTCCAAGTGGGCCACTCTACCATTAGGGCCTGATTGATGGCGTGCTTCAGAGATGGTTGTCCTTCTGGAATGTTCTCCCATCTTCGCAGATGAATTCTGGACCTCTGTCAGAGAGACCATCAGGTTCTTGGTCACCTCCCTGATGGTAGAGTGGCCAGGTATTGTGTGTAGATTGATTAGGGGGGGAAACTATTTAATCAATTTTAGAATAAGGCTGTAACGTAACAAAATGTGGAAAAAGTCTAGGGGTCTGAATACTTTCCGAATGCACTGTAAATGTAACCTTTGAAAGTACTGTATTTCTTTGTGTAACCTTGTGCAAAATTGACAATTACTATAATATATTATAAGAATGTACCCCTCCATCTTGTGTGGGTTTGAAATGCAGTGAAAGGAGCTCTAGTCATGTTACCACTTTGGCATATCCACGCTGGTCAAGAACTACATTCTCAGGCTTCAGATCCCTGTATGTGATATTGTTGTGGTGCAGGAAGATAAGGGCCTCAACAACACAGGCAGTGTAAAAACGTGTGCTACTGTCATCAAACGAGCCTCTGAAATGTAGGAGCAAGAGCACAATAGGGATTAGAAAGTGGGACATACTGATGTTGTGCCCTAAAAATAAGAATTCAAACGCTATCAATTCAGTTATAAAATCCATACTGTAAAATATAAAAAACAACATGTAGTAGACAGTAGTGAAGTTAGCAGTACCTGTCTTTCAGTAGATTCCAGAGCTCACCACCTAAACAAGCTTCTGTCAGCATGTACAGGCACTTTGCATCTCGGAAGGTACGGTATAACCTAGGAGTGGCAAAGAAGACACAGGTGTTGTCCAGTTGATAAGCATATAGTGAGTCAACCAGTCTAAGATTAGTGCAAGGATTCAGTCCGATCACAGGTGATAGGCGTTGAGTTTTAAAAAAGAAACTGAACCGAAATATGGAGCGTTTATACAGTGAATGGGATCTCCGCGAACATGGGAACATTGCCTAAGCCGCAATGCCTATAACCCGCGATAGGATGGAATCCCGGCCTAGGTATGTTTGGCTGGTGGTTGGGTGCACAGCACACCTGACGATGAATGGACTATGAGCTCCCATGAGGATATGTCTTTCCCTCAGGATGCACTCCTGTTGAGCCGTGCTTAGGATCTGATGCTTCCTCAACACCCTCATGGTGAACGGGCAGTTGATGTTGGTCTTAAGCTGTACCTAGAAGGAATGCAAAAACATCAACATGTAGGTTAATCCATTAAAAGCAACATGGAAACCAGACAATAATGCACTGGGATTTACTGACACAGTTTCAAGCTTGACCCACTACTTACTCCCATCTTCGGCCAATTAGACCACGTCGGTATTCCTACTCTCCGCCTACAAGCAGGAACTCAAGAGGGAGTCACCAACACGGAGAATAGTGAGGCGCTGGACAGAGGAGGCAGACTCAATGCTGCATGATTGTTTTGAGAATAATGCTTGGAATATGTTCAAAGATTCATCCACCCAGGACTCATCCATCAACATTAATATACATCGTCAGTCACAGGTTTCATTAGGATATGTGTTGACAATGTTGTACCCACAATAATAATCCAGACATACCCCAACCAAAAACCATGGATGAACGGCGATGTCCGTACAATGCTGAGAGCCCGTATTTCAGCATTCAATGTCAGCAGAACGAACCCCGATGACTCGGTTGTGCATAGCGCGTGCAAGACAAGCAGGTACGAGCTCAATACATTCGGGACGCAAAACGACAATACAGACTCAAACTTGAATTGATGGTCGACAACACAGACTCGTGTCACAATGGCAACTCTAGCTGTACGTTGCCCACCAAAGTCTCCCTCACAGACAAGCTTAACACATTCTATGCTCGCTTCGAGGCAGACAATACCCAACCATCCAGGAATACTCTCACTGCTCTGGACGCCCAAGTGATTACACTCTCTTAACACAGGGCCCCCCAGGTGTGTGTCCTCAGTCCTCTGCTGTACTCCCTGTTCACCCACAACTGCGTGGCTTTGCACGACACCAACTCTATCATCAAGTTTGCTGATAACCAACAACGACAAGTCACCCTATGGGGTGGAGGTAGGTGAACTGGCATTATGGTGACATGACAAAGACCTCAATGTCAGAAAAACAAAGGAGTTGATTGTTGACCTGATCCACATCAACGGGACTGCAGGACGGTATCGGAGCATGAGGTCTGATACCAACAGGTTCAGAGACAGTTTCTATCTACAAGCCATCAGACTGCTGAACACTTGAATTGGACTGACCATCTGCTCTGACTCGCCGCACCTTAGCACACATTCCCTCAGTCATGCACACACCCAGACAGACATACACACACGCATATACATTCATGCTACACACACACACAACTGCTGCTAACAGACTCTTATTATATTTCTCAGTTTATACACTGTCCCCCTTCCCCAATACACGTGTAAATATTGGACTATAAATTGTGCCTTCCTGTATAATACTTATGCTAAAATGTTTATTCTATTCTACTGCCATTTACTTTGTTTGTATTCTTATCTTTTATTGTTGTTGCATTGTCAAGAAGGAACCTGCAAGTAAGCATTTCCTTGGATGATGTATTCTATGCATATCCCGTACATACTACTAATACAACTTGAAACAACTCACCAGCTCTGAATGACCTGTTTCTCCCTCTCCTAGGTTACAGATGACCTGGAAATCTCTGAGAGAGGCGTTGGATAGGAGAGCTGCATCTTCCTCTGACCTGCACACATGGAAAAGATGATTTAGCCAATGTTGCTTTGCTTGTTCTAAATAAAGGTTAAATCCATAAAAAATGGTTCATTTGGATCAAAGCTCATTAAAATATAAACAGAGAGCTAGAGAGACAAAACATGTAAGCCTTATGATAAGACATTATAAAGGTTTATACCATGCTTATAACAAGTACAAACGCAATATACCTGTTGGCTGGAAAGTGTTACCTATAGTTTCAGTTGCTACTTACTGGGCTTTGAGTTCGCTGCTCTTGTGCACATTATGACTGTCCTCTACCAAACCTATGATATTTTTGAAAGACCTGATGAAAGATGATATGGTCTTAGGTCACTTAAAACATTTTTAACAATTTTCACATCATAACAAAGTGGCTTATAAAAACTATACTGGCACTGTGTGCTTGGGGGTCACTGTGGTGGGGCATTGTGTGCATGTTGGAGACCTGTACTACATAATTCTACAAATAAGATTGAAGCAGAATATCCAACATTCTCAAATAACCATGCCATAGTCTAAACAAATCACTTACTCTCTATCCACAACCAGGCATGTGACATCACCAGCAGCAATGACATTCACTGTCCGCACATCCTCTCTGGAAATCGAACAAAAGGTTTGTAATTGAAAGGTTATCAAAATGGCATTGCAATAAATGACAACAGCACTGACACCATGCAGACAGAAAATGTTATCGCTCAGAATATTCTCTTGAAATCTGTGAAACCCCGTGTTGCTTTTATTACTATCATTTTCTCGAATCCATTGACCTCGATAGTTCCATTATGAATTTGCATATTGTCACTAGCTCACACTGTCCTAATGATTGTAGTTGATTATGAGGGACAACATGATGAGCAAAATGCAATCACATAGGGAGAGTACGTCTCATTCCCCAGATGATTCCGTCAATCAAACTTGGACAATGTTGGCTTAGTAATAGCTACATTTTACATATAGTATAATGGTATGTATGTTCTATTACTCTGTAACTACAACTGTCTAGTGGTTATTGAGATTTGTGATACGAGAGAGCTAGTATGTCAATATATATCAAGCCATGTAATGTGTAGGAATGTAAGCTGCTGTATAACAGACATTTGGATAAAAGCACATGATGTATTACTGTTTCTCACCCCCTCAGTGCTTTCTCTCCAAACCAATGGCCCTCAGAGAGAGTTGACAGGAGTACTGCCTCTTCATCGGCTGACTTGTTCTCTGTCACCTTCACCTAGGTCGGGAGGCAGATAGAGGGGGTAGAGACTGCTTGTCTGTCTTGTCTCTTTCACGCCATCTTTGAAATGTGGCGATGCACGGATTAATTAGCACCATCTGTACCAGTGCAGTTGTTGTGTCAGACTAACCCCTGCAGATGCCTATTTCTGTCCTCCACTAGTTGAAGCTTGTTTATTGAGTTCAAGGTAAGGTTCAGCCATCCTCATCCTTACCTGGCCACTACTGATGATGTAGAACGTGTCCCCTGTGGCACCCTGGCGAATAATATAATCACCTTCACTGTAGCGACTCTGTTGAGACAGACAGGTGAGAGATGGTGGATAGGTGGGAAAATGAGCGACAGGAGTTAGAAATAAAAGTATCACGGCAGGGGGAGAAGGGATATGTAGCATGTGAGATGTTGAGAATCCTGGCATGTGTACATCACCAACCAATCAACACAGATATTTTGTCTGTGTGCCAACCTGATTAGGCCGCCAATGCAATGCAAATACACCTGTAAACTGTCAACAGAGAATGCATAACAGATGGGTAATAATTATTTGGAAGACATACGAAAATGATTAGCTAGCTAGATTCTGTTTGTGGAACATGGCTTTTCTACAGCATGTTGTGTTAGTGAATCTGAGGAGTGAATGTGTATAATAGATTCATGTTCTGTACCTCTTCCAGAATATCAGACACTTTCATGAGTACATCCTCTGGCAGCGAGCGCAGGAAGGGTACTCTGCAGCCAGACAAACACACAAACAGCAGGATGACTGACTCACAACATATTACATTTGAACGATTCTACTATAGTCGCGTAGATTGTAGATTAGTCTCAATTCTACACAAATATGTATTTTCAATTTTACACAGATATGTATTTTCCTTGTGTAGTGATGAGGGTGGTATTGACCTGCAGAGGAGCTCTCTGAACTCGGCCAGTCTGCTGAGGCCACTCTGCACCATGATGGTCTGAAAGCTCTGCCGGTCAATAACCCACAACATGCTGTGTTTTAGGGCTGCAGAGAAAGACAGGGAATGGTAAAGAAGATCTTCCAAATCACACAATGTCAAGAGCAGTGGTAGGAAGAAACAGAAATCTCTTTAGGGATAAATGTATTCTGTATTCTGTGAGTATACCGTATGTGTGTTGAGTGGAAATTTTAATTCTTACCCTTACAGTTTATGTTAGTATTATAGATAGTCCCCTCTGTTACATTACAATGTAAGGCTATGGGACTTAGCAAATGTCTTCTATTTCACAACATTTTCATCTCTATAAATAGATGTCAAGGCCGGGTTTGCAAACGAGGCTCTACAAACAATTTACTCCTAGAAACACAGTTACATAACACTACTATAAATGTTTCCTGTACTCTTAAAATTAATGTCTGAGTGTTTGTGTTCCTTTCTCTGAAAGTGTTGTGGATAAAAGAATAAGGAGGACAGGGGATAAAAGAATAAGGAGGACAGATTCTAGATTACATTCCCCACGCAGCCTTCCTCTCTTCCTTTGTCTGTTCTGTGGGCAGACAGTAATGGAACTCTGATAGAGATGTTGTAAATTAATAATGATCCAGATTAATTGATTCAGCAGGGCTTTGTGCGAACAGGAGGCTCCGTCCTGTACTGGCCATACAACTCCAATCCATCTAGTCCTTCCCCTCCCAATCATGCCATTATTTAAGTTGGTAATGAAAGCACGGTGGGAAATCAACATGTCATTGTTATCTTTATATGGTACGTAATTGTAGCGAACGGCGGGGAAGTGAACCCGGGTCGCTGGCATACGCATTGCGCCAATAGGGTTATCCCACTTGGTGGGAATTCTAACGTGGCTCATATAGCAAGGGTCACTACACTGCTGCCTTCGAACGGGAAGGCACGTCCCCGTGCTTCATCACTACCGCAGCCCCCTCACGCGTCTGGTCATGTGTTCCGATGGTCTCGACAACTGCCATCCCACTTCTGACACCAATGTACCAAACGGCAGGGCAGACAGGCAGGGAAGCGACGTCACTGACGTGAAAAGGCAAACACCCTATCGTGCCAATAGGGTTAACCCACTTGGTGGGAATTGTAACATGTATATTTGAGTCTAAAATTTGAATGTCAGATATTAGTCTAACCCTTTTAAATGTCATACTCTTTGCCATTTTCTGGGAAGAACATCCTGTGTGACCATGAATGTCAAATCAGGGAACACATTTTTTACCTAAACCTCTTACTGTTACAGTGATTTTAGACTACAGGATAGAAAGCTTTATTGATGTTCTTTGATGGCAACAAAGAGAAAAAGTAATTTCAGGTCAGCCAGGAGAACCAGGGAATGGGTTGGGAAGAGTGCATACAGAAGAAAGAGAAAAGGCCAGGAACATAAATGTATATGTTGCTGTGAGAACAGATAGGGAGTGGGAGATTGACAGAAAGATAAATGTACTATACAATTAAACAGGAAACCGGCAATGCCCTGAAAGAGAAAATGGACATGGTGGCACAGTGGAAAAGAGGACAGGAGGATGACAAAGGAAACACTATAAGAGGGGGAGAAATGAACAGATTTTTTTCATTTGCACTGATTCTGTCCATTCCGTCAACCTATTTCTTTGTGAAAGCAGGTCAGATGTGAGCAGCAGTGGCTGCATTTCCCAGTGAGCTATGGGCACAGACAGTGTAGAGAGACGATAGCACACATTTAATTTTCCATTGAGAAAATCAACTGCAAGTCACTGAGCAATAATAGGTCTTGTTGAGAGGATATTTGGTCAGTCATGAGGAAAAATGCAGTGAAATCAATAAAGAGAAAATGTATAACCAAATAAAATGTGTTGTTTTGATATATCATTATACATATGTGCGTATGTTAATTTCCATTTTCAAGTAAATGGTATAAATAGTAGGAGAGCTGAGAAAGAAGATGAGTTAGGCAGTCAGGTAATTTATGAGCCAAAGATGTGTTTTCTTATTCCGCACATCTCAGAGGAGAGGAGTGTTTGAAGTTGTGATGTAGTGTTTGAAAAAGTTATTTTGATTTGAAATTCTACAGAACTTCCCAATCTGACACCAAATCTACACAGCTGTGATGAATAGGCTGGTCTGTGATGGTGATGCTCTCTTGAACAATACTTTTTTTAGGCCAATGAAAAATCAATCCAAGCACAGCAGAATTGTGAAAGGATTTCAAGACAACATGTTTTGCATTCACTTCAGCTGTTGTTACAAAAGGAATAGAACAACCACACTACACAGCACTCCATGCACAACGCTCCAGTACCTGATATAGTGTAGGTATAGGTGCAGCTGTACAGGAGTGCCAATTCTCCAAACACTTTTCCTGGTTCAATTGTGAGAAGCTTCTTGGCATCCTTGGTCATCTCCATCTTCCCCTCTGTTATGCCCATTTAAACACAAATACGCAATGCAGCAAATACAGAATATATTGTTATCAACAGATTACAAATGCTTAAAATCAAAGTGCACCAGTGATGTTGCAGCAATATGTGGCATCCTTGTGTTTAAGAATGCATGTATGTGTTTACCTTTGTGCATGTTTATGTTTGCATGTGTGTGTTTATGGCATTGGCATGTGCGTGTTAGACTATGTGTGTGTGTATGACAGTGCAGTTGCTGTTTGATCTCCTTCAGAGGAGGATGGTAAAGAATGGTGATGGCAGTCTGAGGCGTCCATACAAACAGCAGGGTGGCAGCTGAGGAGGTGTGACCACACGTTAGCTCAGCCCCCCTCACCCAGCTGCAGGTGCAGGGAGTGTGACTGACACAATCAGATGAACGCAGCTGTCTGAGATATGCCATGTGTCAGGTAGAGACACTTTCATCTACAACAGCACAGCAGAAACAGAAACAGTCTAGGGCTCAGGTAACAAGAAAAGCAAATTGGACAACCGTGCCCGATTGCCTGTCACATCAGATATGAGGGTAGCAGGAGAAATGCCTGAGCTCCAGCATCAATGAGCGCTGCAAACCAGGGCCGATCATGAATGGGCCTCTTGCCCTGTCCCTGTCTGACATTAAACATTTTGTATGCCGCTTATCATGCACAACACCATCTCTCCCTCTCTCCTTCCAGAAACAGGTCATTTTAACATTCCCCCTCATTGCGCCAGAAAGCAGTGCCGGCACTAACAGAGAAGCATACCCACTCAACTTGAGCCAGAGGGAGGAGGAAATGAGGAAGGGGAGATGTGTACTTGAGTAACATTTACTGGGCATATCTCTGAGCAAACTTTAAAAAACGAACAACCAACATACATTAAAGACCAAGAGCTGCCTGCTCTTAGATTGTGGAACCAAGTGCTCAAAGAATCATTCACCAAAACACCTTGAGAAATTACTATACCTTGGGAACTTTGGGTATACTTAAGTCCTCTTTTTGAGAGTGGGGCTATGCATGGAAATTCAAGAAGACAACAGGGTTTGGACCTTGAAGTGACTGTATTGTCAATCCACACTATACTCACCACTTTTATATCACTGTTGATTTAACTTGTTACCTTCTAGAACATAGGCAAGAGTTCCACTGTCTCCCTCTTGAATGACGCAGCTGCCTTGGTTGACCGTGGTAGGGTACATGCAGTCCATTATAGCCAGGATTTGCCCACTTTCCAGGTTCTTTAGAAAGTCATTCTCTAAAAAGGAGGTCTGAATCAGCTCCTGTGACCTGAAGGAGTAAAGAGTGTGTGAGGCAATCAATAAGTAATTTCACTGTGGCTAGTGTTTGACAACAAAGGCTCTAAAGCCTTGAGCCAAGTTTCATACAGTGTGTATAAATCAATGAAAATCCTTATTGACGTTTGTGTCTGTGCAGGTACCACTTGATCAGCCTTAAGGGCCTTTAGGAGCACATTTCTCAAGTGGAACAGTTAAAAGGGAATGTTGCCAAGGCTAACGGTGTCTTTAGTGTGTTCTCTCACTGTTGGCTTTTGTTGTAGCTTTTCAAGGTGGCCAAAGCACGTTGCCTTGGATCCTGAGTGAGGGGCTTTGACAATATGGTCTTTCTTCTGGTTCTCTGGATCTCTTCACACTGTGCAGAATGCCCTGAAACAGGCAAATAAATATATTTTTCTGCTCACTTTCTTTGTGCAACATATAAGGAGCACAATTTAAGTCTAAAAACAAAAAATAGCCAAATGTAGAGTATTTGCAGTTAGCCTAGTGGTTAGAGCGTTGCTGGATCGAATTCCCGAGCTGGCAAGGTAAAAGTCTGTCGTTCTGTCCCTGAACAAGGCAGTTAACCCACTATTCCCCGATAGGCCGTCATTGTAAATAAGAATTTGTTCTTAACTGACTTGCCTAGTTAAATAAAGAAAAAAGAAAAAAAACATAATATTCAGACACTCAATACAATGTTTAGAAAGAAATACAGCGCCTTCAGAAAGTATTCATACCCCTTGACTTATTTTCTCACCCATCTACACACACTACCCCATAATGACAACCTGAAATGTTTTTTGTAAATGTATCGAAAATGAAATATCTAATTTACATAAGAATTCACACCCCTGAGTCAATACATGCTAGAATCACTTTTGGCAGTGTCTTTCTGGGTAAGTCTTCAAGAGCTTTGCTCAGCTGGATTGTACAATATTTGCACATTATTATTTGTTTTATTCTTCAAGCTCTGTCAAGTTGGTTGTTCATCATTACTAGACACCCATTTTACGTCTTAGATTTTCCCCAAACATAATGCTTTGTATTTAGGACATAAAGTTAATTTCTTTGTCAATTTTTGTTGTTGTTTTAGTTCTGTACAGGCTTCCTTCTTTGGAGTAACTACAATGTTGTTGATCCATCCTCAGTTTTCTCCTATCACAGCTATTATACTCTGTCCCTTTGAGCATGGTGAAGTTATTAATTACACTTTGGATGGTCTATCAATACACCCAGTCACTACAAAGATACAGGCGTCCTTTTTAACTCAGTTGCCGGAGAAGAAGGAAACCGATCAGGGATTTCACCATGAGGCCAATGGTGACTTTAAAACAGTTACAGAGAACAAATTCTTATTTTCAATAACGACCTAGGAACAGTAGGTTAACCATGCTATTATTGCACACAGAGTGAGTCCATGCAACTTATGATGTGACTTGTTGAGCACAGTTCTACTCCTGAACTTATTTGGCTTGCCATAACAAAGGGGTTGGTTACTTATTGACTCAAGACATTTCAGCTTTTCATTTTTAATTAATCTGTATAAGTAGGCCTGTGACACAAAATCTCAAATTCATCCATTTTAATTTCAGACTGTAACACAACAAAATGTGTAAAAAGTAAAGGGGTGTGAATACTTTCTGAAGGCACTGTATGTGATAAATAAGATGTATAAGAGCATAAAATAAAAACATTGCCTGAAATGTGGATATACTTTTTGCATAATGTTTTACCTTCAATAGCTCCAGAAGACTCTGGGGGAGTGATGGTTGCCCTGTAGCGGTCCAGTTCACCCTGCAGCCTCCGAATCAAGTCGTCCTTGGCATCCAACTCCAGCTCCAGCTCATCAATGAGTGTATCCCTCTGGCGAAGCTCCTCAATCTTCAGTTGCAGGGCAAACTGCAAGTCTCGAAGTGTACCCATTGCCTCTGTAGAGCGGTGCAGAGCTGATCGGCAAGGGAATAATGAGATACTTCGAGTGTGTGTTACATTGCACATGTTTTATTTGTTGCATTTCCAGAACATTCTAATTTGTCTGTCTTTGATTGAAAAGACAGCTCAAAAACGAATTTCTTACTAAGTCTGCAGTTGATGAAATAATAGGCATAGTACGCAACAAAATGTCAAATTGTTAAGAGTATACATGCATTCAGCTTTAACTTCACAGCAAAAAATAAATAAATCACAAAGTAAAATAACTTACCTACCTGAAGGACATCAGCAAGAAAGTCTGAAAATCGAATGCTTGCAGTATAGTCTATCTTTTAGTTTTAAAAAATCGAATCACATCTGTTGCTGACTGTTTTCGATTCTGTTTTCGCTCGATTTAAAATAATGGACAGGTGCAGCACAGGCACTTGCAATACTGTCAGTGAAGATTGGATGTTTGTAGCTACAGAAAGACGATGGATAGATGACGCCTGAACGCTCTCGCCAGTAGGCTACTCTTGGCTCTCAGATTCCCTGTTCTCTCGCGTCGCGCAACATTGCTCTCGTACCTAATTGGGACACGGGACACACTTCTTTCAGTGTTTTTCGTACCTAATTAGCCTACATGACTCGCTCAATAGTAAGGGGGTGTTTGTTCACCAAAGTTTCTTGTAGGTAAAATCGTGGATGTCATGTCATCATATTACAAATTGGCATCCTGGTACACATAGATAGCCCTATTGGCATCCTGGTACACATAACCCTATTGCAAAAAGGCTATATCTAAGGATTTGTTTCCTGAATTTGATGAGCAGGTTCAATATTTCTAATAACCTAATGTTATAAATAAATACTATTACAGTTGTGTAATGCTCTCGATAACATAAATACATACTATTACATTTGTGTAATGCTCTCGATAACAAAATTATCATGATGACATTTTTGAAAATAATTTTAATATCATCATGCACAAATTATCCTTGCACCAATAGTTCCATCTATGCATTTGAGAGTAACATTTCTCAAGCCCCATAAGTGACCGGTCGAACATACTCCACACAATAGGGGGCAGCACGCACATATTGAGTAGTAAAAGTGGTAGGGAAGTAACTAGAACATGGATTGTTGATAAGGTTCGGCCTGTTGGAAGAAACAACAAACTTGATATAATAACGTCGAATCGTTCTTAATTAAACAGTCAATACAATGATTTTAACTGTAAAACCACTTCAAGGAAAGGAGTGCAACGTACAGGTAAGCAGAGCGAAAGTCAGCCCAGAGCCGGTGGCTATGTTTGGCTAGCTTAGCTGCAAATGTTGTTTTCCTGCATCACGGGCTTCAGTACAAGTTACAGTTAGGAAACTAGCTAGTTAGCATTTTTAAAGAAATGTGTATTTTTTTTGTAATGTAGCTAGCTAACGTTAGCTACGGACTGTCTTGTTCACAACAGGGCTGTAACTTAATGAAATGATAGCTAGCTGGCTACAAATGTAGTGTCAGCTAGCTAACTAGTTACTGTAGCTTTCTTGTTCGTACTAGTAGTGAAGACAGATAGCTAACGTTGTAGTTCTGGTTCAGGGCGTTAGTGCGCGTTCAAGTCAGGAAGACTTGCAGTAGCTCATCAATATAGTCACGAATATTAAATGTCAGTTGTTTAATCTGTCACAATTTCAGGTCACAGAAGATGAAAAAGTATCCACTGTGAAAGAACTGGTGTCTGAACGTCTGAATATACCTGCAAATCAGCAGCGATTGCTTTACAAAGGGAAAGCCCTTGCAGGTACCTACACCAACTACCGTAGCTAGTAGTTAACGGAAAAGTCCAGTTACCTAGACTCTGCCATATGACAATCATACACAGCTGAGGTGTTGTAGACAACTGTGTATGATGATGTCAAGTCACTGAATCTACCAAGCTACACATTGACCCGCTGCATGTTTGAATACTCTTTCTAACATCCATACCTGTACATACATTGAGTATACCAAACTTTAGGAACACCTTCCTAATATTGAGTTGCATGCCCCACTTTTCCCCTCAGAGCAGCCTCAATTCGCCAGGTCCTGGACTTGACAAGGTGTCGAAAGCGTCCACAGGGATGCTGGCCCATGTTTACGCCAATGCTTCCCACAGTTGTCAAATTGGATGGATGTCCTTTGGGTGGTGGACCATTCTTGGTACATGCAGGAAACTGTTGTGTGAAAAATCCAGCAGCAAGCCACCCTTTCCCTTGATGACAACCAGTTCTTGACACAAACCGTCTGCACCATTACACCTACTACCAAACCCTGTTCAAAGGCACTTAAATAATTGGTCTTGTCCATTCACCCTCTGAATGCCACACATACACAATCCATGTCTCAAGGCTTTAAAATTATTTAACCTGTCTCCTCCCCTTCATCTACACTGATTTGAAGTGGATTTAATAAGGGATCATAACTTTCACCTGGTCAGTCTGTTATGGAAAGAGTAGGTGTTCTTAATGTTTGTATGCTCAATGTATATTACAAAGCTATACACATCTTTGTCAATTTTCCTTTCAGATGAACACCGATTGAGTGATTATTCCATTGGGCCAGAGGCCAAGTTAAATTTGGTGGTTCGTCCTGCGGGGGAGAGGAGTGGTGTGGCTGGGATGGCTAGCAGTAGCAGTGCTGTTGGTGGGGTGTGGCAGACTCTGTCCACTGTCCTGGCAAAGCATTTCAGCCCTGCAGATGCAGCTAAAGTGCAAGAACAGCTTGTCAAGGTACAGTATTTCCATTAACAAGAGTAGGCAGTTGGTCCATATCCATAGATCTTATCATGCTCACCAACAATAACAAAACACTCAGGAAATGCATTATTCTGATTTTGGAGTATTTCAGCTGCTTTTCATGCACACCCAATGAATGCTGTTTCTACGCTACAATAATTACCAATGAAGTGTTTAAAAAGATCCCTCTGTACTTTCGCTGAAGTACATAATTCACTGAATGTTTTCACATGAGACTGTGTAGTTACAACAACTTTTGTACTGTATGAATTATTTTATACACTGCTCAAAAAAATAAAGGGAACACTAAAATAACACATCCTAGATCTGAATGAATGAAATATTCTTATTAAAAACGTTTTTCTTTACATAGTTGAATGTGCTGACAACAAAATCACACAAATTATCAATGGAAATCAAATTTGTCAACCCATGGAGGTCTGGATTTGGAGTCACACTCAAAATTAAAGTGGAAAACCACACTACAGGCTGATCCAACTTTGATGTAATGTCCTTAAAACAAGTCAAAATGAGGCTCAGTAGTGTGTGTGGCCTCCATGTGCCTATATGACCTCCCTACAACGCCTGGGCATGCTCCTGATGAGGACAACTCCTGGACAGTCTGTGGTGCAACGTTGGTGGATGGAGCGAGACATGATGTCCCAGATGTGCTCAATTGGATTCAGGTCTGGGGAACGGGCGGGCCAGTCCATAGCATCAATGCCTTCCTCTTGCAGGAACTGCTGACATACTCCAGCCACATGAGGTCTAGCATTGTCTTGCATTAGGAGGAACCCAGGGCCAACCGCACCAGCATATGGTCTCACAAGGTGTCTGAGTATCTCATCTCGGTACCTAATGGCAGTCAGGCTACCTCTGGCAAGCACATGGAGGGCTGTGCAGCCCCCCAAAGAAATGCCACCCCACACCATGACTGACCCACCGCCAAACCGGTCATGTTGGAGGATGTTGCAGGCAGCAGAACGTTCTCCATGGCGTCTCCAGACTCTGTCACGTCTGTCACATGTGCTCAGTCTGAACCTGCTTTCATCTGTGAAGAGCACAGGGCGCCAGTGGCGAATTTGCTAATCATGGTGTTCTTTGGCAAATGAAAAACGTCCTGCACGGTGTTGGGCTGTAAGCACAACCACCACCTGTGGACGTCGGGCCCTCATACCACCCTCATGGAGTCTGTTTCTGACCGTTTGAGCAGACATGCACATTTGTGGCCTGCTGGAGGTCATTTTGCAGGGCTCTGGCAGTGCTCCTCCTGCTCCTCCTTGCACAAAGGCGGAGGTAGCGGTCCTGCTGCTGGGTTGTTGCCCTCCTACGGCCTCCTCCATGTCTCCTGATGTACTGGCCTGTCTCCTGGTAGCGCCTCCATACTCTGGACACTACACTGACAGACACAGCAAACCTTCTTGCCACAGCCCGCATTGATGTGCCATCCTGGATGAGCTGCACTACCTGAGCCACTTGTGTGGGTTGTAGACTCCGTCTCATGCTACCACTAGAGTGAAAGCACCACCAGCATTCAAAAGTGACCAAAACATCATCCAGGAAGCATAGGAACTGAGAAGTGGTCTGTGGTCCCCACCTGCAGAACCACTCCTTTATTGGGGGTGTCTTGCTAATTGCCTATAATTTCCACCTGTTGTCTATTCCATTTGCACAACAGCATGTGAAATTTATTGTCAACCAGTGTTGCTTCCTAAGTGGACAGTTTGATTTCACAGAAGTGTGATTGACTTGGAGTTACATTGTGTTGTTTAAGTGTTCCCTTTATTTTGTTGAGCAGTGTATTTCTCTAGCTATTGATTAACACTGCTTTCTCTTTAAGGATTATGAACGTTCACTTAGGCAACTCAGCATGGATGACATTGAACGCCTGGCTGGGCGACTGCTTCACCCAGACAGTGAGGGTATGGACACATCGTACATGGATTGAAGGCCTACCTATCTGACATGACAGTATTCTGGCGATTCCCAGAGGAGTGGTGGGTCAATTTTGACAGATTATGGCAGGGGAGCTGCAGTGTAAATTGACTTCATGCTGAGAATTCCCAGTGTCAGCCTGATAAAGGTTTAATTGTACAGGGATAAAATGAACTGTTGACTATAGTCTTATTGCAAAGCTTCCAGATTACAGCCTGGCTTAATTATTATTTTCTTTGTTTTCTTCAGTCATTCCAGTTCAATTAATAGGATATTTTCACTTGATCAAATCAAGACTGCAATGAGAGCCAATCCCTTTTGACTGTTGGTCTAAAGTTATCTGTGGCTGCTACATCATGCTACAAGAGGACACTGAGTAATTATGGAAGTTCTTATTTATAAGCAATGTGTTTGAAATGAGTGATGGTATGTTTTCTGTAAACTATCTGTAAGAAGGTGAGTGGTGCCTGTCTGTTCAGCCATTGTATGATTTGTAAATATTGTGTTTATACAAGCATTAAAAAATAAAGTAACTGTTTTCCCTCAATTCTAAATACAGTACAACTCAATAGGCCTAGCCCTAGTATGAAAGAAAGCACAATCTACCTCAAATAGTGCTGTCATAATTTCACCTTTTTATTCAACTTTATCAGGACGTTATTTAGAAATTTTTATTAAATCTATAGGGGTATTTAACTTCTACTTACAACCTTATACATTTTGTATATAGACTTGATGAGGACCTGCATAA
This sequence comes from Oncorhynchus clarkii lewisi, assembly GCF_045791955.1. NCBI lineage: Eukaryota > Metazoa > Chordata > Actinopteri > Salmoniformes > Salmonidae > Oncorhynchus > Oncorhynchus clarkii. Next base: position 27,718,510 of record NC_092152.1, read on the forward strand.
CTATGCAGTGTTTGTACCCATGGATGGTTTAAAAAATATCAAAACATAAAGTCTGTGTGTGAGAGAGACGTTCTGCCTTATCTATGGTCGCAGGGTGCACATTGGCCTGCATATTGAACATTCTTAGCTGGGAAAAGCTATTTCAGCTCGCATCTAACAAGATGTCCAGTTTTGTATAATCAATGTGACTTGATAACAGGAATTTGCCTCTGACTGCGTTGTCCATATTAGAGAGATACAGCACAAATTGCTGATCATAATGGATTTCCTAGTGAGAGTTGTCTCCTCTCTCCCACCACCTACTGTCACACTTGAGTTCCATTTCTACACTCAAATCAGCAGCTCAGAACTGTCTTCCAATTCTTCTCTATTGTTCATGCAATTATGCTGTACGTAAGTATTAACCTCCTTTAATAGTAAATACAATAGTAGTGCAGATAAGTGAGAATGACAATGTGACACCAAGTTCTTTAAAGAGGAAGAATGGTAGTTATGACTGCCATGACAAACACATTGAGCTAGCACAGAAAACACAACCAAAATGGAAGGCACGTTGATAAGGTAGAATATGCATTGGATTTTTCCCCGACATAACATAGGTTATGGCATGACTGATGAATATCAAATACAAAACCAGTTGTCTTGGTGAAAAGACTGAAATTGATGTAACTGATGTTCAGTTCATGTCACATGGGGAGAAAAAAAAAAACTTAAAAGAGAAAAACAGGGAGATTTGCATTTTCATCTGATATCTCACGTATGGGAAGACATAAAATGTTAGGAATGTACATGTTTGTAGTCCCACCCCCCTCAATCAAACATCATTGTGTATATTCATCCCTTTTCCTCCCTTCAACATCTGCTGCCATCACTGGAGGAGGCTGGTGTGTCATCCCTCTGTCTGATCTGGGAAATCAAGTCTCTACTTCTGATTCCTAGAAATGGAAGGGAAGAAAAGCTTTGAATGCATGTTTGTATCTGTATCAATCAATTGTTTGAGTGTGAAAGTTGTCATTAGTTTAACATCTAAATTCAATCAGCATGTTGAGAGTATTTAGGCAAATAGTCTGGAAGGCTTGATCAACATTGGCCTCCTTCGGACTTGTCTCGAAAGAGGTGTACTGATCTTACTTGTACACCATGCCTGGGCTTGATTGGTTATCACCTGGTCAATAATATAATATTTACAAATGACATTTCACACAGCAAACCAAAAACTGAGGTAACTATGCAACATGGCATAACTTCACATAATTCACACATCTGGGCACAGACCTGGCTGTTCTCAAAGTCAATCTTGTTGCCGAGCACAACAAAGGGGAGGATCTCTGGGTCACGAGGGCTGACTTGAATCAGGAACTCATCTTGCCAGCTTTCAAAAGTTTGAAGGTGTTGGGAACGGTAATATCGTACACAAGGACACAACAGTTTGCACCTTGATAGAAAGCAACTCCCAACTACTGGAATTTCTCCTGCCGTGCGGTGTCCCAGATCTAGTAAAAAAAAATAAGGAAATCCCAGAAATGTGTTTAAAAACCACAAACTATAATTTCTGCATATATTTTAGGTTAAACCCTATTTTACATCATCTGAGGTGTTTGTGTTGTGTCTGCCATTGGTTGACACACAGCATGTGGGTGTCATGTTTTGGCTGATAAATGTACTGAAATGGGAATAAAATTTAAAAGGTAGCGCAAACATGTTTGGAGGTCCACACATCAGAACATTTTGACTTGAATGGGAATATTAGTAGTTTTAAATTATACTTCAATCTTACAAAGAAAACTTTTTGAAATAATACATCAAATATACATTCACATTTGTGGGTTTGACCGACAGCCATCATTATGGTAGTAATTGGAAGTGAAAATGTAAATGATGTACCAGCTAAATTGCAATGGTCTGAAGGGATATGTACAGTCTATGATTGAAATGAGACCCACACTGTATTCAAGAGTATGCCGTCTCTCAGCCGATGGCGGGCACAACACAAATACCTCAGGTTATGTCAAATAGGGTCTAAGCTAATACAGACGCGAAAGCGTTCATGTTTTTAGACGTTAAAGGTAAAATAATGTAAACAGTTTATTTTAATGTTTTATTCAAGATATGTTTTAATAGTTTGACAACCCTATTTGTTAATTTTATCAAACTCAACCATTTATCTTTTCCAGTGATGAAGACATGGATGTCTCATGGTAGGGTATGCAAAACAGGTCAGCTTTGAGAAAAAATTACTTGAGTTAATACAGCAGAATACAAACTTGGTTTCTTTGAGTGCATCCATGTTGCTTGACATAGACGTTTGAAAGAGCCGTCAGTCAACTCATTAATATAAGCTTCCGGGCCACTCAGCCTGTCTTTTCAAACTTCCTGATAGTTAGCCATGAGAGAAAAAGTACTTTTCAGAATGGCTGTTCAGGGCCTTTAAACTAGGATTACTGGGGAAAATTGTGGCTCAGCTAGACACTGCGTATAGACACGCCCCGACCTTCACAACCAATAAACAAAGGAGAATAGGTACGTGCGTGCCAAAATTATAGCACACATTAAATTGAGTGGCAATTGTGAGACAGCACTGCAGGGCTGTGTCACAAGTTTGTCTACAAGGTGGACCACCATGCCATCTTCCTGTACAAGTGAGCACAGGACAACAACAGTGAGTCCAAAAATATTTATTGTATGCTGCTGCATAAGTGATGTAATATGCCAGGGAGATATGTATACTCTAGCTAAGAAAGTAATACTAAGTGTATGTTGTGTAGTAAGCTGTTAGTAGCCTATGTGTCTCACCCTAAGAATTTTGTCCATCTCAATATATGGGTGGTCCCGGGAATCGAACCCTACCCTGCCGTTACTAGTGCCATACTCTACCAATTGAGCTACAAATCCTCTCCCCCTCAGAACTTAGCCTACTGTTCTGACTTGGTGGTGCACATGTAGCCTATAGCTGTTAGAGAAATGTAATCATTGAATATTGTAAGAGCTTTCATTGTCTGCTTATGTGCCCCTGTTATTTATCCTGCGGTTCTGACTTGGTGTACTGAGAGAATACTGTAAAAACGGCCCATGTTCTGAATTCTGTCGCTGTCAATTTGAAAAGTGGCCAACGAATAGGCATATACATTAGGCTCGTCCGCATCAGCTTGCTGATGTCTTAATCGAAATTACAGCTTGCCTCTCAACCGCTCATCGTTCCCTTATGCCATCGTTTGTACACCTCCATTGTTATATTGCTTATATAGGTCCATCTCATTCATCATTTTATGCGATGTTAGAATGGTGCATTTCATTGTTTTGCTTACTATTTGTATTATAATTAGTGTGTGCTTTTTTTCACGGGGAGGGGATACTATATAGTGTTGTTGGGTCTGTAAACATGTTTGACAGTCTCTCCCCATTCAAATATTGTTTTTCAACAAAAGGTTCAGTAATAGACCCCTGTAATTCCAGTTGATATGGCGAGGGTTGTTTTGTTTGCGCAATGCGTTGTCTGTGCGTCGGTATATTGTCTATAAAAGTGGATTTTCCTTTCTTTTTAGACCACATAATAAAAAATGTCAAATGGTAGGATAACCGCTGACTCTGCATCGCTCTCTCTCGCTCTCTCTCTCTCTGTGTTAGTGTCTTTAAAAAGAGTAAAGTTAAGGCCTCAACATCTTGCAAAATGTATCTGAACTAACATCTCTCAATTTGTCGCAGCTCGTTTGCTTGCACTTGCTTATACTTAGAGCTACAGTACCAGTCAAAAGTTTGGACACCTACTCATTCCAAGGTTTTTCTTTATGTTTTACTCTTTTCTACACATTTGGAATCATGTAGTGACCATTTTCTTTTTTAGCAAATCTAAATATATTTGATATTTGAGGTTCTTCAAAGTAGCCACCCATTGCCTTGACAGCTTTGCACACTTGGCCTTCTCTCAACCATATTCATGAGGTTGTCACCTGGAAGGCATTTCATATAACAAGTGTGCCTTGTTAAGTTAATTTCTGGAATTTATTTCCTTCTTAAAACATTTGAGCCAATCAGTTGTGTTGTGACAATGTAGGGGTCTTATACAGAAGATAGCCCTATTTGGTAAAAGACCAAGTCCATATTATGGCAAGAACAGCTCAAATAAGCAAAGAGAAACAACAGTCCATCATTACTTTAAGACATGAAGGTCAGTCAGTGCGGAACATTTCAAGAACTTTGAAAGTTTCATCAAGCCCTATGATGAAACTGGCTCTCATGAGGACCACCACAGGAAAGAAGGTTCCAGAGTTACCTCTGCTGCAGAGGACAAGTTCATTAGGAGTTACCAGCCTCAGAAATTGCAGTCCAAATAAATGCTTCACAGAGTTCAAGTAACAGACACATCTCAACATCAACTGTTCAGAGGAGACTACGTGAATCAGGCCTTCATGGTCGAATTGCTGCAAAGAAACAACTACTAAAGGACACCAATGAGAACTTGCTTGAGTGAAGAAACACGAGCAATGGACATTAGACCGGTGGAAATCTGTCCTTTGGTCTGATGAGATTTTTGGTTCCAACCGCCGTGTCTTTGTGAGATGCGGAGTAGGTGAACGGATCATCTTCGCATGTGTGGTTCCCACCGTGAAGCATGGAGGAGGAGGTGCGATGGTATGGGGGATGCTTTGCTGGTGACACTGTCAGTGATTTATTTAGTATAAATTTTTTTAACAGGACAATGACCCAACACACCTCCAGGCTGTGTAAGAGCTATTTGACTGCATCAGATGACCAGGCCTCCACAATCAGCTGACCTCAACCCAAATGAGATGGTTTGGGATGAGTTAGACCGCAGAGTGAAGGGAAAACAGCCAACAAGTGCTCAGCATATGTGGGAAATCCCTGTTGGAAAAGCATTCCTCATGAAACTGGTTGAGAGAATGCCAACAGTGTGCAAAGTTGTCACCAAAGCAAAGGGTGGCTACTGAAGAATCTCAAATGTAAAATATATTTTGATTTATTTAACACTTTTTTGGTTACTACACGATTCCATACTACATGATTCCATTCCATTATTTCATAGTTTTGATGTTTTCCCTATTATTCTACAATGTAGAAATAAAGAAAAACCCTTGAATGAGTAGGTGTGTCCAAACTTTTGACTTGTACTATACATGAAAGAAGTAAAACTGATCTGTGGGAAGGATACTTTGGAATGAACAGGCTTCACACTGCAAGTTTTCCACTCACCCGAGTCTCCAAGGATTATCACCTTAAGTAGCATCTTCCGAGACGCTATGTGTTGATGAGAGAATAAGTCTATGCAGGATGCTTGGGATGTGTGACAGGCTTTGACCTCCTCTCTCTCTCTCTCTCTCTCTCTCCCCCCCCCCCCCCCCCCCCCACACACACACATCTCACATTGTCCGTTAGCCTGTGAGCATGTATTGTTGTGGTGTATGACTGTTTGTTGGTGGGAAAAGGGGATACCAAGTCACCCATGGAAATACATTACCCGTAGGAAAACATTGTCTAAATATCCTAGTTAGAACTGGGCGAACCACCCACTGTATTTTATTGGTTAGTTAGCTAGCTGTGCTTGAAGCAAGTAAGACTAGCTTAGGGTTTTTGGATATTTATTATTTATTTCCTTCGGTCCAGCTCAGCCTGTTTTCACCACCCCATTACCGTGTGTTTAAAATAAACCCAAAGTGTTTGACGGTAGGTTTAAGTTGTCTGTGGATTTCTTTTAGTTCTCACTGTTCCTTTTCACTGTTATGATTTGCATGAGATATGTTACGGGTCTCTTTTCCATCCCCCCTAGACTGCTGAGCAAAGGGGGTTCGTAACACATAACGTTAACCGACACATAAACTGTTTTCTCTCAAATAATTATTTGTCATTAACTAGCTAACTACTTTGATTAGAAATTGGTAGATTAGGATTGTCTGTCTATACACAATCCTCTGCTGTTTTTTTTTTTTTAATCAACAGGGCCCTGTTTCAGGAAGCGGGTTAGTGAAAACTCAGAGTTAGTTGACTCAGAGTTGAAGGAAACTGGGTTTTTGGTTTCACAAAGCCAGTTCAGCTTAACTCTGAGTCAGTTACTATGGCAACATACTCAGTGAAGCTAACCTGCTTGCTGGCAGGTTTTCAAATAACCTTGAGTTTCTCCTCTTTAGCTGAAGCCTGCAGACTGAAGCAGGTGTCAGACATGGCGTGTCCTTTTCTTGAAGAGCCAGTTGATATTGAAGCACAAATACTCCACAGAAATCTCTGTTGGGAGAGGGTGATCAGACCCTGCTTTGATGTTTTATCATTCCCTGATGATTCTGTTTGAGCGTTTCCGTTTTTCTGCACAATCGATCATTCATCTGAACAATATTCTCAGCCCTCATATCGTTCATATGACGCATTGTGGACATGCTCTCAGTTTGGAACAAATTATGTGTTGCACTTCGTTTTTTTTGCCAACAGGAGTTTTCTATATATCATCGGTCTGTCGGGCTGTCAGAAATGTGACTTATGCACTGAAACATTTACTTTTGTGGTGTTCCCCAGTCACAGACCAACAAGACTCATCAAATAATTCCACAGAATTGCAGGTATCAGTCTAAGCAATAATTGATATTAGTATGAAGCTTTGAGACTTGAAGCACTAATAAGTTAATTTGATATATTTTAGGGTTTCCAGGTGTGATGGGCTGCATAGATGGCACTCATATTCCTATCAGTAAATGAAGGAAATTGTGAATAGGAAGTCTTTCCACAGTATTAATGTGCAGGTAGACCTAAATAGTAGTCTTTAGCATTCCAAGTGAAAGATATTTCACAATACAGCTAATTACTGTTTTGCACTGTGAAGATCATATGTGATGCAGCCCACATCATCAGCAACGTGGAAGCTACTGTAAGTGGCCTGGGTCTGTGCATGACTCGCAAATTTTTCACAAGTGTATACTGAGCGCTAAATTTGCCTGTGGTGAGTTTATATATATCCTACTATAATCAATATTTTGTTTCCGTCTATTGCAACTGAAAATGTTAACTGTGTAATCAAATGATCATGTATATAGACCTTTATATTGTGTTATTGACGGTACGTTTGTTTATTCCATGTGTAACTCTGTGTTGTTGTTTGTGTCACACTGCTTTGCTTTATCTTGGCCAGGTCATAGTTGTAAATGAGAACTTGTTCTTAACTGGCCTACCTGGTTAAATAAAAAATAATAGGAGAGTTCAATGGTTACCTGCTCGGTGACAGAGGGTACCCCTGGCAGCCCTAATTGCTGACCCCTTATCCTGATCCCGACCCGCAGAAACATAACTTGGCTCACTGCAGGATACGAACCAGGGTAGAGATGACCATTAGGATGCTCCTGGCCCGGTTCCAGTGTCTTCATAGGCTCAGGGTCACCCCAAAAAGGGCATGTGACATTATTGTGGCATGTGTGATTCTCCACAACATTGCCATAATTAGAGGAGAACAATGTCCTACTCAATCAGTGAACAATCCTGACCACACACTGACGCACGAGATGGAAGAGCAGTCAGAGACAATATGCTACCATCATTTCTGATTTACCCATCACCTCTCCCATGTCAAATAGACACAATATGCCTTTTTATGAAGTCTTTATTTCCTGCAAGTATAAATTACATTGAATTTCACAGTGCAAGTTCAACTTAGTTTCATTGTAATTCATGGGCTAATGCTGTAAGTTGTGCTTTGGAGGTGGATGGACCCTCTTCTTCATTGTAATTTCCAGCATTGCTCTGTTAGAGAAAAAGGTGCACATTTTATTATGGTACAACACTATCAACTGTTAGATGTTATTTTTAAGGTGTAAACCCCAATAGGCCTCTCTATCTTCCCTCTCTGTGGCAGCTGACAAGGCGTCTTCATCATCCTCCTGTATTGAAAATGAACAATTTTGGTGTTCTACTCTAACCCATTATGAAAAATGAGTACTAAGAGTACTTACAACTGCATGGAAGTCCTATGGCAGAAGTCGCCACCAGACAGATTACACCACCAGTAACTGGTAGAAGATGAAGATTAGACAGTTAAATTATAACTTTACGCAGAAAAGTGTCCCACATGTTTTTACAACAGTGTGCAGGCCATGTCACAATTTTTCAAATATATAACTCTGAGTCACCTTAAAATAGATTGATGTCTGAAGGACAACTAAGAATCTGAAAAAGTAACAGTCAACTACAAAGAATTGTACCGCTACAAGAAAATCAGTGTGCCAAGTTGTGTCTAAGATCAATGGGTGGGCATCACTGAGGTAATACTGGCAAAAGGATGAATGTACATATATCATTAATTTCAATAACTAACCTCTTATGTAGGGCCCTGTGTCCTGGGGGGGGGTGAGATCTCCAGAGATGCCTCAGCAATAGGTCACCCACTATTTTGACTGAGGGCCATCTCTTCAGCCTCTGAGTTGTGGTGGACCCCCACCTGTTTTTTGACCCTCAGACTTGTTCTATTGGCTATAATGGAGGATGTCCAATAAGCACAAATTTGGAGATTTGTATGTACAAAGGCATTTAGGTGTTACTTTCAAATAGACAATATTAAATACTGGGATGGCTGAAAGTGAAATTTTCTAAGAAAAAAAGTTTACTTAAACTACTTAAATATATCACATGTTGAACATAGCCACTGAATGCTGTTTAATTAGGTAGGGTAGGCTAAACATCACAATTGCTTGTAATGAAATTAGGCCTTACCTGTTTGAAGTATATTTTCATATTTCATCTTCAGTTGCTGCCAAGTACATTTTGTGCCTGTTGGGTTGCATCTGCACATCATATAAAATATTGAATAAGTGGAACACTCGAGATGAAATGACCAACCATGTTGTTCCACCTCCCACATATGGGATGACATCACCTTGTTTAAACGTCTCTAGAGACTATATCTCTCTCTTCATAGGTTTAGGTTTACCTAGGTTTACCTCCAATGTACTCTCTTCTTACCATACCTTTGTCTGTACATTATGCCTTCAATCTATGCTATTGTGCCCAGAAAACTGCTCCCTTTTCTCTGTTCCGAACGTGCTAGACGGCCAGTTCTTATAGCCTTTAGCCGTACCCTTATCCTACTTCTTCTCTGGTGATGTAGAGGTTAATCCAGGACCTGCAGTGCCTAGCTCTAATCCTACTCCCCAGGTGCTCTCATTTGTTGACTTCTGTAACCGTAAAAGCCTTGGCTTCATGCATGTTAACATTAGAAGCCTACTCCCTAAGTTTGTTTTATTCACTGCTTTAGCATATTCTGCCAACCCGAATGTCTTAGCCGTGTCTGAATCCTGGTTTAGGAAAACCAAAAACCCTGAAATTTCTATCCCTAACTATAACATTTTCCGCAAAGATAGAACTGCCATACAAGGTCTTATATATAATGTATTGTCTGTATTCCCCTGACTGTTTGTATACTCTGTTCTATACAGTGCGCGTTCGTAAATTCACCCTGGCTATCTACTCTATTTTCAGAGTGCTTGAGCTCAGAATAACTGACGAGTTTACGAAAGCTCAACACCCAGTTGAATATGGCCGGTGTCAGTAAACATTGGCAAAAAAAGCTTAATTAAATTGTTTCCAGCAGCACAGTTAGTCACCAACCCTCTGTATAACATGAAAACAGCCTAACCAGCTCTGCTAGGGCAAGTAAAATGGCCAGAGTGATGTGTTCTCTCATTTATGTCTGGAAGTACTGTAACTAGCAAGGTAGCTAACTTTAGCCAGTTAGCTTGGGTGCTTGACTGACGTTGAGAGGTCAGAACGCTCGGATCAACCCTGCTCCTCCGCCAGAGCGTCCAGTGTGCGCTCTAAACGCTCCGAATTTACGAACGGACAATCTGACAAAGCTCTGAATTTACGAACGCCCAGAGCGCTCTTTGGCACTCCAGAGTGAATTTACAAACGCACCCGTTGTTTAAATGTATTTTTATTTTTAATTGCTCTTTAAAAAAAAGCGTGGAGGGCGTTGTCAAAAATGATGAGATCTTTATTTAAACCAATCAGCTAAGAAATAAATGTTGTATGACCAATCAACTCAAAATTACGCGAGAACACCCAATTGTCTATCACTCCTTGAATACAAACCGGTTTGTTGTCGCTTAACTTGTTATGGCTGCTATCCCGATATCGGGATAAGTGTCATCAACAACCGCTGAATAGCATAGCGCTACATACAATAAATATTACTATAAATATTTATATTCATGAAATCACAAGTGCAATATAGGAAAACACAGATTAGCCTTTTGTTAATCCACCTGTCATGTCAGATTTTGAAATTATGCTTTACAGCGAAAGCAATCCAAGCGTTTGTGTAAGTTTATCGATCGCACGATAAAACATTAAGTACACTTAGCATCAGGTAGCTCGGTCACGAAAATCAGAAAAGCAATCAAATTAATCGTTTACCTTTGATCTTCGGATGTTTTCACTCACGAGACTCCCAGTTACACAATAAATGTTCCTTTTGTTCCATAAAGATTATTTTTAGATCCAAAATACCTCCGTTTGTTTGTCGCGTTATGTTCAGAAATCCACAGGAAAGAGCGGTCACGACAACGCAGACGAAAATTCCAAATAGTTTCCATAATGTCCACAGAAACATGTCAAACGTTTTTTATAATCATTCCTCAGGTTGTTTTTAAAATATATAATCGGTAATATATCGACCGCAAATGTCAGTAGGAGAGGGGAACGCAATACCTATCCAAAGGTAGGTATTCTGTTGCGCGAGCAAAACTCATGTGACCACTTGACGCAATGTTATCGTTCTGGCTTATTTTTCAAAATAAAAGCCTGAAACTTTGTCTGAAGACTGTTGACACCTTGAGGAAGCGATAGGAAAAGGAATCTGTTGAATATCCCTTTAAATCCAGCAAAGGGAGGCTATGGAACATGGAGTTTTCAAAATAGAAGCCACTTCATGTTTTGATTTTCCTCAGGATTTCGTCTGCAAAATCAGTTCTGTTATACTCACAGACAATATGATAATATGCATATATTAGCAACTGTGACTGAGGAGCTGGCCGTTTACAATGGGCACCTTTTCATCCAAGCTACTCAATACTGCCTCTGCAGCCATAAAAAGTTATGCAGACAGCGCTAAATAGTAGATAATACACAACTTCAGTTACTGTAGTTATCATTACAGTATGAAGTGAGAACGTTCTTGGATTCTGAGGAAAGCCTTCACCGTGTCCTCCTCCGGTAAGGAAACCGCTAGATAACCACTTTCCTTGCTTCCCCAGTAACGCATGGGGAGGCGGTCACACTCGGACATTCAGAGAGAGGGTATATTATTGTGACCCTGGTGGCACAAAATCAAAAGTCTGACTGCATAGAGATGCTTGGGAATATGGTCAATACGGGTGACCGTATTGTGGGTGTTTCAGGGAAAAGGTGTACATTTGACCTCTATCATCTAGGATGTGACAATGGTTAATAAAATCTCTCAATTTCTGCCCATTTTTTGCGTGGTCTTACAGGCCTTCTCATGCAGCTGCAACTGTAAGTGCATTTGTAAATCAAGACCTTTCTTGAGTTGGGCTCTGGAATGGTGCAATTGTTGAGAATGTGAGCTTATGGTTATGTGGGGGGGGGGGGGAAGGGTTGAGTGTGTGTGGGTGTATGTGTGTATCCCACAACTGTTGCGAAGGAGTAAAAGATGTTAGGGACAATAGAGGATGATCCACAGCTATATATAATACAAATCGAGGTGAGGGTGATGGAAATGAATTTGGCAGTTGATCTACTTCAATTCGGTAAATGGCACTGTGTGCTCTTTTCAAAGGATAGATCCCAGTCGGTTCAGGGCTATGGGATACAGGGGGTCGGGGGTGGTCTGCCGGGTATTGGGATGACATCCCAACTCAGGATGAGGAGGGCTTTTAGCGGGTGGAATAGTAGGGACCAATTGGAGGTTTGCTTAGTAGCAAAGCAAATATCATGGTACAGCTATATAGACACTCAATCATCATGTTACTTTTTAATGGTACGTTTAAAAACATACATTTTGATAAAAATAATTGAAAGTTGTGTCTCATTATGGTAAGTGGTGAAATAAGTATAGCCAGTTACAATTGTAATGGCCTAGCAGATAATAAGAAAAGACGATCAGTATTTACCTGGCTAAAAGAGAAGGAATATAATATCTATTGTTTACAGGAAACTCATTCAACAATTTTAGATGAAGTTTTGTGGAAAAAGAACTGGGGGGGGGTAAATATATTTCTCCCATGGGCAAAGAAATTCAAAAGGGGTGATGGTTTTAATTAACAGTAATCTTGATCCAAATGTGCAAATTGTCCAAACAGATCCTCAAGGTAGATGGATTATTTTAAATATGTTTTGGGACAATAAACAGATATGGCTTATTAACCTATACGGTCCGAATAATGATGAAGATTCTTTGAAAATATATATAAGAATTGATCAACTCTACAAGCAACAGCAGACTCTGTTATTATGGTGGGAGATTTTAATACGGTCTTAAATACCTCTATGGACCGGAAAGGAAATCACACTACAAACTATCATCCTCAGGCACTTAAGGAAATAATGAATGTCATGGATATATTGGAATTAGTGGATATATGGAGACTTAAATACCCTGACCTAGTGAGATATACAGTGGGGCAAAAAAGTATTTAGTCAGCCACCAATTATGCAAGTTCTCCCACTTAAAAAGATGAGAGAGGCCTGTAATTTTCATCATAGGTACACTTCAACCATGACAGACGAAATGAGAAAAAAAATCCAGAAAATCACATTGTAGGATTTTTAATTTATTTATTTGCAAATTATGGTGGAAAATAAGTATTTTGTCACCTACAAACAAGCAAGATTTCTGGCTCTCACAGATCTGTAACTTCTTCTTTAAGAGGCTCCTCTGTCCTCCACTCGTTACCTGTAGTAATGGCACCTGTTTGAACTTGTTATCAGTATAAAAGACACCTGTCCACAACCTCAAACAGTCACACTCCAAACTCCACTATGGCCAAGACCAAAGAGCTGTCAAAGGACACCAGAAACAGAATTGTAGACCTGCACCAGGCTGGGAAGACTGAATCTGCAATAGGTAAGCAGCTTGGTTTGAAGAAATCAACTGTGGGAGCAATTATTAGGAAATGGAAGACATACAAGACCACTGATAATCTCCTTCGATCTGGGGCTCCACGCAAGATCTCACCCCGGTGAGCAAAAATCCCAGAACCACACGGGGGTTACCTAGTGAATGACCTGCAGAGAGCTGGGACCAAAGTAACAAAGCCTACCATCAGTAACACACTACACCGCCAGGGACTCAAATCCTGCAGTGCCAGACGTGTCCCCCTGCTTAAGCCAGTACATGTCCAGGCCCGTCTGAAGTTTGCTAGAGAGCATTTGAATGATCCAGAAGAAGATTGGGAGAATGTCATATGGTCAGATGAAACCAAAATATAACTTTTTGGTAAAAACTCAACTCGTCGTGTTTGGAGGACAAAGAATGCTGAGTTGCATCCAAAGAACGCCATACCTACTGTGAAGCATGGGGGTGGAAACATGATGCTTTGGGGCTGTTTTTCTGCAATGGGACCAGGACGACTGATCCGTCTAAAGGAAAGAATGAATGGGCCATGTATCGTGAGATTTTGAGTGAAAACCTCCTTCTATCAGCAAGGGCGTTGAAGATGAAACATGGCTGGGTCTTTCAGCATGACAATGATCCCAAACACACCGCCCGAGCAATGAAGGAGTGACTTCGTAAGAAGCATTTCAAGGTCCTGTAGTGGGCTTGCCAGTCGCCAGATCTCAACCCCATAGAAAATCTTTGGAGGGAGTTGAAAGTCTATGTTGCCCAGCAACAGCCCCAAAACATCACTGCTCTAGAGGAGATCTGCATGGAGGAATGGGCCAAAAATACCAGCAACAGTGTGTGAAAACCTTGTGAAGACTTACAGAAAACGTTTGACCTCTGGGATTGCCAACAAAGGGTATATAACAAAGTATTGAGATAAACTTTTGTTATTGACCAAATACTTATTTTCCACCATAATTTGCAAATAAATTCATTAAAAATCCTACAATGTGATTTTCTGGATTTCTTTTCGAATTTTGTCTGTCATAGTTGAAGTGTACCTATGATGAAAATTACAGGCCTCTCTCATCTTTTTAAGTAGGAGAACTTGCACAATTGGTAGCTGACTAAATACTTTTTTGCCCCACTGTATATATGGGGGATATATGGGGGATACAATCTTCCCAGCTCTGCAGATTCTGCTGTGAGGAGGCAGAGTCATTAGATCATTTATTTTGGTTTTGACCATATGTAGCTCGTTTTTGGTCACAGGTCCAGGAATGGCTGAAGAATTGCAACATTTGCCTAGAACTAACACTACAGATAGCAATACTGGGTGATTTGAAAAGCCATAGTCAATCAATCAATAATATAATAATTATTTTAGCAGAAATTTTTATTTTTAATTTACAATCTGTAGAAGCCATGAGAATAGAAAGGTTCAATTATTTTGTGAAGCATCACAGCACAGTTCAAAAATATATGGCAAATAGAAATGGATGATGTTGAGAGAAAGATGGGAGGGGTTAAATGGAACTGAAGGGTGGGACTAATAACAAGATTAACAATGTAAAACATACGGGATCTGTAAAATGTATATCGGTTCAGAATAGTTGTTAAATAGCACAGTTACAAATAGAAATCAAACTGGATGGACATCAGAAATAGAGGAAGGACTAAAAACAAACAAAAAAGAACTATTGTAAAATAGACTGTGTCTGTAAAATGTGTATAAGATGTATAAATTGAAGGTAAAAGCCGAAGTGTTTATTAGTTTACTCCAATTGGGGGATCGGTGGTAGGGTTTGCAGAGAATAATAATAAAGGTATATTTGTCACGCCCTGGTCTTTATATTTTGTGTTTTCTTTATTATTTTGGTCAGACCAGGGTGTGACATGGGTTTATTTATGTGGTGTGTTTTGTCTTGGGGTTTTCGTAGGAATCGGGATTGTGGTTTAGTGGGGTTCTCTAGCAAAGTCTATGGCTGTCTGGAGTGGTTCTCAATCAGAGGCAGGTGTTTATCGTTGTCTCTGATTGGGAACCATATTTAGGCAGCCATAATCTTTGAGTGTTTGGTGGGTGATTGCTCCTGTCTCTGTGTTTGTTTGCACCAGATAGGCTGTATAGGTTTTCACGTTACGTTTGTTGTTTTTGTATTGCTCGTTTTTTCGTCTTCATTAAATATGTATCAAGAATACCAGCTGCATTTTGGTCCGACTCTACTTCTCCCGAAGAAAACCGTAACAATATATATATATTTTTTTTAAAGTATGTATTTCAATATAGGTATGTGTATGTATATATGTATACATGTGTGTATGGATATATATATTTACCCCAAAAATATATGGGGGATTGGAAATGATGCAGACAATTACATTGATGGAAGCAACATTCTTTCCGCAATATTAAGCTGATCCACCCCTTCAAAAATAAATTAAATAAATGTATACGAATCACGTTGTATGACCAATCACCTCTTTTTAAAATGACGCGAGAACACCCAATTTTCCATCACTCCTTGAATACAAACCGGTTTGTTGTCGCTAAAAATGCAGACAGATAATACACAACTTCAGTTGCTGTAGTTATCATTACAGTATGAAGTAGAACGTTCTTGGATTTGGAGGAAAGCCTTCACCGTGTTCTCCTCCGGTAAGGAAACAGCTAGCTAGCCACTTTCCTTGCTTCCTCATGACAGAGCATCTTGGCCTGATTCGGCTAAGCTAGTAGGACGTCCGTCCAGCAGCATCTTTGTTTGTTCCCCTTCATAGCAAAATCATGTTGCGAAAGATATGCAGACTTGGCCATGCTTAAAATCTGTCTAGTTTGTGAAATGAGGCCTAATGTTACATTATTGCATGATAGGGTCACAAAGGTTCACAAGCAAGCTGGGTTAAGGATCGGTGTCCCTTCCACTGGACGGTTGAGCTAACGTAGGCTAATGCGATTAGCATGAAGTTGTAAGTAACAAGAACATTTCCCAGGACATAGACATATCTGATATTTGCAGAAAGCTTAAATTCTTGTTAATCTAACTGCACTCTCCAATTTACAGTAGCTATTACAGTGAAATAATACAATGCTATTGTTTGAGGAGAGTGCACAATTTTGAACATGAAAAGTTATTAAAGAAATTAGGCACATTTGGGCAGTCTTGATACAGCATTTTGAACAGAAATGCAATGATTCATTGGATAAGTCTACAACTTTGCACATACATTGCTGCCATCTAGTGGCCAACATCTAAATGACACCTGGGCTGGAATAATACATTATGACCTTTCTCTTGCATTTCAAAGATGATGGTTCAAAAAAACTACAAAATAACGTTTTTTTTCTTTGTATTATCTTTTACCAGATCTATTGTGTTATATTCTCCTACATTCCTTTCACATTTCCACAAACCTAAAAGTGTTTCCTGTCAAATGGTACACAGAATATGCATATCCTTGCTTCAGGGCCTGAGCTACAGGCAGTTAGATTTGGGTATGTCCTTTTATGCGAAAATTGGGGGGAATAGGGGGCGGATCCCTTAACTAATTAGCTAGACTATATATGCTATCGTCAAAGCTAGCTACAGTAGCTAGCAAGCAAGCTATATGTGGCCACTAAATCAACAGTCAACTCCAAACGATTCCAGTTTTCTCTCATTAGGGCCTGAATTCCTTTCCTTTCCCTTTCAAATTCTGACTACCCTTCTTATGTAATGTGTTGGCTATCATCACAAGAGCTTATGAATCACAACAATAAACACTAAGCTATTACGTGTTTATTGCTTGGTCCTGTACACAGGCTTATCTAGTATCTGTAAGAGGTCTCGTTTTTGCTTTTGTAGGGGAATACAGAGACTGATGCGTACAATATTGTGTTTAATCTCACCATTGCTTCTTTCATTTTCTATGACCAACTATAGTGTCCAGTCCTGAGCGATGGAGGCTCTAATTCCCATCATCAAATGGCTCCAGGAAGTCTTCATGACAATGGGGGAAGAGATCATACAGCTGCCTCAGATAGTGGTGGTTGGATCTCAGGTCATTACAGAATCAAAATGCAAGAATCAACTGTTACCTGTTACACTGGAGAATTGTGCTATTGTTGAAATGAACAGATCAATGTCCAGGGAGATTAAAAAATAATAATAATAGCAATGAATCATTAACGTGTCAAAGCCTTTCTAAAATCAATCTCCTCTCTTCCCATTACAGAGCAGCGCCAAGAGTTCTGTGTTCAAGAGTCTGGTTGGAAGGGATTTTTTTGCCTCGGGGATCAGGGATAGTCACACGGCGACCCCTAGTGTTACAGCTGGTTAATGTGCCCCCATTGATGGAGAGGATTCTGCAAGAAAAATAGTATGGACTTGACACAGAACAGAGACCTGACTGTCACTTTAAACCCAATCTCGTGTTACTTCTAGCAGACATACAGTACACTGGACACACTTCCTCAAACCAAACCCAGTCCAGTTGACATGTATTCAATTAATTTCAATATTATCAAATCAAATCAAATTTTATTTGTCACATACACATGGTTAGCAGATGTTAATGCGAGTGTAGCGAAATGCTTGTGCTTCTAGTTCCAAAAATGCAGTAATAACCAATGAGTAGTCTAACTAACAATTTCACAACAACTACCTTAACACAAGTGTAAAGGGATGAAGAATATGTACATAAAAATATATGAATGAGTGATGGTACAGAACGGCATAGGCAAGATGCAGTAGATGGTATCGAGTACAGTATATACATATGAGATGAGAAATGTAGGGTATGTGAACATATAAAAGTGCCATTGTTTAAAGTGGCTAGTGATACATGTATTACATAAAGATGGCAAGATGCCGTAGATGGTATAGAGTACAGTATATACAGTGGGGCAAAAAAATATCTAGTCAGCCACCAATTGCGCAAGTTCTCCCACTTAAAATTTGCAAATAATGAGTGATGGTACAGAACGGCATAGGCAAGATGCAGTAGATGGTATCCAGTATATACATATGTGATGTTATGTGAACATATAAAAGTGCCATTGTTTAAAGTGGCTAGTGATACATGTATTACATAAAGATGGCAAGATGCCGTAGATGGTATAGAGTACAGTATATACAGTCATAGTTGAAGTGTGATTTTCCTATGTCTGTCATAGTTGAAGTGTACCTATGATGAAAATTACAGGCCTCTCTCATCTTTTTAAGTGGGAGAACTTGCACAATTGGTGGCTGACTAAATATTTTTTTGCCCCACTGTACATTTGAGATGAGTAATGTAGGGTATGTAAACATTATATTAAGTGGCATTGTTTAAAGTGGCTAGTAGTTGTGGCTTTCTCCTAGAAGAAACTTACTGGGCAAACTAAAAGAGCAAATTGTCCATAACCTGTAGGTAGGACTGTGGTCTGTAGGTAGGACTTAGGTTCCACGCTTCTGCTCTTTTCTATCTTGCATGCATGTAGTTTCACTCACTGGATAAACATCTTTCAGATATTTTGTTTCTCTTTTCTAACATTATATTTACTTTCCCTTCACTGCTTTTCTCAGGAAATGGGGTAAAACAAAACACAAAAACACCTACCCAGGTCTTTAATTCCATAGTTTATCTGCATGGACCTGTTGTGTTGTTATTCGTCTTAATATCTCTTGTGATCCTCATGATTTTTCATTTACTCTGTCTAATCATCACATCAATTTGCATACTCTGTCTAATCATCACATCAATTTACAAACTCTGTCTCTGTCATATTGCCTTCTATACTCATTCCTTTATATTTTGTCAAGGGATCAAGGCTGAGGAATGGGGCACATTCCTTCACAGCAAGAACCAGGTATGTGACACCATCTTTCGCTATGCACGTCTATTTAGCTGTTTTGCAATGCACATTGTGAGGGTTTCCATATTTGTAGAGCAGCATTCCATTGTCTGAGAGTCTTGGTACTTGTATGTCCAGTGCTGTAGTACTCTAGACAGGACTCGAGACCACATATTGTGCATCTCGGTCTTGTCGAATATAGTTGTACTCCGTCTTGACTCGTTCTCGGACAGTGAGGACTCGTAATTTCTTCCCGAGACCAGTGGAGTAAAAAACTAAATTATCAGCTTCCAGTCAGTCAGCACATAAAACCGCTTCGCCAGGCTAAATATATACACTCCTTTCTTGAAACATGATTATCTTAACAGCGTTTATTATAGACATGTTTGCGCAGTGTGACAGGTTTGTGATTCTGAAAGGACAGCAACTGTAAGAGCAGTGCATTTATGTAGGAGAGTGTACTTTTTGTCAAACACAAAGGGCCAGTTATGCCGTGTAGGGTGTATGCAGTTAAAAACCGTATACGCACTTGTTTTTCAGTGGGCATTGCTTATACACCTTAATCTCTACTGATGTGTATCAAAGTTGATTTGAGTAGTGTAGTGGCAGTATATGACTTAACAGTATCAATTATATAGTACAATAGAGAACATGCACAGTAGCCTACACAGTCGCAAAGCACGTGAAATATATTCACATGTGCGCCACACAGTTTAGTTTCAGAGGAATATAATCTGCAGGCAGCAAGGGTGTGCAGCTCTCAACTGGTTTTGACATGGAGCAGCTCACAGAAGAATGACATCGGTAGCCGGTAGGGTAATAAAGACGTTTCAATTTTTGATATCTACCAGTAAATTCTTACTAGGGTATGCAAACCAGGTATTGAAAAAGTGTTGTATTTATTTATTTATAAAAAATAAATAACACATTTAAAATAACTTTTTACCCCTTTTTCTCCCCAATTTTGTGATATCCAATTGGTAGAGAGCCATGCATCCTCTGAAACACGACACAGCCAAGCAGCACTGCTCGCATAACCTGGAAGCCAGCCACACCATTGTGTTGGAGGAAACACCGTACAACTGGCGACTGTGTCAGTGTGCATGCCACTGCGAGGAGTCGCTAGAGCGTGATGGGACAAGGACATCCCGGCCAGCCAAACCCTCCCCTAACCCATACGACGCTGGGCCAATTGTGCGCCGTCTCCGGGTTGCGGCCTGCTGCGACATAGCCCGAGATCGAACCCGACTCTGTCGTGACGCCTCAAGCACTGCGATGCATTGCCTTAGACTGCTGCGCCACTCGGAAGGCCTTGTCCGAAGTGTTGGTTAGTAGGCTATTTGTAATGCGCAATTGTCATCATGCCTGTTTGCATCAGGGGCGTAGACATGGATGGGCGTGGGTGGACAGAGGCCCACTCACTGGGGAACCCTGGCAGGCCCACCCCATCATATTGATGTGGTTTAAGTATTGTTGTGTACTTAGATCATCAAAGTTTGGTATTTTTTCTATTAAAAAAAATTTTGAGAGTGAAAATCTGTAGGAGAACTCGTAGGGAAACAGGGTTATTTTCCTTCGCTTGGCGGGAACTTTTGACCTAAATTAAAGTATACCCACTTCTCCAGGCACCACTGCATAGGGCTGATGGAAAGGCAGCAGTCACACACAGCATGATCTTAAACGATAAGTAGACCATGAAATCGGACATAATAATGAACTACTTTGAAAAAATTAAACACAAAATCATAATATCAGTCAAAAAATATTAAATTCCCAGTTTACACTACAAAACCAACTTTATAGGAGGTTTTAAAAATAAGTTATATTTGAATCAACGTTCCATGACATACACTAAAGCATTGTTGGGAAAATACTAGTCGACAACAAAAGCTAGCTAGGTAGACTGTGGGATAACTACTGCTTGCTGTTGTGCAGTGACATGTTGGCCTTCAAGAAGGCAGACATTAAGTAAAAATGTGATTGGTTGATTTAACTGTCACTCAACATTTGGCCCTAATGCAGTTCAATGGAAGATGCCTTTATCTAGCTTCTGATGACCTAGCCAATGGCTAACTTAAATCTAGCGAGCTATCTCCCCAGAGACCAGCAAAGAAAAACCTTGATTAGATATTTTTCTTCTCTTCAGTGTTAATCGCTTCAGTTTTTGTTGGAAAGGGTTCAATCAAAAAATCTTTGAAAATTAATGATTATTATTATTATAATAATTATTTTATAAATCCTTATCCCCTCTCTGAAGACGTCGAAGACCCGTTGTTCCCCACTATGTTTTGGGTCAGTAATAATTATTTTATAAATCCTTATCCCCTCTCTGAAGACGTCGAAGACCCGTTGTTCCCCACTGTGTTTTGGGTTAGTAATAATTATTTTATAAATCCTTATCCCCTCTCTGAAGACGTCGAAGACCCGTTGTTCCCCACTGTGTTTTGGGTTAGTAATAATTATTTTATAAATCCTTATCCCCTCTCTGAAGACGTCGAAGACCCGTTGTTCCCCACTGTGTTTTGGGTCAGTAATAATTATTTTATAAATCCTTAGCCCCTCTCTGAAGGCGTTGAAGACCCGTTGTTCCCCACTGTGTTTTGGGTTAGTAATAATTTCCCTCAGTATGCATTTTTTGCACGTTTCTGAATGTCTAAAGAATCCATATGTTGTTCTGAAATATGAACACAGAAATACTGGACATTTTGAACTCTTAATTATGGTGGTGATTTGACAATTACAATCTGGTCTCGAAATGGACTCGCATTTCTCTGGTCTCGATCTTGACTCGGTCTCAGACCCTTGTCCCCCTCCGGTCTTGGGCTTGACTCGGACTCTATTTGCTCCGGACTTGGTCTTGAATCGGTCTCGCTTTAGGTGGTCTCAAACACACTGTATCTCCTAATGTCATGCTTCTAGGGGTGTTGGTGAAGTCGATATTTCAGTATTCCATCTCTCTGTTTGAATTATAGATTTTCTCCGATTTCCTGGAGATTCACAAGGAGATTGAAGAAGAGACTGAACATAGCTTGGGAGGCAACAAGTTTTGGATAAATAGTTGTGGGTAAATATGGCTTATCTCTAGTTTATGAGCTACTGATTTAATTTATCTGCTTCTCTATCGCCATCTGTATTTCCTCTTGTGATCCCTAGGGAATCAGCCCTGAGCCCATCTATTTGAAGATTTTCTCTCCTCATGTCCTCAATCTCACACTGGTTGATTTGCCAGGAATAACCAAGGTAATACCAACCAGTGTATTAATCCCACTTACTTGAATATGCAGAACTATGATGTTCCTCATGGTAAAATAAATACCATTACTCATAGAAAACAAATATATTTATTTACAGTATTGTAGAGTTATTTATTTATTGTTGATGTACAAGGTTCCAGTTGGAGACTAGCCAGAGGACAGAAGCTCAAGTCCAAAACATGATCCTATCCTTCATCTCCAACCCCAACTCCCTTATCCTCTGTGTCTCCTGCCAACTCTGACTTGGCCACCTCTGATGCCATTAAATTGGCAAAGCGAGGTCGACCCAGATGCTGAGGCATACTGTACACTTATGCTGCTTCATTTCTCATTGCATGTCTTTTCAGTGTATATGTATTGTTTGTTCATTGAAATAAATATCAGTAAACCTGGTCAATGTTACTTTTTAGGTTTGACCTCAGTGAACTTTAAGATAAGTGACTCCTAAATGCACAATACATTTTAGAGGACATAATGAACTGCCATTCAAATATTGTGGGTATGTATGTACAGCGGGGAGAACAAGTATTTGATACACTGCTGATTTTGCAGGTTTTCCTACTTACAAAGCATGTAGAGGTCTATAATTTTTTATCATAGGTACACTTCAACTGTGAGAGACAGAATCTAAAACAAAAATCCCGATAATCACATTGTATGATTTTTAAGTAATTAATTAGCATTTTATTGCATGACATAAGTATTTGATACATCAAAAAAGCAGACCTTAATATTTAGTACAGAAACCTTTGTTTGCAATTACAGAGATCATATGTTTCCTGTAGTTCTTGACCAGGTTTGCACACACACACACAGCAGGGATTTTGGCTCACTCCTCCATACAGACCTTCTCCAGATCCTTCAGGTTTCGGGGCTGTCTCTGGGCAATACGGACTTTCAGCTCCCTCCAAAGATTTTATTTTGGGTTCAGGTCTGGAGACTGGCTAGACCACTCCAGGACCTTGAGATGCTTCTTACGGAGCCACTCCTTAGTTGCTCTGGCTGTGTGTTTCGGGTCGTTGTCATGCTGGAAGACCCAGCCACGACCCATCTTCAATGCTCTTACTGAGGGAAGGAGGTTGTTGGCCAAGATCTCGCGATACATGGCCCCATCCATCCTCCCCTCAATACGGTGCAGTCGTCCTGTCCCCTTTGCAGAAAAGCATCCCCAAGGAATGATGTTTCCACCTCCATGCTTCACGGTTGGGATGGTGTTCTTGGGGTTGTACTCATCCTTCTTCTTCCTCCAAACACGGCGAGTGGAGTTTAGACCAAAAAGCTCTATTTTTGTCTCATCAGACCACATGACCTTCTCCCATTCCTCCTCTGGATCATCCAGAGGGTCATTGGCAAACTTCAGACGGTCCTGGACATGCGCTGGCTTGAGCAGGGGGACCTTGCGTGTGCTGCAGGATTTTAATCCATGACGGTGTAGTGTGTTACTAATGGTTTTCTTTGAGACTGTGGTCCCAGCTCTCTTCAGGTCATTGACCAGTTGTTCTGGGCTGATCCCTCACCTTCCTCATGATCATTGATGCCCCACGAGGTGAGATCTTGCATGGAGCCCCAAACCGAGGGTGATTGACCGTCATCTTGAACTTCTTCCATTTTTGAATAATTGCGCCAACAGTTGTTGCCTTCTCACCAAGCTGCTTGCCTCTTGTCCTGTAGTCCATCCCAGCCTTGTGCAGGTCTACAATTTAGCCCTGATGTCTTTACACAGCTCTGGGACGAGCAGGCCTTCCTCCAGTGCCACTACCCGTCTCTGGCCTCCCGCTGCGGGTCTCGCTACCTGGCCCACACCCTGAGCCACTTCCTCATGCTCTACATCCGGGACTGCCTGCCGGAGTTGAAGACCCGTGTGACGTGCTAGGTGCCCAATACCAGGCCTGGCTCAGCAGCTACGGCCAGCCAGTAGAGGACCATAGCACCACCCTGCTGCAGATCGTCACCAAATTTGCCAGCGACTACTGCAACACCATCGAGGGCACCGCCACGCACATCCAGACATCTGAGCTGTGAGTAGTTCAACTGCTTTAGGCTACTTTATCCAGGCAGCAGTCATCTTTCAGTATTTTATATTGTATTGGAGCGACTCGCAATCATTGACCACCAAATATCTAGCAACCATCTAGATGCTGCACAGCTGCGATACTTCGATACTTTGAACATTGAGATATTAAAGACATGATAGATCAGACGCATAGTATATAAAGGAGTGAGATCTGTAGAAAGACAAGAGTGGCTGTGGAATGTGCTGGGTGCATGGGAGGAGATCAAAGGATTGCTATAGGGGAGGCAGATGGACATCTGTGGATTAGGTGAAGGAGGGGTTGTGGTCAGGAGGTGAGGTCAGATCCCCTGAAGGGAATAATAAGGGTTGGATTGGAGAGAAGGAGGAGTGTCTTAAGTGGGATATACAGTTGAAGTCGGAAGTTTACATACATTTAGGTTGGAGTCATTAAAACTCGCTTTTCAACCACTCCACAAATTTCTTGTTAACAAACTATAGTTTTGGCAAGTCGGTTAGGACATCTACTTTGTGCATGACACAAGTCATTTTTCCAACAATTGTTTACAGACAGATTATTTCACTGATAATTCCCTGTATCACAATTCCAGTGGGTCAGATGTTTACATACACTAAGTTGACTTTGCCTTTAAACAGCTTGGAAAATTCCAGAAAATGATGTCATGGCTTTAGAAGCTTCTGATAGGCTAATTGACATCATTTGAGTCAATTGGAGGTGTACCTGTGGATGTATTTCAAGGCCTACCTTCAAACTCAGTGCCTCTTTGCTTGACATCATGGGATAATCTAAAGGAATCAGTCAAGACCTCAGAAAAAAATGTGCAGACCTCCACAAGTCTGATTCATCCTTGGGAGCAATTTCCAAACACCTGAAGGTACCACGTTCATCTGTACAAACATTAGTACGCAAGTATAAACATCCTTAATCGACATAACCTGAAAGGCCGTCAGCAAGGAAGAAGCCACTGCTCCAAAACAGCCATAAAAAAGCCAGACTACAGTTTTGCATCTGCACATTGGGACAAAGATCGTACTTTCTGGAGAAATGTCCTCTGGTTTGATGAAACAAATATAGAACTGTTTGGCCATAATGACCACCGTTATGTTTGGAGGAAAAAGGGGGAGGCTTGCAAGCCGAAGAACACCATCCCAACCAGGAAGCACGGGGTGTCAGGACTTCTAGAAGTAGTGCGTGGAGGAGTCAGGCGCAGAGAGCAGGGTTGTTAGATACGGGGATATATTTATTCCCAAATCAACAGAGTATTGGTCAACGCCACACACACGGGCGCTAAAAGACCCAGTGCAAAACAAACAGGACGAAACGGTTCGGGAAATAAAATCCACAAAAATCACACACACCAACGCCTACCGCGTTTAAATAGCCCAAAACCACAACCTAAACAAGAAACAGGTGCAACTAATCAGACAACACTAAATGAAACAGAAAAGGGGATCGGTGGCAGCTAGTAGGCCGGCGACGACGAGCGCCGCCCGAACAGGAAGAGGCACCATCTTCGGCGGGATTCTTGACACAGGGGTGGCAGCATCATGTTGTGGGGGTGCTTTGGTGCAGGAGGGACTGGTACACTTATGTGGATTTATTGAAGCAACATCTCAAGACCTCAGTTAAAAGCTTGGTCACCAATGGGTCTTCCAAATGGATAATGACCCCAAGCAGACTTCCAAAGTTGTGGCAAAATGACTTAAGGACTTAAGGACTACAAAGTCAAGGTATTGAAGTGGCCATCACAAAGCCCTGACCTCAATCCTATAGAAATGTTGTTGGCAGAACTGAAAAAGTGTTTGCGAGCAAGGAGGCCTACACACCTGACTCAGTTACACCAACTCTGTCAGGAGGAATGGGCCAAAATTCACCCAACTTATTGTGGGAAGCTTGTGGAAGGCTACCTGAAACGTTTGACCCAAGTTCAACAATTTAAAGGCAATGCTACCAAATACTAATTGAGTGTATGTAAACTTCTGACCCACTTGGGAATGTGATGAAAGAAATTAAAGCTGAAATAAGTAATTCTCTCTACTATTATTCTGACATTTCACATTCTTAAAATAAAGTGGTGATCCTAACTGACCTAAGACGGGGAATTATTACTAGGATTAAATGTCAGGAATTGTGAAAACCTGAGTTTAAATGTAGTTGGCTAAGGTGTAAAACTTCCGACTTCAAGTGTATATACCTGTGATGGTGATAAATGTTTTGTTGTCTGAATTACAGCTGTTAAGACCCTTTGGTAAGAATTAAACTTGGTTACGCTTCCCTAGTGTCCGTGAGGTATTTACTCTGAAAAATAAGAACCTAACACCACATTGTAGAATAATAGTGAAGGCATCAAAACTATGAAATAACACATATAGAATCATATAGTAACCAAAAACACGTTAAACAAATCTAAATATATTTGATATTTGAGAGTCTTCAAAGTAGCCACCCTTTGCCTTGATGGCAGCTTTGTACATGATTCCATGTGTAATTTCATAGTTTTGATGTCTTCTATTCTACAATGTAAAAATAAAGAAAAACCCTTGAATGAGTAGATGTGTCCAAACCTTTTGACTGGTACTGTGTGTGTATATAATATATTTTCCTTTATTATTTTCCCCTGACCCTACTACCCCTCCCCTAATTGGAGTAAACTAATGGACAGCAATACTTAAAATTCTACATTTTATGGACACAATGTACTTTACACTAGTTATCGTTTGTTTTGTTTTTAATCCCATCCTTCAGCTACTCTCAACCCCTCCCGTCTATCTCTGAAGACCATCCAGTTCTATTTGCCATATTTTGTTAAACTGTGCTGTGCTGTTTCACAAAACGTCTGAAGCTTTCTATTCTCATAGTTTCTACAGATTGTAAATTAAATAAATATTTTTACTTAATGTATTATTATATTATTGATCGATTGACTGACTTTTCAAATCACCCATTAGTGCTATCTGCAGAGTTAGCTCCAGGCAAATGTTGCAGGCGTTTATTGTATTTCTTGGGCTCATTGTAACTTTGTAGGTGTTCATGAATTGGCATTTCATATTTTGCAGCTTCATTTCAATAGCTCTTGTACCACTCACTGATTTATTGATTTCCTCAAGCATGTGAAGCAAGTATTGACTCAGTCTTACTGACTGCATCTGAAGTTGACATCCCTCACACACCGCCACTGATACGGCTTCCTCTGTCCTCCTCTCTTGTCAGCTGCAGAGGGGCTCGTATCTGCTACATATTCCATGAGACCTTTGGCCTCACTCTTCAGTCTATCGATCCCCTGGGGGGCTTAACGGATCTTGACATTCTCACTGCAATCCGCAATGCTACAATAATAACCACCAGCTCCAATCTCATATCAGCTCCAATTGAATTGTCTGTGTGTAGGTTAAACAGATCTTTTGAATAGTTTTCCATTAAAGCTAATGGATGTAGAGAAGCACATGAGTTATGTTAACAGAGGGCTTTGTGTGTATGGTGCTTCAGGGTCCGCAACCGGCCTTCTTTGTGCCTGAGATTTCCTTTGAGCTGCTAGTGAAGAGGCAGATCAAGCGCCTGGAGGATCCCAGCCTGCGCTGTGTGGAGCTGGTCCACGAGGAGCTACAGAGGAGCATCCAGCACTGCTCCTCCTACAGCACACCGGTTCGCTACACACTGCACAACACATACTACAAAACATTCACTTAAAGCTATGACAACCCTGAAGCAAATTGTAATATAATTGTATTCTGGCATGCTGTGTGTTTGTCAGGAGCTCCTTTGGTTTCCCAAGCTGCACGACTCCATTGTGGAGGTGGTGACTAGTTTACTCAGGAAGCGCTTGCCCATTACTAATGACATGGTAAGACAGTTCATTTTTGTGATTTACTTTTTTTTTTTTAAATGAATACAGATCTTACTGAATGTAATTATTCTACAATTTAATGCTATTCCTTACTGGCCGTCTGTCGGTGTTTGTGGATGATTCCGAGCAGGTCCACAACTTGGTTCAAATTGAGCTTGCTTACATCAACACAAAGCACCCAGAATTCACTGATGCTGCTCAGGTCTCAGCATCTGTCAACAGGTAATTCTGTCTCAACTCAAAGCAGATGTTCTGCTTTCATGCATGTAGATGAGCCTAATGTTGTCCAGAGGGCACGAGTGTGATGCTGTCTTTTCATGCCAGTATGGACTTCACTTTTAAGGAATTTCACTAAGCCAGTTGTGAAATTTACTTTAATTACTTTTAACATGTTACTAGAACAGACAAACTGAATTGAACCCCTCATTTCACCTATTTTAGGGCTGGCAGGATGGTGAGGAGTACTGGAAGAATAAGAAAATGGCGGAGGAGAATGCACAAGTGGCAGGTTTCAGCAGCCCTGTGAAGGGCCAGGCCATCAACCTCCTGGACACAGTGAGTAGTGGAATCAGCAGTCAGAACTGACCCAGCGCTAGCCTGTAGAGCATCACTGTATCAAATTAAATCTGTGACATTTTGTAACATCTGACCCCTTCTCTGTTTGCCAGGCGGTGCTGGCGTCCCGCAAGCTGAGTACCCGGGAGCAGAGAGACTGAGGTCATCCAACGCCTCATCAACTGCTACTTCCTCATCGTCCGCAAGAGCATTCAGGACCGTTCAGAGACCAGGGCACCTAGGGGTGTTACAATGCATTGCGAAAGTATTCGGCCCCCTTGAACTTTGCGACCTTTTGCCACATTTCAGGCTTCAAACATAAAGAAATAAAACTGTATTTTTTTGTGAAGAATCAACAACAAGTGGGACACAATCATGAAGTGGAATGACATTTATTGGATATTTCAAACTTTTTTAACAAATCAAAAACTGAAAAATTGGGCGTGCAAAATTATTCAGCCCCTTTACTTTCAGTGCAGCAAACTCTCTCCAGAAGTTCAGTGAGGATCTCTGAATGATCCAATGTTGACCTAAATGACTAATGATGATAAATACAATCCACCTGTGTGTAATCAAGTCTCCGTATAAATGCACCTGCACTGTGATAGTCTCAGAGGTCCGTTAAAAGCGCAGAGAGCATCATGAAGAACAAGGAACACACCAGGTAGGTCCGAGATACTGTTGTGAAGAAGTTTAAAGCCGGATTTGGATACAAAAAGATTTCCCAAGCTTTAAACATCCCAAGGAGCACTGTGCAAGCGATAATATTGAAATGGAAGGAGTATCAGACCACTGCAAATCTACCAAGACCTGGCCGTCCCTCTAAACTTTCAGCTCATACAAGGAGAAGACTGATCAGAGATGCAGCCAAGAGGCCCATGATCACTCTGGATGAACTGCAGAGATCTACAGCTGAGGTGGGAGACTCTGTCCATAGGACAACAATCAGTCGTATATTGCACAAATCTGGCCTTTATGGAAGAGTGGCAAGAAGAAAGCCATTTCTTAAAGATATGCATGAAAAGTGT
This sequence comes from Oncorhynchus clarkii lewisi, assembly GCF_045791955.1. Taxonomy (NCBI): domain Eukaryota; kingdom Metazoa; phylum Chordata; class Actinopteri; order Salmoniformes; family Salmonidae; genus Oncorhynchus; species Oncorhynchus clarkii. The sequence goes on from NC_092152.1 coordinate 27,748,081, forward strand.
TGTTTAAAGTTTGCCACAAGCCACCTGGGAGACACACCAAACATGTGGAAGAAGGTGCTCTGGTCAGATGAAACCAAAATTGAACTTTTTGGCAACAATGCAAGACGTTATGTTTAGCGTAAAAGCAACACAGCTCATCACCCTGAACACACCATCCCCACTGTCAAACATGGTGGTGGCAGCATCATGGTTTGGGCCTGCTTTTCTTCAGCAGGGACAGGGAAGATGGTTAAAATTGATGGGAAGATGGATGGAGCCAAATACAGGACCATTCTGGAAGAAAACCTGATGGAGTCTGCAAAAGACCTGAGACTGGGACGGAGATTTGTCTTCCAACAAGACAATGATCCAAAACATAAAGCAAAATCTACAATGGAATGGTTCAAAAATAAACATATCCAGGTGTTAGAATGGCCAAGTCAAAGTCCAGACCTGAATCCAATCGAGAATCTGTGGAAAGAACTGAAAACTGCTGTTCACAAATGCTCTCCATCCAACCTCACTGAGCTCGAGCTGTTTTGCAAGGAGGAATGGGAAAAAATTTCAGTCTCTCGATGTGCAAAACTGATAGAGACATACCCCAAGCGACTTACAGCTGTAATCGCAGCAAAAGGTGGCGCTACAAAGTATTAACTTAAGGGCGCTGAATAATTTTGCACGCCCAATTTTTCAGTTTTTGATTTGTTAAAAAAGTTTGAAATATCCAATAAATGTCGTTCCACTTCATGATTGTGTAAAATACAGTTTTATATCTTTATGTTTGAAGCCTGAAATGTGGCAAAAGGTCGCAAAGTTCAAGGGGGCCGAATACTTTCGCAATGCACTGTATTTATATATTCAGTTAGTGGTGAGTTGAGTTGAGCCTTGCCTGTCCTGGTGTGTTAGCTAACTGTGTGTCTTAGGACTTGTGTGTCTGCAGTGTGCCCAAGACAGTGATGCACTTCCTGGTGAACTTTGTGAAGTAGCATCTGCAGAGTGAGCTGGTGGGCCAGCTGTACAAACATAACCTGCTGCAGGAGCTGCTCATCGTGTCCCAGGATACAGCACAACAGAGGACAGAGGTGGCTGGAGGTACTGTATGGGTGCTACTGGTATCCGTACTTACTGGGTGTAGACTTTCATGCACTTTATATTGTACTTTCTGTTTCTCCCTTTAACACTGGTATCCTTTTTCTTTCTTTCTTTCTTTCTTTCTTTCTTTCTTTCTTTCTTTCTTTCTTTCTTTCTTTCTTTCTTTCTTTCTTTCTTTCTTTCTTTCTTTCTTTCTTTCTTTCTTTCTTTCTTTCTTTCTTTCTTTCTTTCTTTCTTTCCTCAAGCTCTCCAAAAAGACAGCAACAACATCATCTCGGATATTCGGGAGACACCTGTGGTAGCCCAATGCAACTGACCTTTCCCCACTGATCACATGTCTTTGAGAGTGTAGGTGAGAATATAAGTACTGTATGGCAATACCACTGAGCTCACACTGACCATAGCACAACCAGCTGGCCTTTTTGTCTGTCCACTGGCCTCTTGGCTGGAGGATTTTTGCCATTGTGTCTCAGGCAGAGCTGGTCCATTGTATTGAGTTGGCCATAATGTGAGACACCCATGATCAAAAACAAAGTAAGTGCAACAATCGTCTGTCTAAATGTCTGTTGGGTCTTTTGGTTGTGGTTGGAAATGTGTTTTTATAAAGTGCAGTATTAAGTTGTTTTCTAGGGTCTTTATTGCGTCATGGCACAGGTTGTGCATGTACTGCTACGTTTGTTTCCATTGATGTATCTATTTATGGAAGAGTGATCTCAAACCATGATCCCAGTTTCTGAAAGTATGTGCGCCGAGTAAATATAATCAGCCTTTTATTGGTTTCTCCTTTTTATTTCTTTGTGACATTCTGTAAAGATGAACAGCGGGAGAGAACCAAACATTATGCACTATGATCCTGGTCTTCAGGGATGCTGCAGAGGTTTGGTTTGACCTGGTCTATAGGGTGGAGGGGTACAGTAGTTGTGAGCTAGAGCAGGCTTGTGTTCTTGATGCGTGTCATGTTTACATATCATTCCAGTTGTACATTTGCACTGTGTTTGTGCATATATTAGTCCCATAGCGAAGTTGTATGTTCACAACAGAATACAGCATTCCTTTTCTCAATATGAAGTTACTAGTCAGGCTCTTCTTTCCCATGTTGTTGGACAACTGAGACTACATAATTTATGAATAGCAGACACAAAGACGTGTGTGTGTGTGTGTGTGTGTGTGTGTGTGTGTGTTGTACAGCTAGCTTTTCAGGAAATGCAGGATAGTTATGGTTGAGTCCAACACGGATTTGAGGAGTATAGCGATGAAGTGTAGAAAGCCACTATGCAAAATGATTTTACTGTCCTTAGGCAGTCCTTTACTGTCCATATCTCAGAATGCATTCAATATTGTACCCCATGTAAAAATGACCCCATGTATGCAATGTGCCTCATAGAGGCAGTGTTTTGTAGAGGCAGTTTCAGATCTAGTCCTACCCAGATGACAGGGATGTTGGTGTGAGAGACTAACATGGTTTTTGATTGAACTCATGCATGCACCTGTAATTGTATTCTCATTTTTTAAATGTAGATCCCCAAGTGGAGTATGCCCATACAACTTCAGCCCTTAATTTGTGATTCGGTACTAATAGCATTGCATGACGTTAGTGCATCTTCCCCACCCTCCATCCATTTAGCATTAGCGATTCTAAAGTTTCTCTTAATTATTGACATTGTAAGTACGCATCTGTTCTGTTAGCCACAAGTCATGGAAAAGTTCCCAAAGGACGATGTTTATTCTGAAAGACTAGCCTTAAAGAGACAGGCAACAAGCACCATCTGAGCAGAAACACTAACTTCTGTGTGATCAGGGAGAGCACAGTGTCTGTTCAGTCTTTCGGAAGGGACAGTATGGCTGTGTGTGTGCATGTACGCATGTCTGAATGTCTATCTGAATGAGAGGATGTGCTTGTGTGCGTTTCTATTATTTAACTGTACATGTTCGACTTTACAAACTGCCTGAAAGTGCTTGTATGCCAATATTTGTGATACATGTAAGTTGACGGAATGATGTCTGTTCAGATTTGATGGACTCATTAAACCCTAACAACAACAGTCTGGTCTCTGTGAGATTGCTTTGCAGGATGTCCTCAATAATTGCTAAGATCTGAGAGATCATAAGATCTGCAGTCGTCCAATGCATCCGCATTCAGTCCTCCAGATGGCTGCTATGACTCACAGCAGTCTGGTATCTGTCGTCATTTCCCTCTGTTCCTACTAAGCAGGTGAGCTGAAATCACTGTAGATATGTAGGATTATTCTGAGGTAAGATGGTATCCTATGCAGCATCTTGAACAGGACAATGACAAAGTGGCCTGCATGTTGCAGAGACAGATTGACTTGCACTCACACTCCTGGCCCTGTCTGCAACCCCATTCTCCCTGCCTAGTAAGTGTAACAACACCCATTGTACTTGAGAAAACCAGCAGGAATTTACATTTCAGCCTTATCTAAAATATTTCCATTTAGCAATGATGGATTGGCTGTCGTCTCTTGTGTGAATGTTTGTGTGTATGTGTGTACGCACACGCTGAGCGAAGACTTACTGTATATTAGTTTTGAAAGCTTGAGATGGATGATGAAGTGATTGATTAAAAAGAATACAGGAGTGCATGTAATAAGACTAGAACATTATCAAACCACTCATTCATGACAGAAATATGATTAAGGATATTGCAATACTGTAGGTCTACACCCAGTGTAGTACATCGGTCCATGGAACAATGGGTATAAACAGTGAAGAATATGTCAAATCATCACTATATCGTAATGAACCAAAGTGATGTGACCACAAGCAGCCCTATCTAACCATATTACCCAATCATAGCAGTCTACTAAAATAACTATACATTTCATGTTGAATAATGATAGCTCTGGCCTCCCGGGTGGCGCAGTGGTTAAGGGCGCTGTACTGCAGCGCCAGCTGTGCCATCAGAGTCCTGGGTTCGCGCCCAGGCTCTGTCGTAACCGGCCGCGACCGGGAGGTCCGTGGGGCGACGCACAATTGGCCTAGCGTCGCCCGGGTTAGGGAGGGCTTGGTCGGTAGGGGTGTCCTTGTCTCATCGAGCACCAGCGACTCCTGTGGCGGGCTGGGCGCAGTGTACGCTAGCCAAGGTGGCCAGGTGCACGGTGTTTCCTCCGGCGCATTGGTGCGGCTGGCTTCCGGGTTGGATGTGCGCTGTGTTAAAGAAGCAGCAGCTTGGTTGGTTGTGTATCGGAGGACGCATGACTTTTAACCTTTGTCTCTCCCGAGCCCGTACGGGAGTTGTAGCGATGAGACAAGATAGTAGCTACTACAACAATTGGATACTACGAAATTGGGGAGAAAAAGGGGTAAAATTTTTTAAAAAAAAAAATAATAATAATAAAGCTCCCCCTTTAACAAAATGTATTAGATGTAGGGGGGAATTGGACAAACAAAAAATAACACATTCTTGATGGGCTCAGACTCCTGGGGTTGAAATGATATGGCCTACACCTTGTCTTCAACTGTATGCAGTTACTCTGATTAACCTCCTGAACTACCCCCTCCCACTTTCCTCCTTGCATAGCCCCGACCAACCAATTCCTCTCGAAGCCAAGGGGGAATCTGCTGCAGTCTGTTGGCAAAACCTTCACGTTAGACACGTGTTTCCTGCCAAATAGAGCTGGAGTCAGAGTCAGCCCTCTTTTTGTATTAGGCTGTGATGAGATGTATCCCATCACATGTAGTGTCCTTAATGCCCAGGGCTGTGCTCCCCTCCCCTCGGTATGCCAGTCAGGAGAGAAGCCTGAACAAAGCCATGAGAGAAGAGCTGCTGGGAGAGTGAAAGAACTGATACTCTCACTGACTGTCGCCTGGACAACCAGGCACAGGAGGGAGGGAAGAGTGAGAGAAAGGGAGAAAACAACAAAACATAATTGTCATGGTGGCCAAGACACATTGAGTCTTGTATCAGAGAGGCTGCACAAAGGTGCAGGCGCTCTCCCTAGTGGAGCTAGAACACTGAACATTAAACAGAGATCAACAGAGCGAATCAAGTGAACATCTGGAGAACAAGTTTGAAATGAAATTGTTCAGCACAGGTTTGCATCCCCGAAGGACTCCATAGGGCTGCACACCCCGTCAGTTCATACATCTACTCATCAAGCTCAGGTAAGATTCTCTGGCTTTGCCGTACTCTGCAGTAAATGGAGCTCTCAGGTGGAAGTTTCAGAGACCGTAGCTTGCTGTAATGGGATGGTTTTATTTTTTTATCTGTCGTCAAACTTCGAATGGCTCTGTAAATCTCCAGGCAATCACTCTTCTTCTGCGATCACCCACCATCTCCCCCAGGTGTAGCAGCAGTAGTGAGATTTCAGATTTGGGTTTATGGTACTTGCATGTGTTGAGGGGGTCATCCGTGTTTGCAAATATCAAACAAATGACTGTCATTACAGTAGGTACAAATGGAGCATGAGTGTAAGGTCTTTACACTTGAACTATGCTGAACCTTTATATCCTAGGGATCTGTGAAGAATAGAAGCATCACCCTCAGTGATTCCCCTTTAGTGATATACTCAGTGCTCATACATAAGCAAGGTCTGTCTTCTGGCATGCTGGGCTGAGATGAATGTCCCTTGCATGGTTTGTGAATTTGAACCATGCTGAATCTGTGGGGCAGGAGAAGCTGTGAAATCCATATTGGATGAGATTGATCCTTTCCCAAATGGGGAGGGGAGGAAGGAGAGCAGACTGGAGCATAACCTTTCTTACTGACAGCTAAAAATAGTATGTATGTATCCCCCTTACCCCCACTTGTGCACACACACAGGCATACACATGCATCGGCACATCCCCAGAAAGCAAGAAATAAAAGCCGTATGTGCCTCTTAGTGAGGGTGTGTTGAATGGCATGCTGGGAGTGTTTAGAGTGCCACATCAGATCCACAGGAGACTAACACTACAGTACAGTACAAGAAAACCGCACACTGCCACACAACAGCAAAAGTCACCAACTGGCATTCAACCTTGGGCTTTGGTGCTTCACGTTCCATAGTCAACCCAAAAAGCTAGCATTTGGTCTGGGAGGACAGTTATATCTTGAGTTCTCTAGAAAGTTATTCACATAAGGATATTAATTTACCTTTCACCGCATTCTTTTTTTATAGTTGTATCAGGGAAATTGATATGTCACAGCATTGTAAATAATGTACAAAATGATCAACCTCATCCAATGAATTTGTCTTTGCTGTGGAAAATCTGTAGTTGAAAATAACCTATACATTCAGCTGGGCAGTGTCTACAATATGGGTCCAAAAATAAATGACAGACTAGAATGACAAAGTTCCAGAATCATGCTGATTGAAATGTTTGAGAATGCTTTTGTTGTCCATACATCTATTTTTATTTCCCCACCTGCACAGCATAAATTGACTTCCTCTGTTCTCAAGCATTAAAGAAAAATGAAAAAGTTGTATGATTCTGGAAGCTTGCAAACACATTCCTCATTCTCGCTTCAGCCCTTGGAGTGTTACCCTGCAGTTGAGGCTTCTCTAATGAAGATATTGAATGGCTGGAAAAGCGGCGCGGCTGAATTCGTCAAGAGGGGAAAAGAATGTGTCAGAGACCGATTATTCCAGGAGGCATCGCAGTAATCTGCCTGGTGGTGGAGGGAGCCAGGGATGCTCTACCGTCTATGTTATGTCTGTGTAACCGTGTTCTCAGCGACCGTTAACCTGAAATACACAGCTCTGCTTTAACAGCACAGTCTGCATAACTGAAGAGTGGTGTAAGTGTGAGGGGCCAGCATGGTGTTTCACCACAACTGATCAGCGATTCCAGGGATGTGGAAACAAACATGGCAGATATGGAAATGTACAGAGCTAGCTGATTTTAAACTGCCTTGAATATTAAACTGCACTAAGCTGCCTTTCACACAGGACATCATCATTTGTTGGTGTTGTAAGGTGTTCCATGTCCCCTCTTTTTCTCCCTCTCCTTTCCCCTCTTTTTCTCCCTCTCCCCTCAACAGATTGATCCTGTGTCTAATGAATTTGTCCTCTGCAGACCCAGATGTTCTCCCAGTGCAGACAGATGTTGAACTGCTCTGTTCTCTCAGTGAGGGTGTCCATCACTGCTCTGAACAATGGCATGGCACAGGGTGGACTCATTGTCATGGTGATCTCCTTGAATAGACTGTATTCGTGACTATGTGCAGGTGCAGTTGCAAATGTGTACAGATGGCTAGCTAACTTTTTGTTCTTGATCAACGGCCATAGGTTTACCAACCAAATTAACAATCGATTCAAATACACTTCTTATCGGAAATGTAAATATTCAAGACCCAGGCTGAAGAGCGATATGAAAATTATGCACCCACTCTTTTGTCCTCCCCGCTCCACCTAGATGACCCTGGAGCTAAATTCTAAAGATGGTAGATGACTTGCCAATTTGTCGTTAGCACGATTATTGCCACTTGAAAACCAAGTTACTGCAGTATCCTGTGTTTGCAGAATACCAAGTTACTGCAGTATCCTGTGTTTGCAGAATACCAAGTTACTGCAGTATCCTGTGTTTGCAGTAGAGTGAAAAGAGGAAGGAACAATAGCTTAACACTACCAGAAGCTGTCCATCACCAGGGATAAAACCCCTCATATTCCACCTCTCGCTAACATTCCACACGTCTCTCCACTCTCCGTAATTAGACAAGTGAGATTATTTAATTTGCTGAAGATCAGCCAAACCCAAGTCGACTGCTGACGTGGACAAAGACGCCACTGAGCACTCTAGGGGAAATATTGTTTTTTGCACACACTGAAGGAATGAGTGAGAGGCATGAAATTACAGCCAATACTCTCTACGCCCCCAGCCTTAGTGTTCAGCATATTAAACTGGTAGACCGGTACACTGCTTTGGGCCCTTGAGACAAGGTCCAACTTCTTCCTAAATTCTCCCCTTGACGTTTCTGTCAGCTGAATAAGAACCCTGTGGGTCTTGGCTATTGAGGGACAGATTTAATGGCTGTGCTCTTGCTGGCTGTGTACTGCAGAATACCCTGCACCACTATTATGACTGCTCTGTAAATCACCTAGAGTTTATGTCTGTTTTTCTGCCCAAGGACAGGAGAGAATTTACATTCGGAGAGTGAGTGATGAGGAAGAACTGTGTGTGTTTGTGACAGGTGCTCCAGCCATGGACTTGGAAGACGAGACGTTGTTATTCCAGAGCAGCTGGGATGCTGAGAAAGAAGAGGAGGAGAAGGAGGAGGGCGGGGAGTCAGATACACAGATTAATGGGAGAACCGGCACCCCTGGAGGCAATGGCGTGTGGGGAGCAGTGGGCTGGGTCTACACACAGCCCTGGGTGAGTGGTGTTGTCCTGGGAGTTGGAGTTTTTCTCCCCTGTGCCCTCTCTGCCTACATGTTCCTATACTGCCCCCCATTGGACATAGACCTTTCCTACAGTGCCTTTGAGGTTCACAGCCACTTCTCCGCTGAGCGGTTTGATGCACTCACCATTGCCATAAAGACTCAGTTGGGGTCCTGGGACAGACGCAGGCGTGACGTGGACCCCTATGACTCCACCACTCTACAGGAGCTGCTGTTGGACATGCTGGGTAGGCAGGGACATGGAACATCCAACAGGACATCACATGGAGGGCTGACCTCAACATCTCTGAATAAAAACTTGTTCAAAAGAGTAGTTATGGAACAGAGAGGAGATGCCCTGAGTCAGCGAGAGACTGAGAGGCATGGAGAGGCTAGGGGTGGTAAACTAGAGGTAAGAGAGGAGGATAAAAATACAACTAATTTAGGAAAATTTGAGAGTCGTGAGTCCATAGAAGGAGAGGGCGACAGGTACAGTGAGAGATCTCAGACTAGGATGCGCAGGTTTGCCCCCAACTACTCATATCTGCAGAGCCAGGCCCTGTGGAGGATGGAGCTGGTGTTTGTAGCTCAGGGTGGGGTGGACAACAACATCTTCACCCCAGAGCGTCTCCGCACCATCCACCACATAGAGCGTCTGCTCATGCAGCATCCCCAGTTCCAACAGTTCTGTTGGAAGCCTCTGGAGGTCCTGAGAGACCTGCCCCTGGGCCCCTCCTACTGCTCCCCTCCAAGCTCCCTCCTCTCCTACCTCTTCCCCAGTGAACGGGGAGGCAGGATCTACTACGATGGCATGGGACCCAACCTGGCTGACATCCATGGTGAGTCTGATGTTTAAAAAACTGGGCAACTTCTGTAGGTACAGTTGCTGCTCTGCATGATTTAGTAGGGAGCTCTTCTGCTTGAGGGAGATCAAGCAGAATATTAAAGGGAGCAGGCAGCGACGTTACCACTTTGATCTTCACTTGTGTTTTTACTCCCAGGTGCTCTGAGTCTAGCGATCACCCACCCACAGTTCTACTGGTATGTGGATGAGAGTCTGGCCCCTGACCGGCTCTCCTCCTCTCTCCTGCGCAGTGAGATCCAATTTGGAGCTCCACTGCCCTCTTACAGCTCCCTCCAGGACCGGCCTGAGGAGCAGAGAAGCCGCTTCAGGAACTTTGTGGTTCAGTACGCTGACATCCTGGCTCAGCAGTCCACCAGGTGGGTTATGGCTTATGGGCCCTCTGCCAAGGCTGATGATACGCTGTGTAAGCTTTAAAAGAACCACATTCTAAAAGACATAAAATAGCCATAAGATGAACTGATGCTGTTTTTAATTTCTCACAAGACTTTAACTCTCCAGACCAATTGTAATTAAGCATGATCAAAGAGTCCCTCCTTTCATGACACCCACATTTCATGACACCCACATTTCATGACACCCACTATTCTTTCATTCTCTTGTCGCTGTCTCCTTATCTCTGGATATGTGGGGTGTTAGCCAGGTGAAGGTGTTGTATGGGGGCACAGAGCTGTTTGATAACGAGGTGAGACGGACCTTCCACAGAGACATGTTGCTGGCGCTGATCAGTGGAGGCTGCATCACTCTGCTGGTCTATTTCCTCACATCCTTCTCAAGTAAGGTCCCATGCACTCTCCCACCTGCATTAGATACAAAATGCATGTTAATGCAACATTTCCTATAGGTCATGTGCTGTTATACATGGTATCTGATAAGCTAGCATCAGTATAGTATTCTTATTATTTTGATACCACATGCATGAGGTCTCGCAGTCAGTCACTTTGGTGTGTCTCTACAGTGTTCCTGACATTCTTTGGGCTCACTAGCATTGGTCTGAGCTGCCTGGTCGCTCTTTTTCTCTACCATGTGGTCTTTGGGGTGAGATACCTGGGCATCCTCAATGGGGTTGCAGCCTTTGTGATCATTGGCATTGGTGAGTGACGATATGAAAAAATACTAGAATTTCTCTCATGACCAAACTAGTTGAGAAACAACATCTTTGTTACAGATAACATCCCACTCTTTCTTCTGTTTCCCCTCTCCGTGGTCTCCAGGTGTGGATGATGTGTTTGTGTTCATGAGTACCTTCAGACAGGCTTCCCACTTAGTCCATCCAGTCCAGAGGATGGTGTACACGGTGAAAACAGCTGGCCGGGCAACCTTCCTCACCTCCTTCACCACAGCAGCCGCATATGCTGCCAACACCTTCTCACAGGTACTCAGAATTATTGTCAGTCCATATTGTATTATCCTTCCAAAGGGAATGCAAAATAAATGAATGTCTGTGAGGTGGAACTGTCTGTATATGTATCAATATGAAAAGCATTATGTAAATGTATGAGGTCTTTTACTCTTCCAATCAGATTCCGGCCGTGCATGACTTTGGCCTATTCATGGCCCTCATCGTCAGCTGCTGCTGGCTTTGGGTGTCAATCCTCATGCCCGCTTCCCTGTGTATCTGGACCCAGTGTATTGACCCCCAGGAGAATTCCTGTCTCAAATGGTGTGATCCCATCTTTATTACATTTTGTGCTAGAGAACAGAGTTCCTATGGTTGTGCTGCTTGTCTTTTCATTCTGTTTTCCTATTATGAACAAAGTGTGGTTCTAAAGCTGTATCTCTCTGATACACTTCCTCTTAAAGGTGGAAGTCATTTGCAGGACTGCCAGTGAGCCACAGTCCTTTGTCAGATGAGGATGACGACGTGACCCTACTGTCAGTGGAGATGGAGCCAGGTGAGATCCATATCTGAACAGACATAAATTAATGAAGGGCAAAATAATGAAAGGTAATAGAGTCCCGACACCATTCAGCCCCTCTCTCTGTCTCATCCAGGCTCCTGTGACACAGACGTAGATGCAGCCATTCTGTCCCTGTCAGTGGAGACTTCTCTCTCACCACCAGAGCAGGGAACTTCAGGCATGGTCAGCATTTACCTTCAGTGGGCTCTGAGGCACTGGGTGGCAGAGCCAGCAGTGGAGAACCGTAAAGTCATTCTAGGTAAGGGCTCTGTCTGTCTGCAGCAGTTGGAAGGACCACCATATCTCATGATGCCCATATTCCTTTTTCAACTTTTATCAGCAATGTCCATGAGTTTTGTATTGTCTATCCCTGAATCCTCCTCACAGAAAAGCTATTTAATCGAATTCCTCTCCCCTCAGTGATCCCCCCTCATCTCTCACCGACCAGTCTTTGTCTTGCTGCCAATAGGAATCTACTTCCTGGTCCTGCTGCTGTCTGCTGGGTGCTGCTGCCTCCTGCGGCCGGCCACTCATGCCCCGTTACTGTTTCGTCCAGACACCAACCTCCAGACTCTACTGGGACTGAGGAACAACCTCAGTGCCCAGGGCATATCCTGCCACATGTGCTCTGGTGAGATGTCGCCATCAATCTGTGTGATGGAACCCAGATGGGTGTAAAGTAAACTGATTCCACCACTTTAAAGCCAAATGAAACTCCCCAGTCCTGCAACTGTCTGGCTGTAAATGTCTTTAAGCAACATTTCAATTCATTTTAGACTGGGATATTAATTTACAGTCGACTCTTGGTAAGAGCTGACTTCATTGCATTATTATTCTTGCTATGGGTATTTGCATGCTCCAGTTCAGTGCTCACATTTACAACACTCCCAGGACATTGTATAAGGATAATAAACTCATCATTTAGCAAACTCAATCATTTAGCATTGAATCGAAATGTCCCCTGCAGGTCTGTTCATGGAGAAACCTCATCTTCTGCACAGCCCTACCCATACTACCCCCTCCGTGGCTTGGTTTCACCCCCATCAACATACCAAAAACACTTCAAACTCAACTCTACGGAGCCCATTCACACCAAGCACTTCCTCCATCACAACAGGTACTGGATATTATGTTAACATATCAAAACAGGATCCACATGAATATATCCCTGTCAATGTTCTGTCAATGTTTGAATGCGTGCCTCTATTAATCTACTGCGTATACTACTGCTGTATCTTTTCATGACAGGGCCTCTACTGACCGTGTATATCTCTAAGCTGGATGTAGGCGCTTCTATCACTCTGTACCGCTTCTCTCTGAATACTAGCATGCCCTCGCCTTGGAAAAGCCTCAGTCCTAGGAATGGAGAAGTTCCATCCTTTCAGGTTAGATGACCCCAAAATAAAAATGCGGTGTTACTGGGTTATGATTGAATATCTAACTTCTGATAATCAGCTTCATCATATAACTTCTGGTGTCTCTAAACAGGCTTACATTGAACCTCACAGCAACTTCAGCACCCACATGACTGTGTGTGTGTCCCACCCCAGCCCTCGCTGGATGATCACTTCCCAGTCATGTGACCCACGCCACGGCTGGAGGTCAGAGTTCAGCTTCTATGTGGCATCGGCTAAGCAGCAGCACAGCAGGTAAAAGGAATGACGAGGGACAGATGGAGGAATAGAGAACAGTCAAGCTGTTTGTGGTCAAACTGTTAACACAGCTGTCCTTGTGCCTCCTAGGAGGCTGTATTTTGCCCAGCACAAGCTTAGTCCTCATCCAAGCCGAGTGTGTGCAGAACCACCTGGTTGTGTGATCAGCTCCGGGCCTGACGGACCCACACGGGGCTACTTCTACACACCGCTCCCCACAGGTAAGAGCGGGAGAACATCTGGAGCCAGAGGACATCAGGGAACTGCATGAATACTGAAATAAAAGAGTGTACTATGAATTGTTGCTTATGAATGTGATGGAGTGACCTTTCTTCCTAATTTGTACCCTGTTTCAAAGATTCCACCTCAACGAAAAGGTCCAGGACCTCCGGTTTTAACCCCTGTAGTGGAGGTGGCTGTGGCCAGCCAGCAGTCCGTCCTCTGGTTGACACTGGTGCCATGGTGTTTGTGGTTTTTGGAATACTGGGAGTCAACCGCACCCAACGCACAGACAACCACGTCATTGGGGACATGGTGAGGGGCCAACTGCGAGACAATAAAGATATGAAGGTGTAATTTAATAATCAATACTGTTTTAGTGGTTTTCATTTTCTTTAAAATGCTCTCCATAGGGCAGTGTGATATTGGATCTAAACTTTGATATCTTCCAAGAGATTGGTCATCTCTGCCAAATCTGTAAAGTCATCAGTGCTAATAAACAGCTTGTGAAGCCGGGAGGAGCCCAATGTCTACCCTCCGGTACAAACTGCACAGGCACAGTCAAACACATATAACAGCACACATACACAAGCCACATTTGATATGAGTTACATGTGTCCTCTCTCTCCCTCTCTTCAGGCAACAAGCTTTCTTCTATCCTGCCCTTACTCCACCCAGACTGCCACTCACTCCCTGAGCCCAACCTGTTGCCAGGCCAGCTGTCCCATGGGGCCGTGGGAACACACGGTGGCAGAGTGCGCTGGCTCTCCATGGCCTTTGAGTCTGTGAGTGCTAGCCACTGTTGTACTTGGTGTATACTACCACCTCTAATGTAGTGATATAGCTCTTATCTGTGCCTGTAACTGAGCCCATGTATTTTTAATCTGTCTCTTCCTAAGACTACCTACAAGGGGAAATCCTCTTTCCAGACTCGCTCAGATTTCCTCCAATGGGAGACCTTCCTACAAGAGCAGCTCTCAGCTCTCCCAGAGTCCTCTGCTCTACGGAGAGGTTTCCAGACCTGTGAGCACTGGAAGCAGATCTTTATGGAAATCATAGGCAAGTGGAGAAGCCAGAGGACATAGCTGTTCAATACCCAGGGCACAATCAAATATTTTGACTGCCTGTCAGGCAGCTAATAAATATATGTAAAAGATTATTATTTCAGTCCTTCTGTGAATGTAACTTTCCTGTGCTGACTGACTCCATCCTGGGTTATATGTAGGTGTGGAGAGCGCCCTCTGCAGTCTGCTCCTGTCCCTGGCCATCTGTGTGGCAGCTGTGTCTGTTTTCACTGCCCATACGCTTCTGCTGCTGCCAATACTGCTCAGCATTATGGGTAAGACACTGCTGATCAAGACTTTATTTTGATCAGGATGGCCCATTGTGAATAGACGCCGGAGAAAGGTCTCCAATTATTAGATACTATGCAGTATTGATGTGTCATTGAGGTGTAATGTTAGAGGCAGTCATTAACTGTTGTAATGTACATACTGTATGTTCTGTGGTTTTAGCCGTGGGAGGATTAGGGGGTCATCGGTCTGTCAGTATGTGACTGTGATCTCTTGACCATATGCAGGGGTCATCTGTCTGGTGGTGGCCATCATGTACTGGCTGGGCTGGGAGTTGGGGGCCATGGAGGCCATCTCTCTGTCCATCCTAGTGGGCTCCTCAGTGGACTACTGCCTGCACCTGGTGGAGGGCTACCTGCTGGCTGGGGAGACCTTACCAGCCACACCAGAACACACTATGGTACGTACAACACAATCTGATATGCATCTATTATTGGCACATGAGGAATTGAATTTACATATTATATATTCTACTGTTAGAGAGCCAAACTTGGTAAATGAAGGATTTGCCTTGAGTATATTCTGTTCACTTAAAAGTAATTCTGTGATGGATGCCACTGGGTTTAATGGAATACGCCTGAGGGTTATAGTGCATAAAGAGACTCATAATATTAATCTGTTTGTATTCTCAGGATCTGTCAGCTAAAAGGCAGAGACGGACCCTAGACGCAGTGAACCACGTAGGAGTTGCCATAGTGTCCAGTGCTGTCACCACAGTCATTTCAACCATCCCTCTCTTCTTCTGTGTCATCGTGCCTTTTGCTAAATTTGGTCAGATCGTGGCCATAAACACAGTAGTATCCATCTTGTTCACCCTGACTGTGACAGCAGCCATGTTAGCCACCATGGGCCCTGCCAACTTCCACAGACCTCCCGGTGCAGTGCTGAAGGCCAGCCTGGCAGTACTGGGTACCACAGCCTTTGGCGTTGCCCTGTGCTGGGCAACTAGGACCAGTCCCTGGCACACAGTAGTCACCATGTGACCACAAACTCAACCACTACTGTTACCTCTGTAAGCAAAACTAAGAGGCTTGGTCTAAACCTCAGTTTATCATTGTTCTATACATGCAGCTGTAAGGTTTCAGATACGTAAAAGCATCTTGTTGAAGTAGACCATTCTTGATGTGGATAAAGTTGAATCATTTTTTTACCAAAAGAACAGAATGTGGTCTCTTAAGAATAAATAGTCTGCAGAATAGGTTTTGGTTTCTGTGGATACAGCCTACTGCCCACAGAAGGAGATTACACAGTGTTGATTTAAATACTGGTTAGAGCCACGTTGTTCAATTGTCCATGTTACTCTGTTCCTGAGAATATTTATTTTTTTAGAAAATTGCTAGCTTCTCTGACCTGCTATTAGCACTAACCTCATCTCTGATGGTTGGAAACCACACTTTGAGGTCCAAGAAGACATGTGTTGAATCATAATAAAAATATGAATCATTGTCATGCACTCCCTTCTTCCAGTGAAAAGCCTATCACTCACATCACACCTCTTCACATGTCTGATTGTTCAGAAGAGAATGTTGCGAGTCAAAAGATTATTCAAGACAAGGCCAGAGTAAATTGGGAAGATTGTAAAAACTAGGATAAAATGTGCTTTACTTTACTGGCCTCACTCTTGTCCAGTCTACATGTGTAGATCTTAGATGGAGTGTGAGATATACCATTGGGTTCTTGGTAACCTCCATGACTAAGGAAGGCCCTTCTCCCTGATTGCTCAGTTTGGCCGGGCGGCCAGCTCTAGGAAAAGTCTCGGTGGTTTCAAACTTTTTCCATTTAAGAATGATGGAGGCCCGGTCTTCTTGGAGACCTTCAATGCTGTAGGCATTTTTTGGTACCCTTCCCCAGATCTGTGCCTCGACAAAATCCTGCCTCGGAGCTCTACAGAGAATTCCTTCAAACTCATGGCTTGGTTTTTGCTCTGACATGCACTGTCAACTGTGGGACCTTTATATAGATGGGTGTGTGCCTTTCCAAATAATGTCCAATCAATTGAATTTTCCACAGGTGGACTCCAATCAAGTTGATCATCTCAAGGATGATCAACGGAAACAAGATGCACCTGAGCTCAATGTTGAGTCTCTTAGCAAAGGGTCTGAATACTTATGTAAATACGTTTTTATATGTTTATATGTTTTTTTATTTTCAATAACCTGTTTTTGCTTTGTCATTATTGGATATTGTATGTAGATTGATGAGCAAAATAATATAATCCATTTTGGAATAAGGCTGTAACATAACAGAATGTGGAAAAAGTCAAGGGGTCTGAATACTTTCTGAATGCACTGTATGCAGCTAATAACACACACACTTGGGAAATGTTTTCCTTCTCCTGAGGCTACCTACTAACACTCCTTGAGTGCTCTAACATTCGGTGGAAATAGAGCAGTGATTTGAGGAGCATTTCAAGGAAGGGATATTGCAATTCCACAAACAACAATTGCAATTCCACAAACAATTCCACAGACAGGAGTAACTCAAATTTAACATCTGATAAGGAAATTAAGGACTAACCACACATACCTGAACAAAAATGCAAAGAAAAATGCTGTCCCTCTCATTATGGTTCAAATGTACTGTACATTTCGCTCTAAAGCCTAGATTAAATCAGATCGACGATAGCGGACACACTGATGTTTTGGAGGTGTGAGAGGTCGAAATGCATACACTGCCCCATTCGCATAAAAGGTCAGAATGAGAAAGTGTAGGCTATATATAAATAATTACGCTCAAATTGACAAATCATTAAACGAAATAATGAGAATTTCTATCATCCTAATCGAGGTGTAGATTAGGACTACATCTCACGTTCCAGTGTTCGAATTTGTAAACAAGACGGCATGGGCTTTCTGTTAATGTGACTGTGCAGCCAATGATAATGTCTGCTTTACAAGTAATGCACTGCCAAAACCACAGCTCTGCAGTCTGCAAAAGCAGATATGATTGAATAGACCCCGAAGCTATACTGTGGTATCTTCATGCACTTCAGACTGTAAATCGTAAACCTTCAAAAATGTGAGTTATGTACTGTGATGAAGGTATCAATTCTATGGCACAGTCAGTGCTTAATTTGAGCCGATTCCCGCCCTTGACTTTTTCGTTGTGGAACTTATTTGCCAGGATCTGGTACCTCTCATCCCATGCCTTTTTTTCTTCACTGAAATGTAAACATTTAAATAAAAGCAATCACAGTTAATTCGAGTTGCCTTTGTAATTCTAATGCCCCCTTAAAAACGTATTGTGAAAACGTAGATTTTCAATCCTTGTCTGATATTCTAAGAGTGAATTTGCGTTGGGAGGACCGGGTTTATAGTTTGCGCAACGTTGTAGCCTAGGTAACAACACGTTGCTGTGGTAGCCTCTCTCACAGAGCTAGAATGAGATTCACGTTATATTATCTCCAGTGGCGATTTGGGAGATGCAGGTAAAAAATTGTGGAATGCATGCCAGCAAAGCCACTACACAACACAAAACTAAATGATACATTAATTGCACTATAACAGTGACAAACGGTGCCCACAAACTGTTAGGGCCTACATAAAGCTGTCCCAACAGCAGAGTCCCAACAGCAGTCCCAACACCTTACCACTCCTACACCTGGCTATCAGCGAAGCCTTGTCTGGCAGCGAAACAGTTCATTCAGCCTCATTTACTGCCTTGACAAAAACATAGCTGATATGGCTGATTGCTTAAACAATGTGGTTTCTACTGACAATTGAGATGTACAAATTATGGCATAAAGGGACAAGTGGATAAGAGACCATCTGTAATTTCGATTAATGAGCGAGCTAGGATGGACGAAGTCAATATAACTATTTGTTCAGCACTTTTGAAATGTACAGCAACAGAATTCATAACATGGGCCATTCTTAGTGTTCTCCCTGTACACAAAGTCAGAACCTTAGGATAAATAAAGGGGGCATATAAGCAGACAATGAAAGCTCTTACAATATTTGATGATTACATTTCTCTAAAACAGGCTACATGTGCCCTATCAATTCAGAACAGTAGGTGAAATTAAGAGGGGAAACGGGACCAAATTATTAGGGTGAGGCACATGGGTTACTAAAAGCTTACTACACAACATACATTTACTATTACTTTCTTAGCTACCATATACATATCTTCCTGGCATATTACATCCTTTATGCAGCAGCATACAATACATTTTTTGACTCACCTTGTGGTGCTGTGCTCACTTGAACAGGAAGGTGGTGCCTCAGTACTTCGTGGGAAAATTGAGTCCTCAAACTTTTAACTTGGGCTCCTGAGTGGTGCAGCGGTCTAAGGCACTGCATCTCAGTGCTTGAGGCATCACTACAGAAGCTCTGGTTTGATTCCAGGCTATATCACAACCAGCCGTGATTAGGAGTCCCATAGGACGGCGCACAATTGGCTCAGCATCCTCCGGGTTTGACCGGTGTAGGCCGTCATTGTAAGTAGGAATTTGTTATTAGCTGACTTGCCTAGTTAAATCAATAAAACAATCACAAAAATCAAAGCCTGGCATTCTCTGGATTTATGGTGCTTTCAAGGCAACTGGGAACTCGGAAAAAAACAAGGTCGTATTATGACGACGTCAGTGATCTTCAGGTCATAGCTCTAGAAAAAGCCCAGAGTTCCTGATTTATAATTCCGAGTTGGATGACCATTCAAAACTTATTTTCCCAGTCGGAGCTAATTTTTTTACAAGTTCCCAGTTGTCTTGAACTCACTGAAGTCAGATTTGCCAGTTCTGTGTTAAAAGTTGTTTTGAGCGTGGCAGAAATCATGCTGGATTGTCAGCATGGCCAATGTTGAATGTTTATCCTTTTAAGCTTGGAAAAGAGACCCTTAAACCCAGACTTGGGACCACACAGCCACTCCACTGAATAGCAGGCTAGTGATTGCTTTACAATGTTTGCAGTTAGCCACCAATTCCTTCCAAACCACTCCTTGTTGAATTTGCGATTTCCAACTTGTTGTGTAATGGCCGATGAGCACCAATACATTTTATCTATAATTTCTTTTCATTATTTCTCTTCATAAGACAAGTATTAAAACTGATTTGCCAGTAGATGTTTGACTTGATTCATGATGATGACTGCTAGGTAAGTCCAATCAAAGGTACTGTAGATATAACATGATTTGAAGTCATTTTATCTGTAGCCAACGACCTTGAGCCTTCTTGGATGGGCACTTCTAATGTACCTATGGCAGCACCCAAGGGACTTGAATTTTCAAGCTCTACCCTTAGATTTGGCAGTGACATAGTGTCCCCATGAGTGGCAAAACACTGAGTCAATCACGGCGCAACTAGAGAACATTACCAGCCCCTCCGTATTTCCTGCTGGCTGCCCCACCACCACAGGAAGCACTGAGCTTGGCTGAAACACCTGCATTTTGGAGTTGCCTTCCTCAAGAAAGCAAAAAATAGATAATTTTGTATGCAGCTTTATTAACTCAATTATTATTATTTATTTTGTTTTTACAATGTTTTTAACTTCTTATGGCTGCAGGGGCAGTATTGAGTAGCTTGGATGAAAGGTGCCCATATCAAATGGCCTGCTCCTCAGTCATAGTTGCTAATATTTGTATATTATTAGTAGTATTGGATAGAAAACACTCTGAAGTTGCTAAAACTGTTTGAATGATGTCTGTGAGTATAACAGAACTCATATTGGCAGGCAAAATCCTGAGTTGAAATCAAAACAGGAAGTCAGAAATCTGAGCTTGTATGTATTCACCAGAGTCCCCAATGAAATCCCCTTGAGATATGAATGATGTTGCACTGCCTAGGGGTTCCACTAGATGTCAACCATCAATATCAATTAGAATGAGGCTTCTATGTTGTTGTGGGAGTGAATGAGAGCAGAATATATCAGATGTCCATCAAGCAGACATTTTGTGATCCCACTTTTTCCTCATGGTAGTCACTTGCGTTCCATTGCTCACGAAGACAAGAAAGAATACTCCGGTTGGAACTTTATTGAAGCTATATGTTAAAAACATCCTAATGATTGATTCTGTACTTATTTTGAAATGTTTCTTTGACCGGTAATATCACTTTTTGAAGTTTTTGTCCGATATAACGCTGACCAGAATTAGCGTTTGGATATGTATACCAAACGCACTAACAAAATAAGGTATTTGGACATAAATAACGGACATTTTCGAACAAAACAAACATTTATTGTGGACCTGGGATTGCTGGAGTGCTTTCTGATGTAGATCATCAAAGGTAAGGAAATATTTATTATGTAATTTCTTGTTTCTGTTGACGTCATCTTTGCGGCTGTGTTTTTACTTTTGAGCGCCGTCTCAGATTATTGCACGTATTTATTTTTCTGTAAAGTTTTTTTGAAATCTGACACAGCGGTTGCATTAAGAAGAGGTATATCTATAATTCCATGTTTATAACTATATTATCATCTACATTTATGAGTATTTCTGTTGAATGATGTGGCTATGCAAAATCACTTGATGTTTTTGGAACTAGTGAATCTAACTCGCCAATGTAAACTCAGATTTTTTAAATATAAATATGAACTTTATCAAACAAAACATGCATGTATTGTGTAACATGAAGTCCTATGAGTGTCATCTGAAGTTAATTCAAGGTTAGTGATTCATTTTTATCTTTATTTCAGCTTTTTGTGAATACTATATTTTGCTGGAAAATGGCTGTGCTTATTGTGGTTTGGTGGAGACCTAACATAATCGTTTGTAGTGCTTTCGCTGAAAAGCCTATTTGAAATCGTACACTTTGGTGGGATTAACAACGAGAAAATTATATGACACGTATGTTTTAGGAATTGTAATTATGAGATTTCTGTGGTTTGAATTTGACGCCCTCTATTTTCACTGGTAGTTGTCATATCGATCGGTATCGGGGTTGCAGCCATAACAGGTTTTAAACATATGTGACACGGATTAATGTCAAAATAACATGCAAAACAGCCCCCCCCCCCCACCCAAATGTAAAAAATATATATAACCACTCAAAAGTTTGGACACACCTACTCATTCCAGGGATTTTCTTTATTTGACTATTTTCTACATTGTAGAATGGTAGTGAAGATATCAAAACTATGAAATAACACGTATAGAATCATGTAGTAACCAAAAAAGTGTTAAGCAAATCATTTTAAAAAGTAGCCACCCTTGCCTTGATGAACGCTTTGCACATGCTTGGTATTTTCTCAACCAGCTTCACCTGGAATGCTTTTCCAACAGTCTTGAAGGAGGTCCCACATATGCTGAGCACTTGTTGTGTGCTTTTTCTTCACTCTGCGGTCCAACTCATCCCAAACCATCTCATTTGCTTTTAGCACCCCTAAAAACTAAAAACATTTGTCATAAGAAACTAACTAATCAAATCAAATCAAATTTTATTTGTCACATGCACATGGTTAGCAGATGTTAATGCGAGTGTAGCGAAATACTTGTGCTTCTAGTTCCGACAATGCAGTAATAACAAGTAATCTAACTAACAATTCCAAAACTACTGTCTTGTACACAGTGTAAGGGGATAAAGAATATGTACATAAGGATATATGAATGAGTGATGGTACAGAGCAGCATAGGCAAGATACAGTAGATGGTATCGAGTACAGTATGTACAAATGAGATGAGTATGTAAACAAAGTGGCATAGTTTAAAGTGGCTAGTGATACATGTATTACATAAGGATACAGTCGATGATATAGAGTACAGTATATACGTATGCATATGAGATGAATAATGTAGGATAAGTAACATTATATAAGGTAGCATTGTTTAAAGTGGCTAGTGATATATTTACATCATTTCCCATCAATTCCCATTATTAAAGTGGCTGGAGTTGAGTCAGTGTCAGTGTGTTGGCAGCAGCCACTCAGTGCTAGTGGTGGCTGTTTAACAGTCTGATGGCCTTGAGATAGAAGCTGTTTTTCAGTCTCTCGGTCCCAGCTTTGATGCACCTGTACTGACCTCGCCTTCTGGATGATAGCGGGGTGAACAGGCAGTGGCTCGGGTGGTTGATGTCCTTGATGATCTTTATGGCCTTCCTGTGACATCGGGTGGTGTAGGTGTCCTGGAGGGCAGGTAGTTTGCCCCCGGTGATGCGTTGTGCAGACCTCACTACCCTCTGGAGAGCCTTACGGTTGAGGGCGGTGCAGTTGCCATACCAGGCGGTGATACAGCCCGCCAGGATGCTCTCGATTGTGCATCTGTAGAAGTTTGTGAGTGCTTTTGGTGACAAGCCGAATTTCTTCAGCCTCCTGAGGTTGAAGAGGCGCTGCTCCGCCTTCTTCACGATGCTGTCTGTGTGAGTGGACCAATTCAGTTTGTCTGTGATGTGTATGCCGAGGAACTTAAAACTTGCTACCCTCTCCACTACTGTTCCATCGATGTGGATAGGGGGGTGTTCCCTCTGCTGTTTCCTGAAGTCCACAATCATCTCCTTGGTATACAGCTCCCTGGTATACAGAAAATACCTGAGCTCTGAAGCAAGCTTCCAGAAAATTGGAACAGAAATGGCGCCACACCAAACTGGAAGTCTTCCAGATAGCTTGGAAAGACAGTACCGTGCAGTATCGAAGAGCCCTCACTGCTGCTCGATCATCCTATTTTTCCAACTTAATTGAGGAAAATTTGAACAATCCTAAATTTATTTTTGATACTGTCGCAAAGCTAACTAAAAAGCAGCATTTCCCAAGTGAGGATGGCTTTCACTTCAGCAGTAATAAATTCATGAACTTCTTTGAGGAAAATATAATGATCATTAGAAAGCAAATTACGGACTCCTCTTTAAATCTGCATATTTCTCCAAAGCTCAGTTCTCCTGAGTCTGCACAACTCTGCCAGGACCTAGGATCAAGAGAGACACTCAAGTGTTTTAGTACCATATCTCTTGACACAATGATGAAAATAATCATGGCCTCTAAACCTTCAAGCTGCATACTGGACCCTATTCCAACTAAACTACTGAAAGAGCTGCTTCTATGTTCCTATGTCGAACATAATAAAAGGCACTCTATCCACCGGATGTGTACCAAACTCACTAAAAGTGGCAGTAATAAAGCCTCTCTTGAAAAAGCCAAACCTTGACCCAGAAAATATAAAAAACTATCGGCCAATATCGAATCTTCCATTCCTCTCAAATTTTAGAAAAAGCTGTTGAGCAGCAACTTACTCCCTTCCTGAAGACAAACAATGTATACGAAATGCTTCAGTCTGGTTTTAGACCCCATCATAGCACTGAGACTGCACTTGTGAAGGTGGTAAATGACCTTTTAATGGCGTCAGACCGAGGCTCTGCATCTGTCCTCGTGCTCCTAGACCTTAGTGCTGCTTTTGATACCATCGATCACCACATTCTTTTGGAGAGATTGGAAACCCAAATTGTTCTACACGGACAAGTTCTGGCCTGGTTTAAATCTTATCTGTCAGAAAGATATCAGTTTCTCTGAATGGTTTGTCCTCTGACAAATCAACTGTACATTTTGTGTTCCTCAAGGTTCAGTTTTAAGACCCATTGTTTTCACTATATATTTTACCTCTTGGGGATGTCATTCGAAAACATAATATTAACTTTCACTGCTATGCGGATGACACACAGCTGTACATTTCAACGAAACATGGTGAAGCCCCAAAATTGCCCACGCTAGAAGCCTGTGTTTTAGACATAAGGAAGTAGATGGCTGCAAACGTTCTACTTTTAAACTCAGACAAAACAGAGATGCTTGTTTTAGGTCCCAAGAAACAAAGAGATCTTCTGTTGAATCTGACAATTAATATTGATGGTTGTACAGTCGTCTCAAATAAAACTGTGAAGGACCTCGGCGTTACTCTGGACCCTAATCTCTCTTTTGATGAACATATCAAGACTGTTTCAAGGACATCTTTTTTTTCCATCTACGTAACATTGCAAAAATCAGAAACTTTCTGTCCAAAAATTATGCAGAAAAATGAATCCATGCTTTTGTTACTTCTAGGTTAGACTACTGCAATGCTTTACTTTCTGGCTACCCGTATAAAGCACTAAATAAACTTCAGTTAGTGCTAGTGTAACGGATATGAAACGGCTAGCTAGTCAGCGGTGGTGCACACTAAATAGCGTTTCAATCGGTGACGTCACTTGCTCTGAGACCTTGAAGTAGTGGTTCCCCTTGCTCTGCAAGGGCCGCGGCTTTTGTGGAGCGATGGGTAACGATGCTTCGTGGGTGACTGTTGTTGATGTGTGCAGAGGGTCACTGGTTCGCGCCCGGGTATGGGCGAGGGGACGGTCTAAAATTATTATTATACATAAAGATGGCTGCTAGAATCCTGACTAGAAGCAAAAAAATGTATCATATTACTCCAGTGCTAGCCTCTCTACACTGGCTTCCTGTTAAGGCAAGGGCTGATTTCAAGGTTTTACTGCTAACCTACAAAGCATTATATGGGCTTGCTCCTACCTATCTTTCTGATTTGGTCCTGCCGTACATACCTACACGTACGCTACGGTCACAAGACGCAGGCCTCCTAATTGTCCCTAGAATTTCTAAGCAAACAGCTGGAGGCAGGGCTTTCTCCTATAGAGCTCCATTTTTATGGAATGGTCTGCCTACCCATGTGAGAGACGCAAACTCGGTCTCAACCTTTAAGTCTTTACTGAAGACTCATCTCTTCAGTGGGTCATATGATTGAGTGTAGTCTGGCCCAGGAGTGTGAAGGTGAACGGAAGGCTCTGGAGCAACGAACCGCCCTTGAACAATGAACCGCTGTCTCTGCCTGGCCGGTTCCCCTCTTTCCATTGGGATTCTCTGCCTCTAACGCTTATCCTTTGGCTGTGCCGTGGCAGAGATCTTTGTGGGCTATACTCGGCCTTGTCTCAGGATGGTAAGTTGGTGGTTGAAGTTATCCCTCTAGTGGTGTGGGGGCTGTGCTTTGGCAAAGTGGGTGGGGTTATATCCTTCCTGTCTGGGGGTATCATCGGATGGGGCCACAGTGTCTCCTGACCCCTCCTGTCTCAGCCTCCAGTATTGCTGCTGCAGTAGTTTGTGTCGGGGGCTAGGGTCAGTTTGTTTTTCTGGAGTACTTCTCCTGTCTTATCCGGTGACCTGTGTGAATTTAAGTATGCTCTCTCTAATTCTCTTTCTCTCTTTCTTTCTCTCTCTCGGAGGACCTGGGCCCTAGGACCATGCCTCAGGACTACCTGGAATGATGACTCCTTGCTGTCCCCAGTCCACCTGGCCATGCTGCTGCTCCAGTTTCAACTGTTCTGCCTGCGGCTATGGAACCCTGACCTGTTCACCGGACGTGCTACCTGTCCCAGACCTGCTGTTTTCAACTCTCTAGAAACAGCAGGAGCGGTAGAGATACTCCTAATGATCGGCTATGAAAAGCGAACTGACATTTACTCCTGAGGTGCTGACTTGCTGCACCCTCGACAACTACTGGGATTATTATTATTTATGAACATTTGAACATCTTGGCCATGTTACAATCTCAACTCTGCACAGCCAGAAGAGGACTGGCCACCCCTCATAGCCTGGTTCCTCTCTAGGTTTCTTCCTAGGTTTTGGTCTCTCTAGGAAAAATTCCTAGCCACCGTGCTTCTACACCTGCATTGCTTGCTGTTTTGGGTTTTATGGTGGGTTTCTGTACAGCACTTTGAGATATCAGCTGATGTAAGAAGGGCTATATAAATACATTTGATTTGGGTTGAGGTCAGGTGATTGTGGAGACCAGGTCATCTGATGCAGCACTCCATCACTCTAATTCTTGGTCAAATATCCCTTACACAGCCTGGAAGTGTGTTGGGTCATTGTCCTTTTGAAAAACAAATGATAGTGCCACTAAGCGCAAACCAGATGGGATGGCGTATCGCTGCAGAATGCTGTGGTAGCCATGCTGGTTAAGTATGCCTTGAATTTGAAATAAATCAGCACCCGCACACCATCACACCTCCTCATCCATGCTTCACGGTGGGAACCACACATGCAGAGATAATCCGTTCACCTACTACTCGTCTCACTAAGACACAGCGATTTGGAATCAAAAATCTCAAATTTGAACTCATCATACCAAAGGACAGATTTCCACCGGTTTAATGTCCATTGCTTGTGTTTCATGGCCCAAGCAAGTCTCTTCTTATTGGTGTCCTTTAGTACTGGTTTCTATGCAGAAATTCATGAAGGCCTGATTCACAGTCTCCTCTGAACAGTTGATGTGTCTATTACTTGAACTCCGTGAAGCATTTATTTGGGCTGCAATTTCTGAGGCTGGTAACTCTAATGAACTTATCGTCTGCAGCAGAGGTACTTCTGGGTTTTTCTTTCCAGTGGTGGTCCTCATGATAGCTTTTAACAAGGCACACCTGTTCATTGAAATGCATTCCAGGTGATTACCTCATGAAGCTGGTTGAGAGAATGCCAAGACTGTGCAAAGCTGTCATCAAGGCAAAGGGTGGTGTCTTGGAAATTCTTACACAGGGACACTCAAAGTCAATCTTAAATGTATCATGTTTATTGTCAGTGCGCCAGAGAGTTTCCAACCAACCCAATGCACCATAATACACATGTCAATCAGGACCTCTGCTTGGGCATACCCAGCAGTTGGCTTACAGAACATATATTTATATTTGCATAATTTAGCATAATTAATTCATCATTACCGTTTTGTTTCATAACATTTGACAGACCAATACCTCACAAGGCTTCTTCTCTCTAAGCTGAGACCTTGAAACTGAGATATCTTTAGTTTGTTCTCAAAACAAGGTTTGGGCATACTGCCAAATTGCAGCTACTGATGTGTGTTTTGTCCTATATTTTTTTTTCATTTATTTTTATTCCCAGCCCCCATTCCCGCAGGAGGCCTTTTTGCCTTTTGATAGGCCATCATTGTAAATAGGAATTTTGTTCTTAACTGACTTGCCTAGTTAAATAAAGGTTAAATCATTTAATTAATTAATAAAACACAGAAATTGGTTTATAGAACAGCACATAAATAGAACACAGAAATTAGTTATAAGAAAAGCACAAACATTAAAATGCCATTACAGTGAATACTTTGAAGAATTTCAAATATAAAATACATTTGTATTTGTTTAAGTCTTTTTGGTTACTTCATGATTCCATGTGTTATTTCATAGTTTTGATGTCTTCACTATTATTCTAAAATGTATTAAATAATAAAAATAAAGAAACTCTGGAATGAGTAGGTGTGTCCAAACTTTTGACTGGTGCTTTATATAAATATATATATATGTTATTTTTTTGCTAAAAATGTGTGGCTCAAAACAGTTGGGGCCCTGCCCCACCTGCCCTCAATGACGGGTCGACACTGATTATCTCTCTCCCTCCCTCGCGTTGCTCTGATAGATATGAGCCTGCAACTATCATCTCTCCAGCATTGCAATTCATCATTTATTTCCTTATAGAATCATATCTGCTGAAAACCTGAAATTGAAATGTGGCTACATTTGCCAAAGTTATAGAATTACAGCAGTCTGTTCATAAATGAATGAATTCATTCAGAATACTACACAAGGAGTAGGCCTATAATTTAGACACAGAGGATCAATAGCTTATTTCATTTTTGCCTAGCTGTGGATTGTGTGTAGCCCAATTGGAAGGCATAGCCTACAGTCCGGAATGTGCCGCAACTCTGTCAGAGAACAGCATGCTGCCCAAACAGGCCTTTTTCAGTATTTCAAATACAATTGCCGGAAAACACAGGTTGGAAAGCAAATGGCTCCTGCTGAAAAGAGAGGGCTGATCTGTCTGTAGAGGCTACCACAATATTCTATCAACTTCCAAACAGGCATATTGAGAAAACAACATTGTTTTACAAAGTAAAATGAGAGAGACAGGCTTTTGGCATGAGCACATCAGCTATGCATGACCTGTGCATCATTGGGTGAGTCAGTGAAACTGGAAAGCTTTTTTAGGCCTATAATTCCCTCATATTGTACAATATGTGTGTCTCCACACACCTAAGCCTAGGCTGTTGAGGGATTAAAGACAAGGTTGTTTTTATTGATCTCAGTTTTTCAATGTCAAAGTTGCCTGTCATTTTGATAATTTGTGTAATTAAAAAAGATTATGCTTAAGTCTCCAGTCATGTAAAATGACAAACAAACAAAAATGTAAAGGCAAAAAGTAATAGCAAAATATTTCCCCTTTTGTGCAGCTCCTGCAAGCACCTCTACTATACCGCTCTATGACACTACACAAATACGATGACATGCATGTAATGCTTTAGATGTCTAGATTTTTTTTCATGCGTTCCGGTATCTCAAAGCCCCCCAGGGCATCCCCCTCTCATGCTCACTTTTTGTTCTGGCACCTCCCAATTTACAAATAAAGCACTGGGCACAGTACAGTACAGTACATGTACTGTGCCCAGTCTCCCTCCCTTTGCCCTTGTCCACCCACACAGCCTGGTCTCATAGATTCGACACAACATAGTAAGCGTAATAAATCCAGGACACTCAAATTAGTATGATATGTTATGTTTGGTATGGTTACATAAGACAGAAGGTTACTTAAGGCAAAAACGAAAGATGTTGAACGACTAGCAAGTTTGCGTGTTCGAATCTCATCATGGACAACTTCAGCATTTTAGCTTAAATTTTTTTACAACTGCTTACACACAAAATCTTTTCATGTCACACGATTTTTTAAACCTCTCACTCAAAGTGCAAAACTACACACCAAATATCCAAAACCATAAGCTATTTCTCAGCCTTTGACTCAGTTGTCAATTGCATAAAATACTTTTTTCAAAACACTACACAAAATTCTCTACCTAAAACACAAAAATCTAACAGGAAGTGACTTGCTTTCCTTTTCCAAACACAACCAATCAAAATGCTACACTTATTCACCAGGTCACACACACACTCCTCACATGTGCAAACACTAATAGCTTAGCTGATCACTAACCAATCACTGCTTTACTGTAGTATAGGCCTATAAATAGGTCAAAGGTCAGATTACCTGTTTTGAACAATGGATGCCAACAATGGACAAAGAGCAAGAGGGGGGATAGGAAGAGGTTGAGGGCAAAGAAGAGAAGGAAGGAGAGCCATCTCTGATGAGATTAGGGCAACACTTGTTGATCATTTGATCAACCACGGTTTGACCATGAGAGGCTTGACTGAGAGTCCAGCCCAACTTGAGTCGATTTACAGTGGCGTCCATAATTCGAACCTTCAGAAATGAGAACAGGTATGCAACTATCTAATGACTATTTTAGCATTACAGTAATGTACAGTAAAATACGTATGACTGCATAGTATTGCATAAACATTTGTAACTCTAAGCCATCCATTTACTGCACTGCATTGAATGAATGAGGTTGGTTATCATGCTGTACTACATTTTTTTGTACATTGTTTACAGTTCCTATGCTGAACACATACTGTGTTTGAATTCTGTACAGAGTGGAAAGGCAAAGACATCATGGAGGACGAGGACACTTGTTTACAGATGTACAAGAGACTGCAATTATAAATATGGTTTTGGCCAACAATGCAATTAGGATTCGAGAGATAAGAGAGCATATCTTGAATAATGACACCATATTTAACAACATTAATGCTGTAAGCCTGTCAACCATACAACACATCTTCCAACGGCACCGAGTGACGATGAAACAACTTTACAAGGTGCCATTTGAGAGAAACTCTGACATAGTCAAGAATATGCGACATGACTTTGTAGAGGTATGTATGCAACACTACTTCCAGTACTTCAGACATACCATATTTACTCATCTATATATCATTTTGTCTGTTATAGAGAGTATTGGAGCTGGATGCCCATGTAATTCGCCATTAATTTATTTATGTGGATGAGGTTGGCTTCAACCTCACCAAAAACAGGCGCCGCGGAAGAAATGTAATAGGACAGAAGGCAATTACCAATGTCCCTGGACAGTGTGGGGGTAATATAACTATGTGTGCTGCCATCACTCAAAATGGGGTCCTCCATCACAATGCCACACTGGGTCCGTACAACACCGGCCATATGCTCACTTTTTTGGATGCAATTTACACAATGCTTGTCCCTGATCCAGATCAGGAGCCTGCTAGAGTTGTGGTTTTATGGGACAATGTTAGTTTTCACCAGGCTGTTCTGGTCCAAAACTGGTTTGCCATCCATCCACAATTTGTAGTTTTGTACCTACCCCAATATTCACCTTTTCTAAATCCCATAGAGGAATTCTTCTCAGCCTGGTGCTGGAAAGTGTATGATCGCCAACTCTATGCCCGCATGACGCTTCTCCAGGCAATGGAGGATGCATGTGGGGACATAGAGGTGGCCTCTGTCCAAGGTTGGATACGCCATGCTAGGAGATACTTCCCTCGATATTTGGTAAGAGAAAACGTATCTTGTGATGTGGACGAAGTATTGTGGACAGACCCAGGCCGGAGAAGAATTGAAGCGTAGCTTAGCACTGGTGACTGCCCCCCCTACCAATTCCTGGACTGCCCCACCGGGACCCCACACACACAATTGTGTTCTTTACTGTATTCTAAAGAATCTACTTTTGGTTTACATATGTTTATGGTGTTGTATTGCTACTGTATACAACAGTAATGTTTGGCCTAATAAATATTTTCTGTTTCTACATTGCATTGGTGTTTACAGTGTACTTGTTACCCCTCTCAGCAGATTACTTTCACTGTAGAACATTGTATTGAAATGTAGATATAATCCTATGAAAGACCAAAGAACTTTAGATTTAGAACAACAGTGTTTACAAGGTATATCCAAAAATTTACTATTATGAAAGCAATGTTTGCCATTTGATGCAAATGCTTCATTCTGACATGTGTTTTATGGCATTTTGAATGCAGTGTTACATTTTGAAGGAGATGTGAGGCATTTTGTGTGTGCAGTTTTGGGAATTGTGTGTAGAGTTTTGAAAAAAAGGAGACCGTTTTGAAAACTTGTGTAAGCAGTTGGAAAAAACTGTATTAGCAACTACTTCCAATTTTTAGCTACTTTGCAACTACTTAGCATGTTAGCTAACCCTTCCCCTAATGTTAACCCTTTTAGCTAAACCTAACCCTAAACCTTTAACCTAACTAATAACCTTAACCTTAACCCTAACCCCTAGTCTAGCTAATGTTAGCCAGCTAGCTAATGTTAGCATTAGCCAACTAGCTAACATTAGCTAGCTGGCTAATGTTAGCTAGGCTATGGGTTAGGGATAAGGTTAGGGTTAAGGGAAGGTTTAGCTAACACATTGGAATTTGTAAAAATCATAGGTTTTGCAAATTTGTGATTTTTTTTTTACATATCAAACTAGTTGTAATTCATAACATATCAAACGAAATGGATGATGGTCATCCACAAATTATTACATAACATACGAAACAAAACATATCACACTAAATGGAGTGTCTCGGATTGGCCCACAATACAGAATTCTACAAATTATTCACACATCGGCTGTTTTAAATGCCTCAATCCTGAACCAATGCTAAGATATGAGCATTTGAGAGCCTCTCGGGTGAAGGCACTCAATGCCCTTTGCAAAGCACTTGACAGCACTTACTAAAAGTCTAGTGGCGGCCGCAGCATGACAGAAGTATATGATGCCACGTTTTCGAACTACTGGTAGTTTCTTTGAGAAGATCTAAAAAGCGATCTGTGCATTTGAACAACAGCATAAATACAGTTGAAGTCGGAAGATACACCGTAGCCAAATAATTTAAACTCAGTTTTTCACAATCCCTCACATTTAATCCTAGTAAAAATTCCCTGCCATAGGTCAGTTAGAATCACTACTTTATTTTAATGTGAAATGTCAGAATAATATTAGAGAGAGTGATTTATTTCAGCTTTTAATTCATTCATCACATTCTCAGTGGGTCAGAAGTTTACATACACTTAATTAGTATTTGGTAGCATTGTCTTTAAATTGTTGAACTTGGGTCAAACGTTTCGGATAGCTTCCCACAATAAGTTGAGTGAATTTTGGCCAATTCCTCCTGACAGAGCTGGTGTAACTGAGACAGATTTGTAGGCCTCCTTGCTCGCACACGCTTTTTCAGTTCTGCCCACAAAATTGCTAGGGTTTTGTGATGGCCACTCCAATACCTTGACTTTGTTGTCCTTAAGCCATTTTGCCACAACTTTGGAAGAATGCTTGGGTTCATTGTTAATTTGGAAGACCCATTTGCGACCAAACTTTAACTTCCTCACTGATGTCTTGAGATGCTGTGATCTGATTTGCCGAAGGGGGGCGGGGGAGGGCCTTGTAGGCATCCCTGAAGGTCTACTTTATTGTCCAGAGACTGAACATTAGCGAGTAATATACTCGGAAGCGGTGGATGGTGTACCCGCCTCCTGAGTCGGACTAGAAGTCCACTCCGAAGTCCACTCCGAATACAAATGAGTCATAGTAGGCAGGACAGGCAAGGAGGCGGTAGAGCCAAGCACGAGCTAGCGAGATCCTATTGGCGCGTTCTAGCATGTATTTGCATATTTCCATTGGGGATCACCTACTCGGTGAAGTGTGCGTGTGCAATCATGCAAATTGTGTGTTGTATGGATTGAAACAACATAGGACCTTATGTTTCACAAAGCATGATCGAATTAAGTAGCTAGCTACAATAATTTTGAGAAACACAGACATTTTTTGGTTGATTTTTGGGTCAAATTAACCAGTTACCCACCTTTGATAAGCAGCTTGCTAGCTAGTTAGCTCCCATGGCAATTTCAAGTCTTTCTAAACTAATATCTGACTAACTCGTACATGTGAAGTTATTTTAGAATAAAAGTTAACTGGCTAGCGCATCATGCTTCGTGATATTATGTTAGCTATCTATCACCAGTTAGATTATGTGTTTTCACTTATTGCATCCGCATGCTTGTTGCGTTCTCCCTTGTGCACGCACTCATGATGTAAGCTCATTCTAAATAGTAGAATCTAATCTGTTCAAAACAGTGGATGCATGTCAGAGGTGATTTTATTTTTTTGCCATGCAAAAGTGAAATATAGGTGTACAGTTGAAGTCGGAAGTTTACATACACTTAGGTTGGAGTCATTAAAGCTAGTTTTTCAACCACTCCACAAATTTATTGTTAACTATAGTTTTGGCAAGTCGGTTAGGACATCTACTTTGTGTATGAAACAAGTCATTTTCCCAACAGATTATAGCACCTATAATTCACTGTATCACAATTACACAAAGTTTACATACACTAAGTTGACTGTGCCTTTAAACAGCTTGGAAAATCCCAGAAAATGAGGTCATGGCTTTAGAAGCTTCTGGTAGGATAATTGACATAATTTGAGTCAATTGGAGGTGTATCTGTGGATGTATTTCAAGGCCTACCTTCAAACTCAGTGCCTCTTTGCTTGACATCATGGGAAAATCAAAATAAATCAAAAATGTGTAGACCTCCACAAGTCTGGTTCATCCTTGAGAGCAATTTCCAAACACCTGAAGGTAGCACATTCATCTGTACAAACAATGGTACGCAAGTATAAACACCATGGGACCACGCAGCCGTCATACCACTCAGGAAGGAGATGCGTTCTGTCTCTTAGAGATGAACGTACTTTGGTGTG
Organism: Oncorhynchus clarkii lewisi; assembly: GCF_045791955.1. Taxonomy (NCBI): domain Eukaryota; kingdom Metazoa; phylum Chordata; class Actinopteri; order Salmoniformes; family Salmonidae; genus Oncorhynchus; species Oncorhynchus clarkii. The sequence continues at coordinate 27,781,993 of NC_092152.1, forward strand.
AAAAGTGCAAATCAATCCCAGAACAACAGCAAAGGGCCTTGTGAAGATGCTGGAGGAAACAGGTACAAAAGTATCTATATCAGTAAAACGAGTCCTATACCAACAGAACCTGAAAGGCCGCTCAGCAAGGAAGAAGCCACTACTCCAAAACCACCTTAAAAAAAGCTAGACTATGGTTTGCAACTACACATGGGGACAAATGTTGTACTTTTTGTAGAAATGTCCTCTGATGAAACAAAATTAGAACTGTTTGGCCATAATGACTATCGTTGTGTTTGGAGGAAAAAGGGGGAGGCTTGCCAGCCGAAGAACACCATCCCAACCGTGAAGCACGGGGGTGGCAGCATCATGTTGTATGGGTTCTTTGCTGCAGGTGGGACTGGTGCACTTCACAAAATAGATGGCATCATAAGGATGGAAAATTATGTGGATATATTGAAGCAACATCTCAAGACAGTTAAAGCTTGGTCGCAAATGGGTCTTCCAAATGGACAATGACCCCAAGCACACTTCCAAATTTGCGTCAAAATGGCTTAAGGACAACAGTGTTAAGGTATTGGAGGGGCCATCCCAAAGCCCTGACCTCAACCCTATAGAGAATTTGTGGGCAGAACTGAAAAAGTGTGTGCGAGCAAGGAAGCCTGCAAACCTGACTCAGTTACACCAGCTCTGTCAGGAGGAATGGGCCAAAATTCACCCAACTTATGGAAGCTTGTGGAAGGCTACCTGAAACATTTGACCCAAGATCAACAATTTAAAGGCAATGCATACCCACTGGGAATGTGATGAAATAAATAAAGTAAAGTGGTGATCCTAACTGACCTAAGACAGGGAATTTTTACTCTGATTAAATGTCAGGAAATGTGAATAACTGAGTTTAAATGTATTTGGCTAAGGTATATGTAAACTTCCGACTTCAACTGTATATACTGTATTCTATTCTACTGTATTTCAGTCAATGCCACTCTGACATTGCTCATCCTAATATTTATACGTTTCTTTATTTTACTTTTAGATGTGTGTATTGTTAGATATTACTGCACTGTTGGACTTAGGAACACAATTTTGCTACTCCCGCTAAATATGTGACCATTGGAAATGACAGTCTGTGGTCTACTAACTAGGCAAGACAGTTAAGAACACATTCATAATGACGGCCTACCCCAGATGACACTGGGACAATTGTGCTCCGCCCTGTGACTCCCAATCACGACCAGATGTGATGCAGCCTGGATTTGAACCAATGACTGCAGTTTAGCCTCTTGCACTGAGATGTAATACCTTAGACCGCTGCACCACTCGGGAGCCTAAACATCTTTGCTACCACTTTACAGATCCACCAAAGATTTGTATGATTAACCCATATAGACCAGAGCCTGTCGTTTCCAATGGGAGCAAATGAATCATAGTGGGCAGAACAATAAACGACGTGGGCAGAACCAAGCACCAGCTAGCGAGATCCAATTGGCGCGTTCTAGCAGTTATGTTCTTCCACTGCCGGTTAGTGGGCTTCCTCTTATCACCATATTTGGTGAGTGGAAAAGCCAAAGGGATGCTTCACATTTATATGCTATCCAGTGAAATATCTGTCTCATTGTTCTTGCGCATGCACACCATTTATTTATGGGCCTAATAATGACGTAATTTAAAAATGAATGACCTTTTAATGTGGCATGAGCACAACTAATTAGGAATTGCCATTGATTAGGCCTACATTAATTGATGCGTCTTGCTGACAAATGTACCTTTTTTGTAGTCTGAAAAGTTGGGGCTGAAACTGTCCAGGGAAAATGGGATGGTCACTAACACACTATTTACTATACTAGGCTACAATGCGTCTCACCATGAACTTCAAATAGGCCTACCAGTAGCCTCTGATGTAGTGGTAAAAAAAAAAAATGGGTAAACTCTGATTGTGGTAAATAAAAGTAAAGCCCCCTATACTTTTAATGCATTTTTCTGCTAAATGTGGTAAAACAGCGTTAACTTGCTTTTACTCTCCACTAGACCTATCCTCTCAGCCAAGGCAATTTTACACATGAACACACGCAGGACAGGTAGCCAACATTCAATAGAATATGAGTTGAATCAAAACATGTTTTACACCCTAGTTCATGAGTTGTCCATAATTCAAGAGTTAATGCTAGGCGTCTTCACAGATCATGTGATATAAAATACTACCTTTCCTTACGTTAATGTTATTTGTCATTATTGAGCATTTAACAATTGAATTAGGACACTGAATTTAAACCCTGTACCAACTATGGATAGTTGGTACAGTAATAGTTATCTAGTGATATTGTCGACCATCATCAGCTGATCACGGAAAGAAAACAAATATTGATTAAAAAAACAATAAAGGTAAATAAATGGTCTACTACTGGCCAAGTATGGCACGAAGAACAACAGTACCCTCGCACGCCTGGGAAAAAAAGCAATGAGCGCTCTAAACAACTGACTGACAAAAGCAAACAATGATAAATCAACAGATACATCTAATGCATTGCAATAAAGGCATAGGTTATTTTTTGTCAAGGACGCATGGAAAACAAATAGCGACAATTAGGAAGTACAGAGCAAAATGTATGCATAAAGAACTCAGTTGAGGCTGAAATTCAACACTACTAAGTGTACAGTGCTCCACATAGAAATGCATGCCTTAATCCATAACAGAGAAGTGGGGGTGTTCGTTTAATTTAGAAGCTTTTATTTTCATATTTACCAATGTAAAACATACACTATATATACAAAAGTATGGTGGATTCGGCTATTTCAGCCACACCTGTTGCTGGCAGGTGTATAAAATCGAGCACACAGCCATGCAATCTCTATAGACAAACATTGCAGTAGAATGGCCATACTGAAGAGCTCAGTGACTTTCAATCGCACCTTCATAGGAAGCCACCTTTCCAACAAGTCAGTTGGTTAAATTTCTGCCCTGCTATAGCTGCCCCAGTCAACAATAAATTCTGTTATTGTGAAGTGGAAACACCTAGGAGAAACAAGGCTCAGCCTCAAAGTGGTAGGCCACACAAGCTCACAGAACGGGACCGCCGAGTGCCGAAGCGCATAAAAATTGTCCTTGGGTTGTAACACTCACTACAGAATTCCAAACTCCCTCTGGAAGCAACGTCAGCACAATAACTGTTAGTCGGGAGCTTCATGAAATTGGTTTCCATGGCCGAGCAGCTGCACACAAGCCTAAGATCAACACGTGCTATGCCAAGCGTCGGCTGGAGTGTTGTAAAGCTCACCGCCACTGGACTTTGGAGCAATGGAAACACATTCTCTGGAGTGATGAATCACGCTTCACCATCTGGCAGTCCAACAGACTAATCTGGGTTTGGTGGATGCCAGAACACTACCTGCCCCAATGCATAGTGCCAACTGTAAAGTTTGGTGGAACAGGAATAATGTTTTTTCATGGTTTGGGCTACAGCATAAAATTACATTCTAGACGATTCTGTGCTTCCAAATTTGTGGCAACAGTTAGGGGGAGGCCATTTCCTTTTTCAGCATGACAATGCCCTCCCTCGTGCACAAACCGAGGTTCATGCAGAAATGGTTTGTCAAGAGCAGTGTGGAAGAACTTGACTGGCCTGTACAGAGCCCTGACCTCAAACCCATCAAACACCTTTGGGATGAATTGGATGCCGACTGTGAGCCAGGCCTAATCAGTACCCAACCTTACTAATGCTCTTGTGGCTGAATGGAAGCAAGTCCCATCAGCAATGTTCCAACATCTAGTGGAAAGCCTTCCCAGAAGAGTGGAGGCTGTTATAGCAGCAAAGGGGGACCAACTCCATATTAATGCTCATGATTTTGGAAGTTGTTCGACGAGCAGGTGTCCACATACGTTTGGTCATGTAGTGCATTTACCACTACATTTTAAAGAATGGTTAAATTAGCATATTTTTAAAGCCCCCCCCCCCCCCCCCCTAAATGTTGACTTCTGTTGCATTTAGGGGAGCTAACATCTCATTCAGGGGAGCTTGGGACTGTAAGTTTATATCTACAAAACGATGATTCTGAGATAATTGGCTTTAAAGTTCCAAACCCTCATTGGTTTATCAACATCAATTGGGGTTATTTAGAGTATTATATAACTAGAGACCATTTAACAAAACAAGGCTTTGTCTATAACTCAAATTTGACAAAAATGCAGATAGAGCCTTAGTCAAAAACTCTCTAAATATCCTACCAAAATGTCGGAAATTATAAGCAGGAACATTTCCAAATTCGGCAAAAAAACAAAAATGTTCAGTCTTTGACTGTAGACTACAGTGTATTTTCTATATTTGCGGGTTAGGGTCGGGTGCGGGCCTCAGATTTTCACTTAATCATATAGTCTAGTGGTTACGGAGAGGTTAGGCTATTAGCAATTGTGGGAGGGTGTGAGTGAACAAACAGCTAGACCGCACAACATTAGTCTATGCCATGAGGCGAATGACCAGATCACAGCCATGATAAAAATGTCATAACACATGGCCTCATGTTATTATTGCTTAAATAATGTTTTTTAAGTTAGCCTACATGATGAATCTGTAACTGGATTAAGGACTCTAATCAATCCACATTGCTGAAATTTCAGCTTTCCAGCGTGCTGGAATTTTACAGGCAATATTCCGCCTTCAATGGCGACTGCATTCACTGTAAACGTTCCACGTCTGCTCAATTGGAATTGACCTTATGTCGATTGTGGAATCTTTAACACTGCAGTACATTTATGTGTGTAGACCTGTTGCTGTAATCGTTAAATAAAAAAGGTATGAGAGATGATACTGATGATAGTGGTTATTTTAATTCCCTTAATTTCAAACTGATTTAAGAGTGATACTTGAAATTATATAGGTTTATGTTGCATATCTAAGGTTCTAAGGCACATTTCAACTGCACTGCTAATGCACTACCCACTTACTCTATCTGAGGAAATTATAGACGTTCTTGAAGGGCAAACATCCAAAAGAGATGTTATTTCACTGTTATTTTGATTGCAAGTATACTGCTCTTAACTACGGCTCAAATTTTTACAATCACACCTGTGTGTGTCCTTGTCCTTGGTTTGCAGCCCTTGCCTCCGATTTTGCTTGGTAACACCATATCTCAGGGGAGCAGAGATACTAAGAGAGATGTCACAATCAGTTTAGTGTGACGCTTAGTGAATTCGAGTGTCACACTAAGTCGATTGTGACAGCTGGGACATGTCTTCTCCTCTGGTGACAGTTAATAATTAATGACAAATAGCTCGAGCGCAATTCATTTTTCATGTAAATCATTAGGAAAACAAAGAACTGTTATTGACATAGATATCCACAAGCCACCTACTGTCTGATGACGAGTGTCTCTATTCAATCCAGACCGCGGAAGTTCAGCTTTACAGCGCGATTAAAATTGAAAGACAATGTTCCCGCTTTAGCGAGGCTGCATTTACCGTAAACGCTGCATATGTCGGCTCAATCTGAAATTACCTTTACATTTCTATTGCATATCTGTAAAGCAATTCAATAGAGCACTAAAGCACACAGCACCCTGACAGCTTATGTTCAACATTGTTTTGTACCTTTATTTAACTAGGCAAGTCAGTTAAGAACAAATTCTTATTTACAATGATGGCCTATCCCGGCCAAACCTTGGCCAACGCTGGGCCAATTGTGCGCCTCCCTATGGGACTCCCAATCACGGCCGGATGTGATACAGCCTGGATTCAAACCAGGGACTGTAGTGACACACTGAATTTCAGTGCCTTAGACCGCTGTACCACTTGCGAGCTCAATATGGAATATGATTAGATGTCTGTGCTTATATATCCTACTAGAGCTGTATGAGACAAGCTGATGTGATCATTTCAGAATGTGTAATTACTGTCCATCAACCATGGCAGAGAATATAATATTTAGTTAATTAAATGGATTCCAAGAATAATTGCTTTTTAATTTTACTGAACAGAACCATGTATTTCCTGCTGAGCAAGAAAAAAAAATACAGAAATACTTTTCATATTAGCAGATTTAAAATGCACAAAGACAGGCTATGCTATTTGTTACTGTTAAATGTACAGATTTGGTTTCCAGTGAGCACAGCTAGTGTGAGCTCACAGTCTATTTGGTGCCACCCTGAGGATTATTGCTTGATAACATTATCACTCATGCAACATGAATAATAAGGCAGTATTGTACAGAGCAAAACAGTGGCTGAACCATTATGTCAGAGGTCACTGGATATGTTCACAGGTCATCATCATTACAGATATGTTGAAACCAAATGTAGCCTGAAACTCAAACTAAACCCAGGAAATCATTTCAGAAGATGAAATGGTTAGCCTTTTTGCGGAGCTAAGAGTGTGTGATTGAATAACTGAAAATGCTTGGTCTTCATTGGTTTGTGGAGCTTGGCAGTCTCAGACCAATGTGCTTCAGGCTATTAGAAAACAATCAGTTCTGACTCCTGTGGAAGTATTCTCTCTCTACAGTGCCCAGGACTCTCACCTAACCAGCACATGCTAAACACAGACAGCTGAAAAGAGACAGGAGCATATGGCAGCATACATAGCACTTACTTTGTTATCACAAGCACATCCATTGGTTTTTACAAATCCAACCATGCTAAACATCTGCATTGATTGGTTATAAAGGCAAAGACATTAAGTGACACAACTGGAATTGTCAGTCAAATGAAAAATAACCTGAAAATAGAGTGGGATAACAGTAATTGACATGTATTCAACATCAGTCTTGCTGCAAAATACCAACACTTTCATACTAGCATGGACTTCTGCAGTGCTCCACCATAAACAGATGATTATATTGTGCAATGGTTGCTATGACAATGACTACTCAGACTTGCCAGCACCCAGAGCCTTCTATTACAAGAAAGGAGGCTCTGGCTTGCACCTGGATATTGTACTATCTATGGAGAGTTTTAGTCTAGTGGGAGAAAATCCTGCACATTAAACCTGTAGATCAACACTGAAACAGAAACCATATCTTTATTCCCCAATGTTACAGGGTACAAACAGATCTCCAGCACGCCTGAGAAACTAAATGGAGCAATGAAAAAATAAATCAGGGAATAGAGGTGATTTGCATAACAATGCATAAAAAATAAGTGAACTTGCATTTGACAAAATCTCATTAGTTCATGATTTGGAACAATTCACTGTAAAGTGCTTACTGATTTGAGTTGAGGAAAGCATGTCACTTCCCTTTGAATAATCATACTCATTACAATTACACAGAGAGGTACAGCAATAGTCGCTCAATGGGCAAGCAATTACCAACCAGAAGACATGGGTCACATTTTATTTATTAGATAACTGCTTCCTTAATTTCCTTGTTAATGGTAATAATGAGAATCCTGTACTGGTTGCCAGGACAATTCCAATTACACTTGCAATTCTCTGACATACAGTATCAAAACCTCAAGTCAAAGGTATTCCTCTAATCCTCTTATGGATTGGAATCCTTGAACAATAGGGATGGGAATGTGAGGAGAGGAGCTCTAGTATTCCGGAGGAGTGCGGCCAGGAGGTTGGGGTTGGCTAATCCCTCTGGAACTCCCTCCGGTCTCCTCCTCTTCTCCTTCTTCCCCCCTGGCATGGTGGGCTGGCCTGACAAAAGCAGGGATCTGTCCAGCTGATGCCTGCCTTCCTACAGGTCCTGAGAATCCACTGTTGTTCATTTAGCTCTCATTAGGAGGCATTTGTTTTTAAAATAAAATAAAAAACCTGGGGATAGATAAACTTTCCCCCTGAATCCGCCTAAACCGAATATCCACCCACCCACCCCAATCATAACCATAAAAAAGGTAAAAACAAGGTCTACTGCAGAATGGCTTTACTCCTCACAGTCTGTCGGGAGCTTGAGCCCCTGGGAACTGAGGTGCGGTTGGTGGTCTTGCGGCTGTTCTGTCGTTTCTGAATGATCTTGGTGGCCGAAGGTTTCCGAGTGTCAGGCTGGCGCCTCCCCTGTGGGCCCCTCCGCTTGCCCCTCTTCCCCACCCGGCCCTTTCCGGCCCCCGCTGGTCACTTGCGCGAGTGCAGTGTGTCCTGGAACTTAGTGCTGGTGTAGCGGACATGGAAGCCTTTCTTGTTGATGGTGTCGTCAGAGCGGAACTTGATTACAATGGAGTCGCCGGCAGAGTAGATCTCCTCAGGAGGCTGGGGGAACAGAGGAAAAAAACACACAGATTGAGTTAACGGCTGTCGGTTTCTGGCACTCTGACTGCACTTCAATTAAAACCAAATGATATCTCACAGATATAGACTGAGGGAATTGTAGCGTAAGGGAGGGGGAGGGCTGTTGGCGTGAATAACTTATTCTCCAATAAAACCCATAATGAGCTTTCCACCTTACTTTACAATCTCAGTTTGCAGTTTAGTCCAACATGTCTAAAAATGACTTGATGGAGGAAGTGGTAATTTTGGTACTGTGAGCATTATGTGCCCTCCAGTTCCTGCTAGAACTGATTTACAGTACCAGGCATCAGTAAAGTAGCTAGAGAGAAAGGCTTATTATTAAGTATGTTAAATGAAATCAAGGGTGTTCCATGGCCTATGGAGCTAACGTTTCAACTCCCCAGTGGCCTCATTGTTCCAGTTACCCCCCACCCGCTGTAGCCTCAGCACTGGCTGATTCATTCTCAGTTACAGCTCAGTGCTGGAGACCATGATAGCCTATCACAAGCCAGCCAGGGCCCACTCTTATTGAGCTCAGCTGCTACTGAAGCAATATTGTCCAACCCAGAAGAACACATCAACTTTAACAAAGTGATTAAAGCTGGAGAGCGGAGTGGAAATCTTTACAACACTGGGGCCATTCTTTAACGCTCAAACACAGACACACAGTGTAAAAGGTTATTCGACTGCAGAGGTAATTTTACACTGCCTCTGAAAGTGTTGTTTTAACACAGCTGCAGTCGTTCAATAAAACTAGACCTGAACGAGAGAAAAATTATATTATGAAATTATATTATGACAGTGTACTGTTGGTGCTAAAAAATACTTTGGCCAGAAAAAGTCTTTCAATAAATGAGGTTATCGGTGAGTTTACCCCAGAGCCACAGTAGCGTCCTAGCCTTGGGGACTTGGTGTCAGCACCATCAAAGAGCTCCATGTAGTCGTAGCCACAGTCAGCCTCCTCCTCGATTTCAAAGGTCTGGAAGATGAGCTCCACCCCATAGCCTTTCTCAGCAGCGATCACCCACTGGCAGTCAGATGCACCGGGGTAGTTATTGTCACCAAATTGAGCATGGGAGTACAGGTCTTTGGTCTTGACCTCAGCCTTGAGACGACCTCCACACTCTGGAGATAAAATAAATAGACATCATTTAGAAGGAACTAACCAATGACAATTTATGAGAAACCACTGCAGTATTTCTATTCACAAAGCGGGCTAGAGTCTAAGTTGTGATGGCAGTAATATACAGTGGGGCAAAAAAGTATTTAGTCAGCCACCAATTGTGCAAGTTCTCCTACTTAAAAAGATGAGGCCTGTAATTTTCATCATAGGTACACTTCAACTATGACAGACAAAATGAGAAAAAAAATCCAGAAAATCACATTGTAGGATTTTTAATGCAATTATTAGGAAATGGAAGACATACAAGACCATTGATAATCTCCCTCGATCTGGGGCTCCTCGCAAGATCTCACCCCGTGGGGTCAAAATTATCACAAGAACGGTGAGCAAAAATCCCAGAACCACACGGGTGGTTCAGTAACACACTACGCCGCCAGGGACTCAAATCCTGCAGTGCCAGACGTGTCCCCCTGCTTAAGCCAGTACATGTCCAGGCCCGTCTGAAGTTTGCTAGAGAGCATTTGGATGATCCAGAAGAAGATTGGGAGAATGTCATATGGTCAGATGAAACCAAAATATAACTTTTTGGTAAAAACTCAACTCGTCGTGTTTGGAGGACAAAGAATGCTGAGTTGCATCCAAAGAACACCATACCTCCTGTGAAGCATGGGGGTGGAAACATCATGCTTTGGTGCTGTTTTTCTGCAAAGGGACCAGGACGACTGATCCGTGTAAAGGAAAGAATGAATGGGGCCATGTATCGTGAGATTTTGAGTGAAAACCTCCTTCCATCAGCAAGGGCATTGAAGATGAAACATGGCTGGGTCTTTCAGCATGACAATGATCCCAAACACACCGCCCAGGCAACGAAGGAGTGGCTTCGTAAGAAGCATTTCAAGGTCCTGGAGTGGCCTAGCCAGTCTCCAGATCTCAACCCCATAGAAAATCTTTGGAGGGAGTTGAAAGTCCGTGTTGCCCAGCAACATCCCCAAAACATCACTGCTCTAGAGGAGATCTGCATGGAGGAAGGGGCCAAAATACCAGCAACAGTGTGTGAAAACCTTGTGAAGACTTACAGAAAACGTTTGACCTCTGTCATTGCCAACAAAGGGTATCTAACAAAGTATTGAGATAAACTTTTGTTATTGACCAAATACTTATTTTCCACCATAATTTGCAAATAAATTCATAAAAAATCCTACAATGTGATTTTCTGGATTTTTTTTCTCATTTTGTCTGTCATAGTTGAAGTGTACCTACGATGAAAATTACAGGCCTCTCATCTTTTTAAGAGGGAGAACTTGCACAATTGGTGGCTGACTAAATAATTTTTTGCCCCACTGTACCTGCTGTGTGGGAGGCCTCGAAGCCCTTCTTCTGAACAGAGTTATCAGAGAAGAAGCGGATGAACATCTTGTTGGCGCTGGACATGATGGGAGGAGGCTCCTTAGTGCCACAGAAGCGACCCAGACTGGGGGCTTTGCTGTCGCGCCCGTCGTAGATCTCAATGTGGTCGTAGGCACACTCTAGATGGGCCTCCATGTCAATTGCATTGAAGGCCTGAGACAAAGCATGAGGGGAGAGAAATAAGGAAAGAAGGTGGCAGGTATACAGCCTGTTTTACAAAAGCTAGAAGAGCTGAGTATGAAATAGAATGGTTCCCTATCAGGGTAATAACCTTAAGAAACCAATTGGAATAAAGAGCATAGACACATGCAATCACTTTTCATTGGCCAAGTTAACCATATTCAAAAAGCTGAGATATGTACAGTCTGCCATGGATTAAGACAAAACGGTATGATTGTGACAGAAGGGGGAGACATTTGTGGTTAGGGTTTGTTTCAATCAAGCAGAGGCTGTGGTGCTCAGTACGGTACAGTGCAAAGTCCTCAATGGTTTCCACAGTTCACCCAAACCCCCCCTTCCCACAAACACATGCATACCCATACCTACACACATCTGTATGTTAAGACTGTAGAGAGAGTTGGAGGGGGACACATACGATTTTGATGCGATGGCCTGCGGTGGTGGAGAGTGCCCAGGTGCATGCCTTCTTGCTGGGGTATTTATCTGGCCAATTGGGGCTTGTGATGGTGCCAGTCACACTGTTCACAACGTGATCACAGCCGGCTGCGAAAATACATCCACAAGATCAACATCGCTCCCTTGTATCATTACTGCTCCACACAGACCAATGTTCAAACTCCACTCAGGAGCTGCACTGTTGTATTTGGCACAAGGGAGTGTGTACTTGCTCACCTCCAATCATTGCATTAGAAAGGCATCCACTGGAGGCTGTTGAGGGGAGGACAGCTAATAATGTCTGGAACGGAGCCAATGGAATGGCATCAAACACATGAAAACCATGTGACTGATGCATTTGATACCATTCCACTTATTCCACTCCAACCATTATCTCCCCAATTAAGGTGCCACCAACCTCCTGTTAAGTCATCCCCCTAAAAATAACCTCCAGAGCTCCAACCCGCATAAAATACATAAACCCAGAATCAATGTGCCAGTGGGTCTCAGTTTCAGTGTGCGGGTGGCCGATCGGTACCTTCTTTGCAGTCGTGTTTGTTCTCGTGCAGCACAAAGCCACTGCGGCACTGACAGCTGTAGCTTCCGAAGGTGTTGACACACTCGTGTTGGCAGCCTCCATTCTCCTTTGAGCACTCGTCTTTGTCTGGGGACACAAAGGGACACTACCTTCATGAACGTTCCTCCCACACTACCACCCTGCCATTAGCACTCAAACACACTTGTGGGGTCAAATTGATTAACCTTCACTCATACACACAGAAACAGACTCTTGGAGGGAAAGACACACACACACACAGTGCCAAAGGCTCACCTGAGAAGAACTGAGCTTTGAATCCCTTCTTGGAGACGGTGTTGTCTGACTTAAACTCAATGCGCATGTTGTTGTACTGAGAGGTGATGGCCTCAGGTTTCTCTGCTCCACAGAATTTCCCATGTAGCCTTGAGTCTGCTGAGAGCCCACTGCGCACCTCCACATAGTCATATTTACACACCTGGCCAGAGAAGCATCAGCAACATGAAACATTTGGGAATGCAATTACAATTTGTACACAAATACGATGCACAGGAATATATACTATTACAAAGTACAATATAAGGACAACATTCTGTACTCTATGACAGACAGGAGGACAGATCCATGATGACACCATTAAGGCCCATGGAGATAGAACAAACCCAACCCGTGCCCAGTCATAATAACCCCGGTGCTCACGTCATTGCCCTCCGTCTCAAAGACGTCAAAGAGCAGGGTGATGCGGTACTGTGTGGGCGCCACCAGCTGCCAGATACAGTTCTTGTTGGGGGGGTACTCTCTAGGCCAGCCTGGACTGGTGATGGAGCCGTTCAGTTTGGTGATGAAACCTCCACATGCAGCTACACACACAGACAGACAGATGTCCATATGAGAGAAGACCAGGACAATAGTTAAGATGTGCCTAAACTTCATATGGTTATAAGGATAAAATGGTGTATATAAAAATGTGTATCAATGACAATTTGTGCAAAACATCTATCTATATTGGTGGGATTTTATCCCCCCAAAAGCTTAAAAGCACAATGTATGTCATCCAAAAAGGTTAAGCTGGGTATTATTTAACAATTGAGGATTGTTTTCTAACAGACAACCTGCTATATTTTTACCAAAAGCTTAGGGAGGGTTAGGGTTAGCCCTAACCCTACATGCAGAAATGTATGTCACCCAAAAGGGTTAAGTTGGATAATTTTTCAACGTTTGAAGAACATGTCATAGCAGAACTCCTCCTCTAGAGGCAGACAGTGGTCAGGTTTGGAAAACGAAAAGGTAAAACAATAAACCCCTGCATCAGCAGCACTTCTGTCTGTTTCTAATTTACAGATGATGGTCGTAATAGTCAGGATGTTTTCAACACTTGCTTTGTGCTCTGATTACCTGTGAAGTTGGAGTTGAAGTTTGGTAGGGTGAGGGCAACAAATACAACCCCATTGGGTGGCAATAAATCCAAATGACGAACTGTTGAGTACACACATCTCTGGAGGTATTTTATCTAGCTACTGTATGTGGGGAAATTGGTGTATTTGGGGGGCAGTGACTAAAGAACAGCACTGAACTGCATTACTGTGTGACCTGCAGTAGAGGAGGCATTATTGAGCAGGCTCTGGTCAGTATTCTACTGTACTCACCCTCACAGCTGCGCTTGTCGGCAGCCAGCTCATAGCCCGGGTCACAGGCACACTTGTAGCTGCCCAGTGTGTTGACACAGCGTTGCTCACAGCGACCATTGTCTGGCTTGGAGCACTCGTCCATCTCTACAACCAGCACAACAACAACAACAGGTTAGCGCCCTTTACATAGCCTCACAACTCAACAGCCTACAAGTGCACCCCTCCAAAACTAAACCAAAGATAAACATTAAAAGGTCACAAATGATGAATGATGAAATTGTCTCCCCTGAATTATATATAATTTAACACAACCAATCATGACAGAATTATCAAATTACTCAAAATGTCACCTTGTAATGACATGATGCTGAGAGATTCATTACTATGAAACTTAGGCTGGTAATTTCTACAACAAGGGCATATGCAATCAGCAATGACTCTCTGGGTGTTTATTTATACAGTACAAAACCCTTGAGATCTGACCTTTGAAAAAGTTGGCAGCGAAGCCAGCCTTATTGACAGAGCCATCAGACACAAACTTCATCCAGAGCTGGTTGGAACTGGTCTTAATGTCATCTGGCTTGTCGTAACCACAGAAGCGTCCCACCAGTGGGCTGTTCTCGGAGTTCCCATCCCTCACCTCCAGGTAGTCATAGGCACAGCTGTCATGCCTCTCAATCTAAGGAAGGGATGGGTAAAAGGGACAAGGTTAGAACTTCCAAGTCATTTTCATTCCTCATACACAAAGGTTGCAGAGGATAATGATGTAGTGGTATGGAAAAATGTGATAATGGATAAAGGGGGTGAAAGGAACAAGTAGAGGCCCGTATCTCTTACCTCAAAGGACTGGAAGGTCAGGCCGACGTGGTAGCCCTGAGACACACTGATCTTCCATATGCACACCTTGTTGGGCCGATAGTCGTCTGGGTAGTTAGGAGACTGGATCTGTCCGTTATCCTTCTTCACCTCCCCTCCACAGATGGCTGAATGGCAGAGAACATGCAGTGACGTCATAGCTATCTATCATCATCACCACATTTACCCATTTTTCATGGTATAAAATTGTTAGTTACAATCTTGTCGCATCGCTGCAACTTCTGTACGGACTCGGGAGAGGAGAAGGTTGAGAGCCAGCCAAGTCGCACTGCTTCTTGACACAATGCCCGCTTAACCTGGAAGCCAGCCGCACCAATGTTACGAAGGAAACACTGTACACCTGGCGTCCTTGTCAGTGTGCATGCGCCCAGCCCGCCACAGGAGTCACTAGAGTGCGATGGGACAAGGAAACCTGCCAAACCCTCTCCTAACCCGGACGACGCTGGGCCAATTGTGCGCCGCCTCATGGGTCTTCCAGTCACGGCCAGCTGTTACACAGCCTGGGATCGAACCCGGGTCTGTAGTGAGACCTCAAGCATTGTGATGCAGTATCTTAAACCCCTGCGCCACTCAGGAGGCCCCCGCAAATTGATTTGAACGAACAATTGGTCCCCCAAAAAATGCGTCCCTCCGTTGAATTTCAAAATCCCGATGTGGCCCTCGAGCCATAAAGTTTGCCCAACCCTGCTTTACAGTCTGGATACAATGTTACAATGAGCCATGCTGATGTGCTGGATACATCAGCATGGAGGCAGTCATACTGACAGAATCACTGAACTGCTTTCAGGCATGTTGTTCAATCTGTGACCGATGTGGCCAGTCAGTCAGCTGAGTTGTGTTGTTATGGGGCTGCTGGGGATTGGGCTCTGGCCTTACCTTCATACACAGCGGAGAAGCCCTTCCCCACCCAGTTACTGCTGCTGCGGAACTCGATCCACAGGCGGCTGTCGGTGGAGATGATTGGTTCAGGCAGCTTATCCCCACAGAAACGACCTGGAACACACACACACACACCAGACCACCTTATTACACTCAGAACTACCTTTTTGTCCAGACACCCTTGTGTTACATTTAAGTTTATTTTCAGCATCACTTTACCATAGTGTATAGTGCATGTATGGGACTAAGACATTCTTAAATCCTAACCTTTCAGAGGGGCTTTCCTGGAGTATCCATCTCTGATCTCAACATGGTCATACCAACACAGGTGACTCCTGTACAGATCCATGGAGGTGAAGTTCAGAATGATCTTAATAACCAAGAGAGCATGATTATTAATGAACAAAATACAGTCCAAACAGTTTCAACATGAGAAGAAAACAAAAATCCAATGCTGACTTTAAAATCGAGATTTTATCATCCTTAGGAAAACTTAGTTATGAATATAACTACTGTTCCCTGAAGGAGGGAATGAGGTATAACATACTGTGGGGAGTCAACAACCAATCATATTCACCTGAAGAAAATTGAAATCACACCCAACGGGCCAATGAATGCCGAGCCCGCCCTCGGAAGCCCTACCTTCCTGGTAATAATACTCGCATTAATTTCTCAATTCAGTACTGCTCTTCAGTGATCCCAAACCCCCTGACGGCATGTGGCCAAAATATGTTATACCTCATTCCCGCCTTCAGGGAACTGTAGTTATATTCATAACTGTAGCTTCCCGTTCAGTCGGTCACTCCGTATAACATTCTATGGGGACATACAATCACACCCCAAGCCAGCTCAGTTGGTACCAAACTAGCAGGCCCACATCTCCAAAAAAGGGGTTACAGAAGCCACTTTTTTCCCTAATACTGAACTGGGCGCTGAACTGTCAGCCCAATATAGGGAACCAGAACCTACTACAAATTGGCCATGCGCACTGACACGCTGCCACTGCAGCCCAAGTTCATAGACCCCATGGTTCCAATAATAATACTTACCTTGCCATCCTGAAATATCAGTACTCGTGCAAGAAACAGCAAGTCCAAAACAGAACACCTGTCGTGATTTGGTAAAGCGCACATTCATGCTGCATAGCATCAACCAGATGAACCATGGCAGCCTGAGGCTCAAACCCACAGCAAACCAGCAGTAACCTGGAAACTGTGTACTCGCCGCTGCCATGGCAGACCAAGGCTCAAATCCACAGAAAACTGTGGTAAACATGATAATGCCCTCTTTACGCACTGCCGCACCCTAAGGCTGAAACCCATAGGGAACTGTAGAAACCTGGATAAATGTGCAACCTGTGCACTGCATTGCACACACTCCTGGACCCAGCCATAAGAACACTATGAGCCACACTGGGACAGTTACATCCATATGATAAAACCCAGTAACTGAATGCGCTGAGCCAGAGTCAAACAACTTTTTTTGTGATTGCCTATGAACCCCAGAGAGAAATATGGGAAACCAGCGTGGCAGTGTGGAGCTCCACCTGTTTACTCGAGTCCGCTACGACCAGCCAATACTCTGATCCCTCAGGACAAGTCTCCGAATGTCCTTGAGTGGCCCAGCAAGAGCCCGGACTTGAACCTGATCAAACATTTCTGGAGAGACTTGCAAATAGCTGTGCAGCGACGCTCCCCATCCAACCTGACAGAGCTTGAGTGGATCTGCAGAAATGAACGGGAGAAACTCCCCAAATACAGGTGTGCCAAGCTTGTAGCCTCATACGCAAAAAGACTCAAGGCTCTAATCACTGCCAAATGTGCTTCAACAAAGTACTGAGTAAAGGGTCTGGATACTTATTTAAATGTGATATTTCAGTTATTTATTTGTAATACATTTGCAAAAATGTAATTATGGGGTATTGTGTGTAGATTGATGAGGGAAAAACTATTTAATACATTTTAGAAAAAGGCCGTAACGTAACCAAATGGAAAAAGGCAAGTGGTCTGAATACTTCCCGAATGCACTGTAAATCTGCAGCATTGTGACCATATTCAATGACTAGGCCGCCGCACCCTTAGCCTGGTACACTTTGTCCAGCTAATCCGCTGAGAACTGGCTCTGTTTATTTGGAAGCACCGTTCTAGGATTAGCCCCATTGTTAGCCCCAGAGGCTAAGAACACTACATGACCAAAAGTATGTGGACACGTGCTCGTCGAACATCTCATTCCAAAATGATGGGCATTAACATGGAGTTGGTCCCCCCTTTGCTGCTATAACAGCCTCCACTCTTCTGGGAAAGCTTTCCACTAGATGTGGGGACTTGCTTCCATTCAGCCACAAGAGCATTAGTGAGGTCAGGCACTGATGTTGGGCGATTAGACCTGGCTTGCAGTCGGCGTTCAGATTCATCCCAAAGGGGTTCGATGGGGTTCAGGTCAGGGCTCTGTGCAGGCCAGTCAGTTCTTCCACACCGATCTCAACAAACCATTTCTGTATGAACTTCACTTTGTGCAAGGGGGCATTGTCATGCTAAAAAGGGAAAGGGCCTTCCCCAAACTGTTGCCACAAAGTTGGAAGCACAGAATAGTCTAGAATGTCATTGTATGCTGTAGCGTTAAGATTTCCCTTCACTGGAACTAAGGGGTCTAGCCCAAACAATGAAAAACAGCCCCAGACCATTATTCCTCATCCACCAAACTGTACAGTTGGCACTATGCATTGGGATAGGTAGCGTTCTCCTGGCATCCACCAAACCCAGATTTGTCCATCGGACTGCCAGATGGTGAAGTGTGATTCATCAGTCCAGTGAATGCATTTCTACTGCTCCAGAGGACACTTGGCATTGCGCATGGTAATCTTAGGCTTCTGTGCAGCTGCTCGGCCATGGAAACCCATTTCATTAAGCTCCCGACGAACAGTTCTTGTGCTGACCATGCTTCCAGAGGCCGTTTGGAACTTGGTAGTGAGTGTTGCAACCGAGGACAGACACTTTTTATGCACTACCACTTTACGACTGAGCCGTTCTTGCTCCTAGACATTTCCACTTCACAGTAACAGAACTTACAGTTGACTGGGGCAGCTCTAGCAGGGCAGAAATTTGACAAACTGACTTGTTGGAACAGTGGCATCCTATGACGGTGCCCACGTTCAAAGTCACTGAGCTTTTCAGTAAGGCCATTCTACTGCCAATGCTTGTCTATGGAGATTGCATGACTATGTGCTTGATTGTATATACCTGTCAGCAACGGGTGTGGCTGAAATGGCCGAATCCACTAATTTGAAGGGTTTCCACATACACTATATATACAAAAGTAACTCGCCAGCTTTCCATCCATCAGCACTGTGCAAAAAAGCCCAGCTTTCTCCATATCCTCTACACTCATGATCCAGCCTGGCTGAATGAGGGGAATCCCAGGTCGCCTTTAGCTCATCTGCGAAATCTTTAAATAGGGGTAAGCAACGCTTCACTGCTGCAGGGACAGGAGGTAAATACGCCCAATGGAAGTTGAACCAAGCCAGATAAAATGTCACACAAACTGGTCTGAGCCAAAGCGTGTTTCCACCCCAGGCAACAGGACAGCACTCATGAGTATCTTTAATTTTCATTGTGAAACCACATGCCCTAGGGCATGATCGGTGGTTCAAACTCAACTGATTAGACTTTTTGAACTTACTCTTACCACTGGCCATCTTATTCAAGCAAGGAAGCATTAGCTACACAAGCAGAGCAGAAAGTAGTGGGGTTTTAGCAAACGCAAAAACCAATGCCAAGACCCAAAACTCGCAACATCTACAGGGACGAGTACTGTCTCCCCACTAACAGACACGTAAGTCGGAGCCGAATCTCGTAGTCTTCGTTTGCTTGAAAAGTTTGTAAATTGCGTGACACGTTCCCCGGTATTCCACGAACCCCGGTATTATAGCCAGGAAGGCGGGGCTTCCAATGGCAGGCTTGGCATCTATCTATTGGCCCGTTGGGCATGATTTCAGTTTTCAGTGAATATGATTGGTCGTTGACTCCCCATGGTATGTTATACAGAGTGTCTGACAAAGGGAACAGAGTTATCACTAAGTCACAATAAATAAAGCACTTCTTCAAGTTTTTATCTCAGTCAGTTTTCCATGGCCCCACCTTTTCCCCAGGTGTGACCGATATTCTCCAGATGCAGTGCATGTAGGCTGAGTATCCATTGGGGAAGCCAGGAGAGGAGAAGTTCCCACTGCTTTCCTGCAGACTGTCTCCACATCCTATCAACAGAGAAAGAGAGAGACACATTAACATGAGGACCACGTCAACCAATGGAGAATCTAGCAATTCGTTTCTTTCTGATAAGGGCTAAAATACTGATTAGAGAAACAGAAATGAAGTAGCCAAGTTCCACTAAAGGCAGAATGTAGAAGACAGCAGTTTGATGCTACAACTATAATCCTGAATCTTAAGAGGGCAACTCTTTCATTTTCAAAATATCATCTGCTGATGGTGATGATTATCAACCTCTTCCAGTTGATGAGAAGCAATAGAAGACCGTATGAGACACATTCTATGTGCATCGTCTCAAAATAAATCTGTAAATAAATACTGTAAATAACCAAATCCTCTAGGAGACCTAATACATTATGAACATGCTGGTAGTTCAATCCTCCCTCTGGCCCACTGTGCTACAGGGGATAATTTCAACCAGCATGCATGCACAGTGCTCTAGGGGAACTTCTTACTGAGTTTTTCTTACTCAGCGGGAGTAAGAAAAACATCTCCCACAACTGGTTACGTTCATTGGCTCCCTCCCTCCAGGCCATAAAGCGTCAAATAACGCTTGGCAGAAGTCTGCTGATGCTAAACCATTAACAATCACTCTGAGGGGATGACAAATGCTCCCAGGAATGCTGTGTGAATAAGGATCCACTGCGCTGCGCTCGTACAATCTGTTTTCCATGAAAACAGAGAGAGACTCCTTCCTAGCTGCATCCTCTGTGCGCCACATCATCCACTAGCCCCTGTTCCACTGAGAGAGAGTTTATCACTGTGAAGAACACATAACACACCCACTTAAACAGCCCCACCTCTCTAAACCATCTATGGTGAAGAAAGATGATTCCCCCCACTAAAACCACATTCAGTGGTCCAGTTCTGGCCAGCAGTATGCTGTTTATTCACTGAGCTTTAATGTGGTTCTGACAAACCCAGTTTTCCCTGTCTGACCCACAATTAACGCTCTGACATCACTTTTGTTTTATGAATTACTATTTTAAACTTGTCGGTTTATGCTATAAATCGACCTTGCGCCTGTAGTCGTTGTCCCTTCAGCCTTAACCTTATTAAACCTTTAAGTCTTTCTAAAGACCAACATAACTACTGGTAAAGTGTCAGGGCAGGATGTTTTCCTTTAGAACACATATGTTCAGTTTACATTGAAAATATCTTGATCTCTGGACTCTAAGAATAGAGTATGTTGATTCCCAGCCATCATTCTAGTCATTGTTCTCTTGAGACCAGCCTTTCTTTTGAGTCTATCTGGGAAAGAGTGATGACACTTCCTGTTCTAGGGCACTGTTTACACTCCTTCCCCTAGCCAGGGAGTCACGGCAACTGTAGCCAGGGAACCACGTCACATCAATGGTAGATGCTCAACTATTTCCACACGTAAACTACATCTAGGAAAATAAGGAGCGTTTGAGTATTCACGCTGTGATATTGAGAGACACGAAAAAGTAGAATAACATTTCTCACTTTCAGAGGTAAGCAAAAGCAACAAAAGCACTATATAATGTCCATTGTGCATTATTATGTCAACTTCCTAGACCTATTGTTTAATATATACCTTATGCTATGTACAAACTACAGTGGCAAGAAAAGTATGTGAACACTTCGGAATGATCTGGATTTCTGCATAAATTGGTCATAGAGGAAGATTAGATAAAATTTGAAGTCACAACAATAGACGAACACAGTCTGGTTAAACTAATAACACACAAACAATGATACGTTTTCATGTCTTTATTGAACACACCATGTAAACATTCACAGTGCAGGGTGGAAAAAGTATGTGAACCCTTGGATTTAATAACTGGTTGACCCTCCTTTGGCAGCAATAACCTCAGCCAAACATTTTCTGTAGTTTGGGATCAGACCTGCACAATGGTCAGGAAGACTTTTGGACCATTCCTCATTCCACAAAACTGTTTCAGTTCAGCAATATTCTTGGGATGTCTGGTGTGAACCACTCTCGAGGTCATGCCATAGCATCTCAAATTTGGTTGAGGTCAGGACTGGGCCACTCCAGAAGGAGTATTGTTTTCTGTTGAAGCCATTCTGTTGTTGATTTACTTCTGTGTTTTGGGTCATTGTCCTGTTGCATCACCCAACTTCTGCTGAGCTTCAATTGGCAGACAGATAGCCTTACATTCTCCTCCAAAATGTCTTGATAAACTTGGGAATTCATTTTTCCGTCGATGAGAGCAAGCTGTCCATATCCTGAGGCAGCCCCAAACCATGATGCTCCCTCCACCATACTTCACAGTTGGGATAAGTTTTTGATGTTGGTGTGCCTTATTTTCTCCACACATAGTGTTGTGAGTTCCTTGCAAACAACTCAACTGTAGTTTCATCTGTCCACAGAATATTTTGCCAGTAGCACTTTGGAAAATCCAGCTGCACTATTGCAAACTTCAGACGTGCAGCAATTTTTTGGACAGCAGTGGATTCTTCTGTGGTGAACACATGAACACCATTCTTGTTTAGTGTTTTATGTATCATAGACTCATCAACAGAGATGTTAACATGCTCCTTATATTTCTGTTAGTCTTTAGCTCACACTCTAGGATCCTTCTTTACCACATTGAGCATTCTGCGCTGTGCTCTTGCAGTCATCTTTCCCTTACAACCACTCCTAGGGAGAGTAGCAACAGTGATGAACTTTCTCCATTTATAGACAATTTGTCTTACCGTGGACTGATGAACATCAAGGCTTTTAGAGATACTTTTGTAACCCTTTCCAGCTTTATGCAAGTCAACAATTCTTAATCTTAGGTCTTCTGAGATCTCTTTTGTTCAAGGCATGTTTCACATCAGGAAAACTCAAATTGTGTGAGTGTTTTTACAGGGCTAGACAGTTCTAACCAACATTTCCAATCTCGTCTCATTGATTGGACTCCAGGTTAGCGGACTCCTGACTCCAATTAGCTTTCGGAGAAGTCATTAGCCTAGGGGTTTGACATACTTTTTCCAACCTATACTGTGAATGTTTAAATTATGTATTCAATACAATAATTTGTGTATTATTAGTTTAAGCAGACTGTGTTTGTTATTGTTGTGACTTAGATGAAGATCAGATATAATTTTATGACCAATTTATGCAGAAATTCAGGTATTCAGGTATTCAGGTAACACATACTTTTTCTTGCCACTGCATACACCAATATGTGTTTGAAATAATTGTGCTGTTCTTACTGGAACACTTGTAGAGTTTGCGTGCCTGTGTGATATCCCCTTTGCTTAGCCTTGTCCTCTGGCCAATTGGCGGTCTCACTGCATTGACATCATAGCGTGGCAGGATGGTGTCCAAGAAGATTCCTCTGCATTTCAGGAGAAGAGACCGCTGTTAGATCAAAACACTGCATAACCGAGAAGGCACTTGCACATACACACTGGTACACACTTTCTCAGAAAAGACACCATTCAGGGGGAAGTGGTGAACCCTAAAGAGCCATCAGCCAGCGGCTGAACTGCTGACACTAACACTGACAGTAGGCATTATTCAGTGATATACTGAGGATGCTGACACAAGCCGTGCTGCCCAACAATGTGGTCTCAGGGCAATTTGTATTATTCTGAACATAAATCTGTGACACTCCTTTTAGTATGATATGATACGTTAGGTTACATTATAAATGGAATAACATACAATAACATACATACTAGAGGATGTGTAGTATCATACATCTTACTTGGTGGTATAATATAATACAAATTGGATGATGTACCTTCTCATACATCTTGGTTGACGTATAATATTGCACATCTTTATCGGAGACCAGGTTGCTTGTTGCGCCATAACAACAAAGGAGAATTGTGGAGAGAATTTACTTGGCGGTTAGGAGAACTAAAACAGCAAAGGTTAGGCGAATTTATGTAGAAGGTTAGGTGAATTGGATTAAGTTTAGAATATGGGTTAGGGGAAAGGTTAGCTAAAATGCTACAGTGGGCCCAGACGCAACTCGAACATTCAAGCTTTGGATTGCTAGACTGTCACAGATAACGCTCACCCATCCTCCACGACCAACCTCCCTACTTTCGTTTCTGTCTCAACTAAACCATTGGTAGATATCATACATCTTGGTGGTGCTCAGAAATACGTCAAGTATATTTTGTATGGCTCTGAGGCAAGGCGGTGCCCATTCAGTCTTTCTCATCAGTGAACTCAGCACAGAGAAGTGGAGCCACACCCATCAGCGGACCCTTGACCCTTATCAACACGGTCAAAAACAATGACCTAACTTCATATATTATTATATAAAAAACAACCAATGGACTGTTACTGGTCAGTGGTCCCCTCCAAGGCTGTAGGAATGTCCTCCTCAGAGAGAGGAGTTAGTTCAAACAGGTCTGGGGGTCAAAACTGACCTCCAACTGACCTCGTCATGTGTGCTGTGCAGATGGAAGAAAAACACTATCCAATTCCAATACTAAAAACCAAACGCCCTCCTCTGACAACTCTATAGGAAAATCTAAAACTTGATTGGTTTGTTGTATGGACAACAGCAATATTTAGCATAAGGATTAAAAGTCCAAAAGAACAAGAACAATTAGAAAGATGTATAAAAATCACATCATGGTGGCTTGCCTTTGGCTTGAAAAGGAGTCCAGAACAGTTGATGGCGAAAAACCAGACCTTTTCACACCACTTTCTCACTTGACACTTTGCTAGTTTATCATCTCCTTTTCTCTCTCTGCAATGGTGAGCAAAGCCTGGTTCCTGGCTGTTCCCATGGTGACGTACCCATCAACGCCAGGCATGTGCAAACAGAGCAGCCTGAGCTAACAGTTTAAGCACTGTCTGTCTGTCTGTCGGTCTGTCTGTCTGCCTGCCTCCAGGAGCCCGTAAGCTGGCTGTCGGTGAACAACGCCACTCCAGCCAGTGTCAGAGCAGACAAAGGGCATACTGGCAGGTCTTTATTTGAGTTGGCTCTGCTTTATGCACCAGGCCTGAAAAATGTCCCCAGCGCAGAGGGGCGGATAAAGCCCAGGGTTGGGTAACATGCCCCAGACAAAAAGCATGGGGAGCTGCCTTACTTGTCCCCAGGAGACACTTCAAAACATGAGGGCTCCCCATGAAATCTTGCCAACAACAATCTCGGCAAAGGCCCTGGCTTCCCACGGTGATTTACAGTAAAAACGCTGTGCAAACACACAGGCTAATAATGGGGAAACAAAGTTAGACATTGGGACAGGTACATCAACATCAGAGGAGGTTGGTAACACCGTAATTGGGGAGACGGGCTCATGGTAATGGCTGCAGTGGAATGAGTGGAACAAACACATTATTTCCATGTGTTTGATGCCAATCTATTTGCTCCGTTCCAGCCATTATTATGAGTAGTCCTGCCCTCAGAAGCCTCCACTGATCAGCATGCAGGGGAAGTGTAAACTGTAAACTGAGAAAAGCTAACAGGAGCCCCTTGTCTCCTAACAAGGTGCTCTGAAAACACACTGACCACGCTCTCAATACATTACTTTTTCATCTCTAAAGAGTGAAATAATTAAATAAGGCTGGCTATACTCAGGGAAAATAGGACATGCTCAGAGAGGTTGAATGACAATAGAGCAGAAAGCATCAGCAATCAAAAACCTACTTCATTGTCATCCCCTGGCAAGCACATTGCCTGTACAGTTAGAAAAATAAAGGGCTAGACAGCCCATTCTGTGCAGTGGCCTGAAAGAGTGTTTGTATCCAATCTCAGCCTCCTTGTAGAGAAAGAATCTCTCCCGGTTTCCCAGAATCCAGTTGCCACGAGCACATGGCAGGTTATTTGGGACAGGCTGCAATAGGAGGTATTGAGGAAAGGGCCAGCCTCGGTGAAAAAAAGGGAAGAACATTTTGAACAAAAGGAGAGCCAACAGCTGGTTCTCATACCAGAGAGCTGTGTAGTAATGATTACAGTCTGGTCACCCTCTCCTCCAGCTCTCACTCGCCTTGCATGTGCCCAGGCTCACATTACATTCACACTGGGAAGCTGGGGCATGCCAAACCCCTTCCTGCAATTGGGAAAGAGGCATTGAATTGGAACAACAATCACTGCTGCCGATGTTTGTAGCGCTAGACAATTTCACATTTTGTTTATGTAAAAGATCTTTTGAAGAAAGTACGCATCGAGATGCACAGCAGGTACCAAAAATGTATCACACACACATGGCTGAGGGAGGAAACTGCATGTTACCGGTATGTTAAACTCAGTGCCAGGGTATCCCCCCCATTGTCATGCAATCCCCTATAGACTGCACACTTCCTGACAAGGATGTCAGGCAACCTTTATCCATTGGCTTGTATGACTTATGTAATGACACCAAATTTACAGCTCAATCTCCAACTCAGTCCCAAGTGGACCTTTTGGCTTTGCTTTGATCCAACCGAAACAGACAGAAACAGTGCCAAACTGCAGCCTAAAAAGCAAGGAGATGGGTAAAACCCAAATAAGCATGCAGTCGTCATAGAAGCTGGGCTGGTCCAAATCTCAAACCGCCACTATGACACCACGGTCTCTGTCTGTGACTAACAGGACAGCATCTGGAGAGATTTCCAGATGCATCCGACAGGGAGTCTGGGAGAAATAAAGAGGTCAGCTGGCACAGAGGGACGCACTGGCACAGTGGAGTATCAAAAACCATGACACATGCACTGCTCTCCTTTTCAAGCATACTTCAAGGACAAGAAGCAATTTTGTGAAATATGAATTTCAAATCGCAGCAGCATGTACTACAACAGCACTTAAAGAGTTTGGTTTGAGTGGATAGCGGTTTTCCTGCTGTTTAGTATTACATAGATTCTACTGAAAAAAAAATCTTAGAGGGCAAAGTGTGACAAAAATAGAATCTTAACAGATTTAATCTCCGTGGCCATGAAAATAAAAAAGCTGTGGGATATTTTACACTCCTTTTGTCCTTTATAAAAGCTGCACAAACCATATATGACGCCTTGATCACAAAGGCCAATATAGATCAATCATATCAACAATTTATTGAAAAATCTATAGCTTGCAGTCAGAACGCACCTGGAAAAAGGATCCGTTTGATTCTGTACTCTCAGAGATTTGACTTGTCAAGTCAATGTCGGGGAAATGACATTGAATGGTCTCCAAGTTTATGTGATCATTAGTGGTTGACCTAAATCATGCTAGCAAGTAGACCTGACTTTTTTTTTACACCAGGGAGCCATGAAGCTAGCCAGCAGACACCTCGGGAATAAAACCCTATAACCTCCTAAAGAAGCCTGGTATGTGGGATCATGTTGCTAATGACGATCAAAGCCACTTCAAAGGGGCTCTATGTGGCATAATGAGGCAGTTCACACTATGAGAGTAGAACTTTTACAAGGAGCTTCACAGAGGTATGAGTGTGCCATGTAGCCTGATGTGCTGCAGCAGGGCCACTGGCGCTAGCGGCTCTACCTGAACCTGGGGTTGGATGTGGAGGTTTACTGGGCTGCTGCTACACACTCAGGCAGCTTGAGCCAACCAGGGGAGGGATAATTGGAACAACCTGTGGCTGTGGGTAAAAGCTGGCTCATCAAAAGGTAGACACAATCAAACCTTATGGGTAATTCCATGGAAACGGAATTACACTGAGACTCAGATTTTTCCACTTAAAATGTACGCCAAACAAAAACCATTGATTTCAAAGTTTAACAAACCATATAACTCTACGCACAAAAACTTTTTTTTACACTGACATTTTTACAACAAAAAAACATTTCCTGGATGAACTTTGCAGATACAAAGTTCGGTAACAGAATTTTGGTGAAATCTCCCTCAGTTCTTTGTGTCCAAGTTTTCCAAAAACTCTTAAATATCTGCTCTGAATTAAGATTCAAAGACGTCTGCAGAAAGAATGGGGTGTCAGCTATGACATGACACATTAACTTTTAAAAAAATCTACTTTGGTTATTGAACTACAGTAAGTAGAGTGGATTTACACCTGGTAACGGAATTGCGGTAATGGAATATCATCTTGGCTTCATGATCTGCACTACACAGACATGCATACTTATGGATATGAATCTCATTCTCTTCATGGTGATGTATCCTGAACAGGTACACAAAAGGTATCCTCTTTTGCATATTTGGGTATTATTCTACACACTGGCTATTATTTTAATGAGTTCTGCCCCGAAACAAGACCCAATTTGGTTGGTCCAGACCGTACCAAATCTGAACCAATCATTTACAAGTTTGGACATTAAAGTACAGCACAGTAGCCCTCAGTAGAGTAGAGGTCAGTACAGTACATTATAGTGTACTCAACTCTAGTGTACTAGAGTATGTACTGTATTTTTTGGAAATTCCTTTACCGATTTGTTAACAGAATTGAGTTTTAATCACTTAATAATTAATAAACAAAATTAATTAACTAATTGATAGGTCTACCTTTACTTGTGAACTTTCATTATCCTCCCTCCAAATGAGGGAGCGAAATGTAAAAAATATATTTTGGTAACAGGTATTTGGTAACAAGGCAGTTTCTTATGCTGTGCATACACTACATGACTTCTAAAATCGTAACAATTTGGACATGCTCACATTTCGCGATTTCCTTTCACAGATCTTTTCATTCCATCCACATTACGATGATTGATCCTGCCCTGCATATCTCGGTTTTCGTTGGAAAAAAATTCCGACATGCAAATAGTGAGAGCTGCTTTGTTAGTGTGCACATTATTATGTGCAGAAACATTAAAACACGAGACAGAGGCGCAGAATAGAAGATATGAATAATATTTTGGGTTTCTGTCATGGTAGGACATAGACGTAATATTGCTGGATTTCGTTTTACATGACCCGGTGCCCGGGTGGGTGGGGATTTCACTTAAGCACCCATGGAATGTTCTAAAATATTCAAACGCCACCCAACTGGGGCACCGGGCCACAGAAAACAAACTTGTCCGTTGAAAAGGCAGCTGTGTTCTCTCCACTGCTCCATCAACGTCTTCCATCACCTCCGCCCACAAGGTGCGTGTTGTTGTTGCTTTCCTCTTCACCATCATTGTTTTGGACTCACATGCTGAATACTCATTGGCTATTGGCAGCAGCCCTTGCCCAATGTCGTCGCAGCACTGCTACTACAAGATGACCGACCAAAATTTCAGACATGTCCAAAAATTCTCGGGACGTCCGACAGGGGTATGGAACAGCCATCATTGGTGCGGTCTTGATCCGCACGAACTATGCCAGTCCCGACCTACTGATCCTAGCCCAAATTCATAGGATTTCACCCCAATCATCAACATTAATCTGGGATGTCCAAAACATGGCATGGAAAAATTGTGTAGTGTATGCCTGGCATTAAACTTACAGATGGCTGAACCATTTCTCCTAAACTAAATATGTGTTGATATTAGTTGGTAGGCGTCTTTATTTCAACATTAGTATTTAAGACTGTTTCTGGTAGATGTTTTCTAAGACCCCTTTTCCATCTGTTTGACCAGAAATCAAAGCCTTCACTTAATTCAACATTTTAGGATGGAAAATGGTTGAAAAATGTATATATGCCTTAATTTATCAAAAATATAGATTTTTAGCTTTCATTTTCATTCATTTTCATTTGACACCCAATTTGATATGCTTCTATGAACTTCGCATGTTGGTGCTCATGGATCCTTTTACATGGAAATAGCCTTATCTAACAAATACCCCCCCTTAATACATAGCTGCCACTGGACAGCATCCCCACTGAGAGACGCAGCTACTTGAAAGACTGGAAGCAATCAATATGATATATGCCTAACCCCATAATACAAAACAGATAGGCATGGTATTACATGGGGTTGGTAAAGCATGCTGCAGTTTGTGTGCATTGATTTTTGTAGGTGCCCTTCTACTACTAGACTACAGATGGACTGGGTAAGGTGGACTACACAAGATCAAAAAGTTGGTGTTGTCTAGGAAAACGTATAAAACATTCACCAGGATTGAAAGTGAAATCTCTATAATCCTGCTCTTTCTGGGCTCCAAAAAGCTAAATGGGCCAGATGTGTCAACTCTAATGACACGTTACTCCAGGCATCCTGGTGGATTACACTTTTTTTACCCTCAGAAATCTCATTACAAGGACAAGCAATATAATCCTTTCTGCATCTCACAGAAACCACATCAGTTCACCCCTGAGCATTTCCACTGCACGCTCAAATGTAAGCGGTGACCATTGAGAGAGTTAAAAGATCCAAGCCAAAATAAATTTGCGGAAGAGAGAGAAAGAGTAGACACTCCCAAAAAGTAGTATATTCTGCAGATGTTCTTCCTTTAAGCCAAGGCACTGACACGTTCATGAGGTCCATCACTGAGTTGTGTCTTTGTCCTGCTTCCCTGTACTTTAAATTCATCAGACCAACCATCATACAGGCTAAGTAACAGTGACAAGTCAGCAGTATATTTGTCCCCCAGGCTATGAATGTCAGCAGGTCATTAACTGAGTAGTATCTAAGCTTCAATTTGCGCCACCTTTCCTAAGCCTTGAAGTCAGCCCCTGGCTCTAAAATTAAACAAAATAATGTAGAGAAAAAAAGAGACATTGACACATTGTAGAACTATGAAGTGACTCACATGGTAAAGACCTGAAGTGAGACATGAGAGCAAAAGTGACAGTCTGGGAAACTGCTCTCTGGCCTAAACTGTAACTGATTTCCACGATGTCTGTTCTGCTCTGCTGAAGTGGAACTTGGCCCATCTCCTACCTTGAGAATGTATTCCTGGCATAGTGCATGATGCTGTCAAAGTCATACACTTCTCCCAGAGAGTCCACCTCCCCTGGCTCCATCTTCAAGAAGTTGTACTCCTGTCCTGTGAATGGAAGCAAGAAAACAGATACTGAAACCTGCAACCCACCCCTACCTCAAATACTGTACCAGAATACTAAATACAAAAGTGAGAGGCTATCTCCTAGAAAGGGAAAGATGAGTGCGCTGTTCCATACACAGCAGTCTACAAAGCAGTCTTACCTGGCTGGATGTTGTCCCTGATGATGCTGACGTGTTCGTCTCTGTCGGGCCGGGTGTGCTCGTGCCAGAAACCAATCACGTGGCCCAGCTCATGCACCACTATTCCAAACTTGTCACAGTTCTTTCCTATGGAGATGGCCTGGGGACCGCCACCCCTGCGGCCCACATAGGAACAGCACCTGCAGGGTCCAACACACAGAACAAAGATCAGGGGCAGGTCAACAGGCAGTGTAACAAGCTAGTTCAAAGACTTTGGTAACTGGCTACATATTAGACTAAACTAAGTCACTTTTAACTTGGCAGACACAAAGATGAGAGCATTAGCTCAAGATTGGCCATCGTGCTTACCATAGTACTATGTAAATGCTACATTTCTGTGTACATCTCAATCATGTAACAAGAACTTCGTGAACTTCGTGTTACACCGGATATATAGAACTTTACTTCAACAAACATGAAAGTGTTAACCAGAAGGAGTGAACAAATAACGAATAAGCCAAGTGAAGTAGTCTATGGAAGGAATCCCTGTTCCTGGAGAGACGCAGGGTCTGACCTCAAAAGTTTGTGGTTCATCTCACATCTCTAATGCATATATACAGTATTAGGAACAGCATTCTTAACAGCCTTTCTAGCACGTCATAGGAAAACTAGCGGAGGTGAGGTGACCCTACATCCTAATACAGTGGTGACATTCATTGATGCGTGCTTCACTGTAGATGGAGGGTTACAATGTGTGACAGTGAAGGATGGCTAACTTTAGACTGCAGGGCTCTCCATCTCTCCCTCCCTGACATGAAAGGGTCAGTGTGGAACCCCGGTCCATGGACACACACCGCGCCCCTGTGGGCCAACCAGCCTCTCTCTAATTACTGTGAGCCAGGCTTTCCTGAGACGGGCCTTGAACTTTGCACAGGACAGATGGGGCCTGCAGCAGGCCAGCCCAGAGCCCAGGCATTCCCACTAATTGCGGCCGCCTGAGTGGATAATGTCATCCCTGTTACTCTGGAGGACAGTTACCAGGCTAAAAATGGCTATCAACAGCTGGGTGGAAAAGGTCAGTTTATGCTCCATATCCGCTCTTTAATATGTTCTTCTTGGTAACAGATTTAGTCTACATGCAGAGCCAGAGTATAACATCATCAACGTGGCTACAGTTTTTGTGTGAAATCTTTTGAACTTAAAAACATGCATAGCTGGGAAAAGGACAAAATATATAATGTGCAATTACGGGTTATGGTTAAGCTGAGGTCTCCCTTGTGTGTCATTAAAAAACAACGTGACACCAGTGCTCAGTGAAAGATGTGTCAGAACTATGAGGCACAGCATGCATTCCTTGGGCATGAATGGTCGTTTTTCTCAGGACTTGCAGGGGGCTTCAATTAGCACAACTCCCGCAGACAGACTGCGGACAGAGGGGATGAGCCAGCACTAAAGGACAATGGAGGAGTGGTAAGGAAAAGTACTTAAGCGATAACTCATTATGGCTGTGTGGATAAAGGACTGTCATGTCTGAGCAGGCTGACCAGCTACACTTCCTTCCTGAGGGAGGCGAGCCCTGGCCTGCATGGACTTACCCACATGGCCGGTAAGTGAACACAATGTAGCTCTCCTCTGTTGTCCTGTCGATAAAGGTCACGCAGGTATGCTTCTCCCAGTGACGCATGGCCTGGCGGAATATCGCCCGCTGGCTGCCTGAATGTGATGGGAAGAAGGGAGGAGATCAGTGAGGCTGACATCCATAAGTCACGTAAAAAGGAGGATAAAATACCAATGCTAACAGCTTGCTCGTAGTGCCAAATTCATTCCAAGTAAAGTTAATAAAAATGGTATGTCCAATAGCTGCCAAGACATTCATTTTAATGTAGTGGATGCAAGTATGCTGAAGTATGCTTAATGGACACCAGCTACCACCTTTTAGTAGGAAACTATGTTATAGGGCAAGTAAACAGCAGTGATGATGTGGGACTTACCACTGAAGTTCCCACTGATGACATAGGGAATGACACCTTCTGGCCACACCCTCTCAGGTCTGGATGTTGCCGCCCTTTTCCTGCGGTGTGATCCTTGCCGGTTTGGCAATGCTCTGTTTCGACTGGTCTCATTGGCAGAAGACCCTGTCATTCCCAATTACCAGCCAAAGATGAGGTTTGTACAATATAAATCACAGAAAACCATCCAATTAAAAAGTTCAACTCTGGTGAGAACATGGTAAAAACCATGATGAGATTACAACATTTCAGCTGTTCCTAAATGGTAAAGAGATGATAATGACAATGAAGCATGCTTTATATGCTGGTTGAGCATTTTCTTTACATAAACACTTTGAGAGTGCTGGTGATAAACATGCTGTTTGTTTACAACAGGTGTCTTGGCCAACCCAGTGTTGGAGAGGAGTCATCACCTGGTGCTGAGTGGTTCATGCATCGTATACATCTTCCTGGCAGATGCACTGGGAGAGAGTTACAAAGCCTCCTTGCATAATTGGCCTTGAGGTGGGAAAATGTGGGAACTATTTAACTGAATGCAATTTTTTTTTCTTGGACTGGTTTGTATTGTATCATTAAGGAGACATTTTAGTCAGCACTATATAATAGCACATGCATAAATGGAGTCAGACTTTTAGAATTGATGACAGGCACGTTTATAAGAAAATGCACGCTTTTAGGCTATGGCGATAGGCCTTAGTCTTTATTCCCAGTAACCATGAC
Organism: Oncorhynchus clarkii lewisi; assembly: GCF_045791955.1. Taxonomy (NCBI): domain Eukaryota; kingdom Metazoa; phylum Chordata; class Actinopteri; order Salmoniformes; family Salmonidae; genus Oncorhynchus; species Oncorhynchus clarkii. The sequence continues at coordinate 27,815,144 of NC_092152.1, forward strand.
TTGGTCAGCCAGCCTCACAGCTCTTGCTCACCTGTAGTTGTCTCATTGAAGGTCTGGACGGTCCGTTGGGCCATGTTTATAATCCGGTCCACCTTAAACATGCGCATGTCCTCCTCATCCAGAGCAATGTCTCCCCAAAAGGCAACTGAAACAGACACACAAAGAGAGAAAGCAAGTCAGACATATTTAAGGCATCTTTACAATATTGTTTTGCACCGTTCAATAGCCTCAAGGTTTTCCTGCTCTGCGGTCCGACAAACCCTGTCGATCACATAGGCATCCATTAAAACAGAGGGTGAAAAAGCTAGACATTCTCTCCCTCTCACACTCCATCTCTCCCATCTCTTTGGCCCCCTCTCGCAAACAGACACACAGAGTTGTGAAACATCAGTTATGTGAATGTTTGAATAACAGGAGAGGAATGCGGTCTGAGTCTCAGAGCTCTATAAGCTCCAAGCTAAATAAGTCATACCATCAGGGGAGGGAACATCTCTTTATGACATTCAGTGGAGGACATAGGAAATCAATTAATGAGAGCTACATTCAAAAGCTTTCAGATCAGCATACCCCAGATGTGCTGGGTCAATCCAGTTGCCGTTGAGAAAACTCTGGGGGAATATTTCATGTCCTGATATCTTTGTACCATTAATGAGTCCTCGAGCAGACCTAATACTGTAGGATGCTGCCTCAATACTGTATATAGGGCACCTTGAACAAGTAATACGTTCTTAATGAGGCCAAGGAGAAGGAAAAATAACCAAGCAGTCACCCTTTATGAAGAATGGTATTCCTTGCTTAATGCCCTATTTCTTCGGCAGGAGTCCTCTCCACAGATACAGGCCGCTCTGTTTTAAAAGCTTTTAAACCAGCACGTTTGCTGAATTACGCCCTGTCCTGTGTGCAGGAGTGGACCATACAACTCTATGTACAAGTACTGCTTTTAACAATTTCCACAAAAAAATGTTACAAAAACACATTTAGTTGAAGAATAGTGCAGATGCAAAGGGCCGTAGCAGAATGACGGTTTGTGCTGTTGTCACCTAACTTTGCATCTGCATTGTTTTTGTAAATGTGTTTTGTAAAATGTTAGTCATCCTTGTGCATAGAGTTGCATGGGTTGTTTAACTTTGCAATCATTGGTTTTTGTTTGTCATACATTTTAAAGTGATAAATCGAGTCTCAGCATCATTCTGTTCCTGTGGAATTGCCCTTCTGGGAACTGCTTTACTGGGAAAAACAACATCAACTGCTATAGTGAAATATGGATAACTAAGAACTGACAAACTGTGGTCTGGGAATCAAAGTGAATGCATCTTTTCAGGGCTTAAGGTTGTTTTTAGAACTCAACAACAATCATCTAAGACTGTTATAACTGAGCAATCATTGGCCCGACCATTAATAACAGTCAGATTGTGGTGTGCGTTTGTGTCAGAGAGAAAAGACAACGAAGGAAAACAATAGAGGAAAAAACGTTTTAGCTTGCGTCCCTTATCCACCAGAGGATAATTATTTAGACAATATGTAGCTGGCTGAGATGTAGCCACAGTCTCACACAAGCAACAGAGGGTCGGAGAGGGCATGTTGTGGGCTAGCAAGATTACAAGCTAATGACAGCAATAAGAAAAGGTGTAGATCCTTGGCTGCAAGATAGGGCATGCTCAGAGCTCAGTATGCAGGTTGAAAATACCATAAGTCAAAGGGATCCTATCATTTGCACTCAGAAAAACACTCAATCACTGTGAGTGTCACCAAATCCCCAAAACATTAAAATAGACTATTCGTACTCAGCTCAAATACAGACACTCTGTGCCAAGAGAATACAGTGGCCTTCAGAAAGTGTTCATACCCCTTGACTTATTCCACATTTTGTTGTGTTACAGCCTGAATTCAAAAACAATTAAATCATTTTTTTTTTTTTAATCGCTCACTCATCTACACGCAATACCCCATAATGAGAAAGCAAAAACATGTTTTTCAAATGCTTTGCTAATTTATTGAAAATGAAATATAGAAATAGCTCATATACATAATTATTCACACCGGAGTCAATACTTTGTAGAAGCACCTTCGGCAGCGATTTCAGCTGAGTCTTTCTGGGTTAGTCTAAGAGCGTTGCACACCTGGATTGTACAATATTTGCACACTTTTTACAATTCTTCAAGCTCGGCCAAGTTGGTTGTTGATCACTGCTAGACAGCTATTTTCATGTCTTGCCATATATTTTCAAGACGATTTAAGTCAAAACCGTAACTAGGCCACTCAGGAAAAGTCAATGTCGTCTTGGTAAGCAACTCCACCATAGGCTTTATTTGGCATTGTGCTTTAGCTTAAGTTCCTGCTGAAAGGTGAATTTGTTTTATTCCGTTACTTTTTATCCCAAAATAACTCCCTGGTCTTTGCCGATGACAAGCATACCCATAACACGATGCATGCAGATGCTTGGAAATAGGCCTCATTGGTCTCATTGTGAAATCCCTGAGTAGTTTCCTTCCTCTCCGGCAACTGAGTTAGGAAGGACGCCTGTATCTTTGTAGTGACTGGGTGTATTGATACACCATCCAAAGTGTAATTAATAACTTCACCATGCTCAAAGGGATCTTCAATATCTTCTTTCTAAAAAAAACTCCATGGTCTTTGGTCTTTGTGGTTGAATCTGTGTTTGAAATTCACTGCTCATCTGAGGTACCTTACATATAATTGTAAGTGTGGGGTACAGAGATTAGGTAGTCATTCAAAAATCATGTCCTGAACTTATTAAGGCTTTCCATAACAAAGTGTTTGAATACTTATTGACTCAAGACATTTCAGCTTTCTTTTAAAAATGTATTTACCAAACACTTCACTTTGACGACATGGGGTAGTGTGTAGGCCAGTGACACAAAATCGTAATTTAATCCATTTTATATTGAGTAACACATTTGCATAAAGTTTATTATTTCAATTCATAAGATTCTTACAATACATTTAGAGATTTTTTTAAATACTTTCAGACATTCAATTTGAACGGACTCCTCAGTTTCCAGGATATCCGCCAGTGTTTTAATGTCCCAGGCCCATCATTTTGTCTTTACTTTCAACTCCACCTATCCATGCAAGCCTACGGGGTCCCCTGGGGAGCAGCACTAGCAGAACACCCATTGGTCAAACTTCTAATGGACAGACCCCCCTCAAAGGGAGTTGTTTTTAATATCTATTGTTAATTAATTCTAGCAGGAGAAAAATCATTAACTCTTGCTGACAGACAAATAAATTGGGAGACAGAATGGAAAAAATATATCTGGATCATCTAGAAACCCCAATCACCAATTAATTAATAAAAACATTTGCTATAGAACCTACCTGGCGGTTAGAGCATTGGGCCAGTAACCGAAAGATTGCTGGATCGAATCCCGAGCTGATAAGGTAAAAATATGTCGTTCTGTCCCTGAGCAAGGCAGTTAACCCACTGTTCCCCGGGCGCCGAAGACGTGGATGTCGTTTAAGGCAGCCCTCCGCACCACTCTGATTCAGAGGGGTTGGGTTAAATGCGGAAGACACATTTCAGTTGAAGGCATTCAGTTGTACAATTGACTAGGTATCTAACACCTCAAAGAATACATCACATGGGCATTCGTCCATCGCCATTATGTGAGTTCTGCACCACAGGGGACCTTGGTACTTTTCAGCATGTGCTGTGGAAATGCCAGGGGGTGGTTGAATTCTGGGGGAAAGTTAACAATGTCATCTCTGTACTTATAGATAAAATAATGCCATTAGATCCAATAGTGATGTTGCTTTGTGATGACTCTGATTGGCACTTGTCAGAACGCCAAGGGAGAGTGTGGTTGGCAGGAACCACAGCTGCTAAGAAGATTATTTTACAAAGGTGGATTCCACCTCATCAGTTACCATTGCAACAATGGTTGCTCACATTTAAGGAAATTGTACTTATGAAGCTCTCCACGGCCAGGATCCACCAGGGCCAAGGTGTCCACTCTCCACGGCCAGGATCCACCAGGGCCAAGGTGTCCACTCTGGACACATGGATAAAAGCAGCAGCGGACATTTCTGAACTCTTAACCACCGGGCCTTTACATCCATGAAATTACTAGGTAATATAAATGTATTTGTTTTTATTTCATGATTTATTTGACTTTTTATTTTTAAAAGTGGTGTGAATGCTTTCTGAAGACTTTGTATCTGATCACTACAAGCTACCAGCTGTCCATACAGTATGCAATGGATACAAACTGACTGTCACAATGCTCTTTTATCCTCTTGTTCTTACTTTTGATTCCAAGAACTGACAGCATTAAAGGATGAGAGAATAGAAAGCACTTCGACAAAACCAACATCAATTTGGGTCTGTCACCGAGAGGACAGGGAGCACTCTTTCCACAGTGGAAGATAAAAATGTAGCTGCAATTAGATGACTTAATTTATGAGAGTAACCCTGCTTTACCTAATACGTAATGCTACAGTAATACTAAACTGAGTTACACAGTTATTAACATTGATTTATTGGCCTAATGCTAGAACCAACTAACCACACAACAAGTTGCAGGATTGTCCCCACCCCCACCCCGCTGCCGTGCACAGAGGGCTAATGTACTTTCCGTCCATGGCTGAGACCCACTCAGCCACAAAACATTCTGGGGACAAGCTCTTAATCCAGCGTATAATTGTTCCCTGACAACAGCTAAGATTGAAGTGAGCAAATGCACAGCCCCGGCGGCATTAGGATTCATTTCCCCCGGGCTTCCCAGTCGTCCTGGAGACGCTGCAGGTTTAGGGAAAGTCTCCCAGGGATTGAAAATTAATCCCCATGTCTACTGGCTTTAATTATCCACGGACAGAGACAGAATCTCTGGATTCTTCAATATGGAGCACCGGGCAGAGGACAGGATGGCAGTCATTGCACTGGCCAGTTGATTTTTAAAACAGAGAAACCCCACTGCATGTGCACGACTGTCAAAACAGACTGAGCAGAGAAAGACTAGTAATGAAGATTAAAACCCAGAGAAAGAAAGAGGCAGATGGGAGCAGATCACTATTGAGCACAGCATTGCCGCCACTCTCTTTCCAGCAACATTCATTACCTAAATGACAACAGCTGCAGCCATGGTATTAATTTCAACAGAAATGTAAAGGTTGAACAATTTGATCATTTCCGCTCTAAGAGATTGTTCCATTCCAGTTTAAAGATGATATGGTTCTCAGTGTCCTAACATAAACATCTATTGTGGAGAGACACAAACAGGCATTTTCATTTACGTGCCACACTTAGTGGCTGGGACAGAGATGCTGTTCATCACTGTATGGGACATACTGATTGTATGGGACATACTGACATAATATTGATTGCACTTTGTGTGTTACACTTTCTCCCTCTCCTCCCCCATCGCTGGAATGTGTCTTTAGATCATCTTAACCATCATAATACCTTTCATCTCAGACCACCCCCATCAATCAGTTTGGCCCGTCAGATTACGCACGAGATCTCTATCAAATTAAACACCATTTGATTCAGGGAATTCCCAGGACACGGCCTCCTTGGTGTAAGACACACACCATGACTGAATTGCAGATTTGCGCAAACAAAAACCATACAACTTTATGTACAATGACTACTTTTAAGAATTTTCACTGAAAATTTTACAAAAATACATTTACTGGTAGAATTGTGCAGATGCAAAGTGTGGTAACCGAATTTTGGTAAAATCTCCCTCGGTTTTTTTATGTGACCATGTTTTAAAAAAACTCAGAAAAATTTGTTTCCCGAATTAAGATTCAAAGATGTCTGCAGAAAGAATCGCCTGTCAGCTATGACTTGACACCTTGAGTTTGAAAATAATCTCTTGTGGTTATTGAACTACAGTAAGTGAAGTGTATTTACACCTGGTAACAGAATTTCCCTGCAGCGGAGTATAGTTCAGTTCATTATAGTGTAGGGCTGTGACGCTACCAGTATCGCAATATTTTTTCCATGGCAAACATGAAAACGCGATGTAGGTCTCCTTGGTCCTGCTGTATGTAAAATAGTGTGCTAAAACTTGGAAAATAAATGTGACTCTGGATCACAACATAATGATGTTTGTTTCCAACATCATGGCTGTTTTGCTAAATTAGTTAAATCCGCTTCGTGTTTTGTTTCCGTGCCACGATACTAACGAGTATTGCGATACTGGTATCGTCCCGGCACTATTAGTGTACTTTTTAATTTGATTTCTTTTTTATTTCACCTTTATTTAACCAGGTAAGCTAGTTCAGAACAAGTTCTCATTTACAACTGCGATCTGGCCAAGATAAAGCAAAGCAGTGCGACACAAACAACAACACAAAGTTACACATGGAATAAACAAGTGTACAGTCAATAACACAATAGAAAAAAAATAGGTCTATATACAGTGTGTGCAAATGGCGTGAGGAGGTAAGGCAACAAATAGGCCATAGTAGCGAAGTAATTACAATTACAAGCAAATTAACACTGGGGTGATAGATGAGCAGATGGTGATGTGCACGTAGAAATACTGGTGTGCAAAACAGCAGAAAAGTCAATAAAAACAATATGGGGATGAGGTAGGTAGATTGGGTGGGCTATTTACAGATGGGCTATGTACAGCTGCAGCGATCGGTTAGCTGCTCAGATAGCTGATGTTTAAAAGTTAGTGAGGGAAATATAAGTCTCCAGCTTCAGCAATTTTTGCAATTCGTTCCAGTCATTGGCAGCAGATAACTGGAAGGAAAGGCGGCCAAAGGTAGTGTTGGCTTTGGGGATGACCAGTGAGATATACCTGCTGGAGTGCGTGCTATGGGTGGGTGTTGTTATCGTGACCAGTGAACTGAGATAAGGCAGAGCTTTACCTAGCATAGACTTATAGATAACCTGGAGCCAGTGGGTCTGATGATATGTAGCGAGGGCCAGACGAGTAGAGCATACAGGTCACAGTGGTGGGTGGTATAAGGGGCTTTGGTGACAAAATGGATGGCACTGTGATAGACTGCATCCAATTTGCTGAGTAGAGTATTGGAAGCCATTTTGTAAATGACATCGCCGAAGTCGAAATTCGGTTAGATAGTCAGTTTCACGAGGGTATGTTTGGTGGCGTGAGTGAACGAGGCTTTGTTGAGAAATAGGAAGCCGATTCTAGATATAATATAACCGGATTGCGCAGCAGAGAAGGTACAGTGGGATTCGAAATTATCAGTGATCTGTTTATTAACTTGGCTTTCGAAGATTATAGAAAGACAGGGCAGGATGGATATAGATCTATAAAAGTTAGGGTCTAGAGTGTTACCCCCTTTGAAGGGCGGGATGACCGCGGCAGCTTCTCAATCTTTAGGAATCTCGGACGATACGAAAGAGAGGTTGAACAGACTGGTAATAGGGGTCGCAACAATGGCGGCAAATAATAATCGGGCAAGTATCTGCAGGGGTGCGGAGCTGTTGGCCGGGGTTGGGGTAGCCAGGAGGAAACATAGAGAAATACTTATTGAAATTCTCGATTATCGTGGATTAACGGTGGTGACAATGTTACCTAGCCTCAGTGCAGTGGGCAGCTGGGAGGAGGTGCTCTTATTCTCCATTGACTTTACAGTATCCTAGAACGTTTTGGAGTTAGAGCTACAGGATGCAAATTTTCTGTGTGAAAACGCCAGCCTTTGCTTTCCTGACTGACTGCGTGTATTGGTTCTTCCCTGAAAAGTTGCATATCGCGGGGACTATTCGATGCTAGTGCAGTCCGCCACAGGATGTTTTTGTGCTGGTCGAGGGCAGTCAGGTCTGGAGTGAACCAAGGGCTATATCTGTTCTTAGTTCTACATTTTTTGAAAGGGGCATGCTTATTTAAGATGGTGAGGAAAGCACTTTTAAAGAACGACCAGGCATCCTCAACTGACGGGATGAGGTCAATATCCTTCCAGGATACCCGGGCCAGGTCGATTAGAAAGGCCTGTTCTCTGAAGTGTTTTAGGGAGCGTTTGACAGTGATAAGGGGTGGTCGTTCGACCGCGGACCCACAACGACCCACAACGAGGCAGTGATTGCTGAGATCCTGATTGAAAACAGCAGAGGAATATTTGGAGGGCAAGTTGGTCAGGATAATATCTATGAGGGTGCCCATGTTTATGGAATTAGGGTTGTACCTGGTGGGTTCCTTGATAATTTGTGTGAGATTGAGGGCCTCTAGCTTAGATTGTAGGACTGCCGGGGTGTTAAGCATATCCCAGTTTAGGTCACCTAACAGAACATACTCTGAAGATAGATGGGGGGGCAATCAATTCACATATGGTGTCCAGGGCATAGCTGGGAGCTGAGGGGGTCTATAACAGGCAACAACAGTGAGACACTTTTTTTCTGTAGAAATTCATTTTTAAAATTAGAAACTCGAACTGTTTGGGCATAGACCCGGAAAGTATGACAGAACTTTGCAGGCCAACTCCTCCCCCTTTGGCAGTTCTATCTTGACAGAATTATTTTTAGTTGGGTATGGAAACCTCAGAATTTTTGGTGGCCTTCCTAAACCAGGATTCAGACACGGCAAGGACATCAGGGTTGGCGGAGTGTGCTAAAGCATTGAGCACTCAACTATAGTGTGCTCTACTGTGTACTCTATTCTACTGTACAATACAGGACTGTGCTGTACTATACTATTTTTCTTTACTGTACTCTACTTTACTGTCCAAACTTGTGAAACATAGACGTCTATGATTGGTTCAGATTTGGTCCAGACCAGACTAAATCTGAACCAATCATGGAAGTATATGTTTTGGCCAAATGAAGGCCGGTCCAGACGGCCAGGGCGGACTAACCAAATTGAAAACTACTTTTCAATGTCCATGGACTTCCGGTGTCGGACCGTGCACAGTGGGTGAGGATGTTGGTTACAGTAAATGCCTAAATCAGCGGTGGGCAACTCCAGTCCTCGAGGACATGATTGGTGTCACACTTTTTCTCCATCCCTAGCAAACACAGCTGATTAATCAAATTACATTCTAAACTGAAGATCATGATTAAGTGATTATTGGAGTCAGGTGTGTTAGCTGGGGCTGGGGCAAATCTGTGACACCAATCAGGCCCTCGAGGACTGTAATTGCTGTCAGTAAGAGCCGGGAGATGTGACATTCATTGGAGAGAGATAGAGGAGAGAGACAGGGATTGTCCAGATTTTTCACACTTGCTTTGACCATCAGATGACAGAAAGAGAAAGTTTCAGCTGAACATAACAGTACGCCAGTGGAAGGGAGGACAGTAGCAGGTGACTATGGTTTGTGAGTACTGTACTGTGCTGTCCAAACTTGTGAAACCTAGACGTCTGATTGGTTCAGCCAATTCAATTGCAGAAATTCTGTTACCAATTTTTCTGAAATTCTGTTACCGATTTGGTAACAGAATGAGTTTTAATCACTTAATAATTCAGAAACTAAATTGATTTCATTAAAAACTAACAAATTGATAGTTCTAACTTTACTTGCTAGTTATGTGAACTTTTATTGTCCTCCCTCAATTAGAAAATATCTTAAAGATGTGGGTTTTTGGTAACAAGGCTATGTTTCTTAAACTTACAGAAGGTGGACAACATTTTCCTTTACTTCTACTTCATTGTGTTTTGATGTATTTCTAATACATGTATTTCTAATACATAAATATTTTTTCTGGTAGATGTTTTCTAAGACCCTATTTCCCTCTGTTTGAAAATAAATCAAAGCCTTAGCTTATTCCTAATTTTTAGGATGGAAAGTGGTAGAAAAATGTATATAGGCCTTAATAATAAAATAAAATAAACAGACTCTTGGCTTCCATTTGACATGCTCCTATGAACTTCACATGTTGGTGCTCTTAGATCCTTTTACATGGAAATGACCCTTACTGACACTATTTACTGATTATTCTCCCTGTGTGACCACCAGGACACCACATCTGGTACAGTAAAACTACAAACAACCTCTAAAAACCAACACCACTATCACATAAAGGAAAGTAGGATCACTAGGAGACTTGGACTTCTGTAGTACTCAGTTTGCCTGAAAAAAGGGGATATTTTCCTATCAAAGACCCTGAGATGAGATGTGGAAAAGGACAGCTGACGTGGGCTTGAAATGCATTACAATGAAATGGCAATGCCTTTCACAGTGAGGGTGTTTTGAAAACAAACAAGCATTTGAATTCTAATGGCAGCCAATAGTGTATTGCGTTAAGATGATTACCATCTGATGACAGGGTAAGTATCACTTTTCAGGTTTCATTCTGTGAATGCCAACCCTATCTGACTTCACACATGTTGGCTACAGTGTGTCAGCAGGGTGATACCCTACACTCATGGCACATTTCCACACAGGATTTACCCAAAAGGCACAGACTTTTCTGTTTCCATCTATGCGGGCCGGCACCCGTGTCTCAATGGGCCATGGCTCCGGCAGACCTGCTCTCACTTGGGGCCAAAGCAAGGCCACTGGTACTTTTCAGATTTCATTTAAATAACAATGGCTAACTGTGAACTTTAACACCACAACGCAACTGTTTTGATTATGCAGAGGTTGTCGATTCTTATCTTGTCCTCACTGTTAGTCCTAGCTATGGAAACACACATTTTTCTAATATTGTTACACTTAGTATAGGGTAACACTGGTTGTCGAGTTAAAATTGAGGCATCATTGTGCCTTCTGTGGCTGTATCTTTAAAATTCCAGAGAGAAAAATACAAACAAAACATCCAGGCACCACGAATAGTGAGGCAAACAGTGTTACAGTCTATGAAAAGCTTATAGTAAGAGGTGATTGGTGGGATTATGGAAGGTGGGAGTCTTGTAAATATTGTGCCCCTCTCCTTCTGGAAAAACAACTCCAGCTGTTTTTCTTGAGCAAATGCTTACCTTGATACTTCCTCACACTGCAATTTGAGCCCAAGGCAGGAGGGGAAAAAAAACACAACTAAGGTGTAATTCGGAGAGATTCCGGAGAAGCCTCAGGCTAAAGCCCCAGATTCTAAGAGGGGATTACGCTCCAATAAAAGCCTAGAAGTCTCATCAGGCACCACAGCAGAGATCAGTCCAGAGTCTTATTATTGACACCATGAAGGCAGCCACACGTCCAGAGCCACACGCCCAGAGCCTGTCTCTTCTAACGTATTTCAAACTCCATCAGGCCCATTAGCAGGATCTGATTTCCCATATTTATCCATGTCTAAAATGTCATCTTAAAATCATGACTGACATAGTGTTCTCCAATAGCTCCCATATCGTATAGCCATAACATTTTCAAATAATCATTAGAGTTTTATGGGATCATCATGTAACCATTATGTCTGTTATTACTCATATGCCATATCTTTGCGATGCATTTTTATGGCTAGTGGCTAGTGAAGAGTGGTAGCTACATAAAGTACAAATCAGAGATTAGAGAATTTACTTTAGAATTGTCATAGTCATTAGTCAAGCTGAGATAGGCTTAAATATGCACTGTGTCATGAAGAGACATCCAAGCTTCTTTAAATACATTTAAAAGGAGACTTTTAAAGAAACTACAGGTGGGGAAAACACTATTTCCAGTAATGGAGCTCAAATGAATAATTCAGACAAGACAAAATGAATGACAAATGGGACTGAACTGTAAAGAAGTGCCCTCTTTGCTTGTTTAGCTTCTCATTATTGTTGCTTAATTAGGCATGCTTTGAGTCATTTAAATGAGCACTCCCAGAGCATTTGTTATTTCTTAGCATTGACAACAAACATATTGTTCCCACTAATGCACCCAGATTATGACCACACCATGGCACCCTAATCACCTGAAAACTACAGGAGCAAACCTGTTGATATAAACTACATTATGTGTGGGCTGGTTTGTATACGTTCCATCTACCATGCATGGCTGCATACCCTGTAGATAACTAATTGCCTTGGGAGCTTTCTAGAAGCAGGTCCCAATAGTAAATAAATGGAGAAGTTCTACTTATTATTATTTATTTCTTTTTTTGTATTTTGGGGGGAGGGGGGTAGATCATTCATATTGCAGATTCCATCCATGTGATTGTCTGCATCATTTCCAAGAGTGTGCAAAGCTGTCATCAAGGCAAAGGGTGGCTACTTTGAAGAATCTAATATATATAATATATTTGTTTAACACTTTTTGGGTTATTACATGATTCCATATGTGTTATATCATTGTTTTGATGTCTTTGATGTCTTCACTATTATTCTACAATGTAGAAAATAGAACAAATAAAGAAAAACCCGGGAATGAGTAGGTGTGTCCAACCCTTTGACTGGAACTGTATATATTGAGAAACAGAAGCCCAGCATCCCGGAATCGCCTCTTCACTGTTGACGTTGAGACTGGTGTTTTGCAGGTACTATTTAATGAAGTTGCCAGTTGAGGACTTGAGGCGTCTGTTTCTCAAACTAGACACTCTAATGTACTTGTCCTCTTGCTCAGTTGTGCACCGGGACCTCCCACTCCTCTTTCTATTCTGGTTAGAGCCAGTTTGCGCTGTTCTGTGAAGGGAGTAGTATACAGCGTTGTACGAGATCTTCAGTTTGTTGGCAATTTCTCGCATGGAATAGACTTCATTTTTCAGAACAAGAATAGACTGACGAATTTCAGAAGAAAGTTCTTTGTTTCTTGGCCATTTTGAGCCTGTAATCGAACCCACAAATGCTTATGCTCCAGATACTCAACGAGTCTAAAGGCCAGTTTTATTGCTTCTTTAAAATCAGCACAACAGTTTTAAGCTGTGATAAAATTATTGCAAAAGGGTTTTCTAATGATCAATTAGCCTTTTAAAATGATAAACTTGGATTAGCTAACACAACGTGCCATTGGAACACAGGAGTGACGGTTGCTGATAATGAACCTCTGTACGCCTATGTAGATATTCCATTAATAAAAATCTGCCGTTTCCAGCTACAATAGTCATTTACAACATTAACAATGTCTACACTGTATTTCTGATCAATTTTATGTCATTTTAAATGGACAAATCTTTTTTGCTTTTCTTTCAAAAACAAGGACATTTCTAAGTGACCCCAAACTTTGAACGGTAACGTTAGTATATAACATTCTATTGGTTGCAAGAATGTTGTATAATAATTTAAATGCAAAAAACAAAAGTGTTGAATCCAGCGTTATTTTGTGCATTAGTTCATAATCCATGTGCCATGGAATCGGTACATCAAAAATCTCTTCCCAACTATTTTGTAATATATGGCACAGCTGTTAATTGTTTGGTCCTTAAATTAAACTGGTATACTTTAACCATTTTTCTTTAACCAATTTCGGTCTTTAATGCAGTTCTTTACTTTCCCCCCCTTTCACTTGCCTCTTCCATTTTTGCGGTAATGCTGCAATAAGCACACATTTCCATATGTCTGTGTTAGCTGCATGTATGACATAACTCCACCAGTCCTATTTATGATATCATTTACAAAGACTATACCGTTTAAATGTAGTTTTCTCCAAAAATAAGAGATGGAGAGTTTAGTTCTAAATCAACAAACCATATAACAGACATTAAAAAATTGGTTTACAACAACGCTGATATTTTAGATGTTTTTGTTTTGTTGACTAATATAATCACCCATCAAATTCTCTCCCAATGACAAACATCTGGCTCTTGCTGTCTAAATCACACAAGTAATATTTCACTAGATCTGTTTGAGAATAACCTTACCCGCTCGGATCCCATTTTTTGAGGAGTGATTTGTATTCTGTGATTTAAATATCCAGGTTTCGAACCATTGAGTAGCACGTGAGGTCTCTTAGAGAACATGGCCTCAAGATACAAGCTCCCTCTGGGTCACACTATCAACAACTCAGGACACCTGAAATTAATTAGGGAATTATCCAACTAGACTCTTCAGATGACAAAGACATCAGAGTAGACAGCTGCCTTCCAAACATCCCCTATCACCCAGGATCCATTGTTTATTATCAAGTCAGAGACTAGCTCATAGTCAAATGCATAAGTAACGGTGGGGATGATTAAAGGTTGACTGCATGCATGCAATCCTCAGGGCCAGTTATCAGCTCCCAGATAAGCTGCCAATGGGCTTCACTCACCTTACGCTGGCGTGGCCAGTCTGCCCTCCACCTTCCAGCAGCTCTGGCCTGGCATGGTGTGAATGACCTACAGTACAGTCTGTGGGAACTGCCAGGGACAGTCAGAGGAGAGAGGAGGGGGGTGGGGAAGACAGGAAAACCACTTGCATAAGCGAGGGCAGGGGGTTGCTTGAGGCTGGTCTCCTCCTCACCCTCCCTATAGGCTACAGCACGTCTCTTGGTAACGCTTACAGCAGAGGAGCTCAAACGGAGGGCAAAGCCTGTTGTAGCCCACAGACTTCAAATGAAATGATGTCAGAATACAAATTAGAAGGATATATGATTTCAAATCCAACAGACTCAACCCTTGAAAGAAGCTCCTTGGTAGATTAAGTCATCTACCCCACAATGCAAACTCAAATGTCAAGTCAGTTTCGGCTCTCTTGAAGATCTATCATGATTTAAATACAGGTGGCATTGAGCGTGACTTGCATTTTCTATATAGAATTATAGAATGCACTCTTTTTGTTATATATAAAATGAGTGGACCTAATCTTAATAGGTTCTTACAGTAAACAAGTTGCTGGGATGCTGCCATGGTTGGAGCTCTGAACTAAGGCATTTTCTATCAGATAACTATCGGCTTAAAATTGATTTTCTCCATTTACAATTTATATTCATCCATTTGTAATGTTAGCAATTATATTTTGCTCAAGTAAACAATTTATTAATCTTGTAAGCTTGCAAGTGCACTAACCACTGTTGACCTAAAGCTAACCTTGAAAGCAGCAGACTGCTATCAAATTGACTAAATGCAATGGTATCCTTTAGTAAAAATCGATACAGGCACTAGCGAAGGAACACAACACCACTGTCGATTGCTGACAGTGGTTGTCACCTTTTGCGAGAGAGCGTGAGTAAGTCAGTGAGCGAGTCATTGAGTGAAGAAGTTTGAGTGAGACAGCTGAAATGGGGCGGAGGCTAGAAATGGGTGGGAGTTGTACTTAACCGTCTTTTCAGAACCTGTCCTTAACATTGCCCACGGGTACATGTGAACACATTAACCCACTGTTCAAATTATGATGGGACTGGTCTACCATCACTACTAAAATATGTCAAGAAATGACTTCCTGACATTTGTTTGTTTGATTTTGGTCATTTGCTCCATCTAGACAAGTTAAAGATATCATGTTAGGTCAATGGAATAAGCAACGAGCAAAAACTGACACCTCGGACCTTTGATCTTCAGAAAACACTGCACATTTTTGTTCATGTTGCATCCTTAATTCCAGCCCATGATGAAGACATACTTGTTTACATTTAGGAATCCCACTTGGAGCACTTGTACTGATTGATTTACTCTGCTTCCAGGGGGCTCCTAACCATGAGTCAGATCCCACATGTTCCTATTTGTAAGTTAAACCATTTGCATGGACAACTGAGATGACAAATACTGATAACGTTGCTCCTCTAAACAGATCTGTGTAGATAGTAGAGGAAGCAACCTCTTGAACCCCCTGTAAAAAACATCACGTAATCCCGCCTTCCTACATACAAGAAAAGTATAAACAAGCTATATGAAATTAGAGCAGTGTGTGTGTGTGTGTGATGGATTCTGTATTGCAAAACACCACTTTTATTATGTTCTGCCTCTGGTCATTTCCATGTAAAAGGACCTATGACCACCAACATGTGGGGTTCATAGGAGCATGTCAAATTGGGTGTCAAATGAAAGCTAAGAGTTTATATATATATATTTTATATAGAGTTGAAGTTGGAAGTTTACATACACCTTAGCCAAATACATTTCAACTTGGTTTTTCACAATTCCTGACAATTAATCCCTGACATTTAATCCTAGGTCAGTTAGGATCACCACTTAATTTTAAGAATGTGAAATGTCAGAATAATAGTAGAGAGAATGATTTATTTCAGCTTTTATTTCTTTCATCACATTCCCAGTGGGTCAGAAGTTCAAATTCACTCAATTAGTATTTGGTAGCATTGCATTTAAATTGTTTAACTTTGGTCAAACGTTTCAGGTAGCCTTCCACAAGCATCCACAATAAGTTGGGTGAATTTTGGCCAATTCCTCCTGACAGAGCTGGTGTATCTGAGTCAGGTTTGTAGGCCTCCTTGCTCGCACACAATATTTCAGTTGTGCCCACACATTTTCGATAGTATTGAGGTCAGGGCTTTGTGATGGCCACTCCAATACCTTGACATTGCTGTCCTTAAGCCATTTTACCACAACTTTGGAAGTATGCTTGGTGTTTATGCTTGCGTACTATTGTTTGTACAGATTGTTTGTACAGATGAACGTGGAACCTTCAGGCGTTTGGAAATTGCTCCCAAGGATGAACCAGACTTGTGGAGGTCTACAATTATTTTCTGATGTCTTGGCAGATTTCTTTTAATTTTCCCATGATGTCAAGCAAAGAGGCACTGAGTGTGAAGGTTGGCCTTGAAATACGTACACAGGTACACCTCCAATTGACTCAAATTATGTAAATTAGCCTATCAGAAGCTTCTAAAGCCTTGACATCATTTTCTGGAATTGTCCATGGCTGTTTAAAAGGCACAGTCAACTTAATGTATGTAAACTTTGGATCCACTGGAATTGTGATAGTGAATTATAACTGAAATAAGTGAAATAATCTGTCTGTAAACAATTGTTGTAAAAATGACTTGTGTCATGCAAAGTCTATGTCCTAACTGACTTGCCAAAACTATAGTTTGTTTTAACAAGAAATTTGTGGAGTGGTTGAAAAACTAGTTTTAATGACTCCAACCTAAGTGTATGTAGACTTCAACTGTATGTATGTATGTATGTATATATTTTTTAATTAAGGCATATATAAATTTACACAATGTTGAACTAATATCAATATTTAGTTTAGGATAATTTTATCTGCCTTCTGTAAATTTAAGAAACATTGCCTTGTGTTTTGAAATTCATATCTTTAAGATATTTTCTAATTTCTCTTTCCCATATGAGGAGGGAGGATAATGAAAGTTCACAGAAGTAACAAGTAAAGGTGGACCTATCAGTTAGTTTGTGTTTTCACTGATATACATTTTGTTTATGAATTATTAAGTGATTAAAACTCTAGTCTGGAACCCTCTCTCCATCTCTTTCCTTCTACCTCATCCCCATATTATTACTTACGCTCTTGCTCTTTTGCACCCAAGTATTTCTACTTGCACATCTATCACTCCAGTATTAATGCTAAATTGTAATTATTTTCACCTCTAGGGCCTATTTATTGCCTACCTCCCTACATTTGCACACACTGCACATAGATTTTTGTGTTATTGACTGTACGTTTGTTTATGTGTAACTCTGTTGTTGATTTTGTCGCGCTGCTTTGCTTGATCTTGGCCAGGTCGCAGTTGTAATGAGAACTTGTTCTCAACTGGCCTACCTGGTTAAAAATAAAGGTTAAATAAAATAAAAAAATAAAAATGAACGCGACCTCTCCCGGCTCTTAATGACACTTACCCATGAGCCCCATCTCTTTCCTACGTAATTCTATAACCAGCATCCTCCACCAAATCAGAACCAATCATAGATGGCTATGCTTGGACAGCACAGTAAAAAAAACTAAAGTAGAGCTTATTACAATACAGTTGAGCACACTATAATGTGCTGTACTGAATCCTATTTAGGATACATCACCATGAAGGGAATGACATGCAACAAATCCATAACTATGCATTTCTGTGTAGTATTGATCAGGGACCCATGATGAATATCCGTTACCACAATTATGTTACCAAGTGTAAATCCACTTCACTTACTGTAGTTCAATAACCAAAATATATATATTTTTAAACGCAAGGTGTCATGTCATAGCTGACACTCAATCATTTCTGCAGACATCTTTGAAACTTAATTCGGAGCAGATATTTAAGAGTTTTGGAAAACGTGGTCACATAAAAAAACAGAGGGAGATATTACCGAAATTCTGTCCCAACTTTGCATCTGCACAGCTCTTCCAGTAAATGTGTTTTTGACAAATGTTCATTGTACATTTTTAAAAGTAGTCCTTGATCATAGAGTTATATGGTTTGTTAAACTTTGAAATCATTGGTTTTGGTTTGGCATACATTGTAAGTGAAAAAACTTAGTCTCAGCGCAATTCCGTTATCGTGGAATTGCCCAAATAGAGTGGCTGGGATCATGCTCAACCCAGCTTCTTCTCAGTAGAAAAACAGGACAAAGAATCCAGGCCACTGGGCTGAGGATAAATGAAGACAGAGGAGGAGAAGTAGGAGGAGGAGGACTGAACTAACAGGGACATGAAGGACTTTACACATACCATTCATCTGCATGATGCTGTCAAGCGAGAATGAGACAGACACAAGCGCCAAACAATTTAAGTACCAGGAGACATGTCTCTTGTCTGTACCCTAAATGCCTTCAGCAGATGGGGAAAATAATCTCTAGAAATTCACCAGACACTTTGGGAGACAGTGAATTCACAGCACATTGTTTATTACGATGACAACTGAGATATGCTCTTCCACACAAAATATATATGCCTATTCTGTTCTGAATGTTGTCATATTTGTAGAAGTAAACTAGCCAGAGGATGGTGTAATCAGATCTTGATGTAATCAGAATATATTGATTGGATTTAATTAGGCTACACATCTTGCCTGGGTTATAAATGAAGGACCCCTACAACCATAGCCAAAGTTTGGGGGGTGGGGGTAGTGCAGCTCAGCTAAACCTAGGGTATGGCAAAGCGGGGTGTGTTGAAATACACCCGCCAGTTGAAGCTCATTTACTGTACTTATACACAATTTTAAAACAATATAATGCTATTTGGAGAACAGCAAAAAAAAAAAAAAAATGTCCCCGACATTATCACGTCAATATTAGGTTTTAATGTCTGTGTACAATGCACTACTCAACCTCATACATATGCTCCACAGACTGGGGAACAGCGCAACATGAAAAAATAGATGCATAATACACGCTATCAAGGCCGACATTGACACTATGCCAGAAAAATCCTGCAAATGCATTGAAATAAAAGGCATACATAAAAGGAATTACTTAGGCCTACAATCGACAAGGACAAAGACAAACAACTCGACCAGGGAATTACGAAAAACCTAGACATTAAGGCAGTGTTCGTGATTCAGCACCGCTGAATGGACAGTGCCTCGGTACAGGTAGGCATAGTGGAGCTCCGTGGGGTGTGGCTGAATGGACAGCGTCTCTGTCTATTAGCCAGGTAGAATTAGGCTATTCAGTTTGTGGGCAGTTAGACATTTCCTGGGCAGAGTTGAGTAGCCTACAATGCTTATATGAAAATCATAACTGGCACGCAGATCTTTAGAAATTGTAGGATCAATTGTAAATTGTCACTCATATGAAAAAGATTGCAGACCCCCTGCTATATGAAGTCACCCTTGCTCGCACACGCTTTTTCAGTTCTGACAACACATTTTCTATAGGATTGAGGTCAGGGCTTTTTGATGGCCTCTCCAATACCGTGACTGTGTTGTCCTTAAGCCATTTTGCCACAACTTTGGAAGTATGCTTGGGGTCACTGTCCATTTGGAAGACCCATTTGCAACCAAGCATAAACTTCCTGACTGATGTCTTAAGATGTTGCTTTCCACATAATTTTCCATCCTCATGATGCCATCTATTTTGTGAAGTGCACCAGTCCCTCCCTCCTGCAGCAAAGCAGACATGATGCTGCCACCCCTGTGCTTCAAGGTAGGGATGGTGTTCTTTGGCTTGCAAGTCTCCCCTTTTTTACTTCTTAACATAATGATGTTAATTATGGCCAAGCAGTTCTATTTTTATTTCATCAGACCAGAGGACATTTCTCCAAAAAGTACGATCTTTGTCCCCATGTGCAGTTGCAAACCGTAGTCTGGCTTTTTTATGGCGGTTTTGGAGCAGTGGCTTCTTCCTTGCTGAGCGGCCTTTCAGGTTATGTCGTTATAGGACTCGTTTTACTGTGGATATAGATACTTTTGTACCTGTACCTTTTTTACATCATTTTCTGGAATTTTCCAAGCTGTTTAAAGGCACAGTCAACTTAGTGTATGTACACTTCTGACCCACTGGAATTGTGATACAGTGATTTATAAGTGAAATAATATGTCTGTAAACAATTCTTGGAAAAAATACTTCGGACATCTACTTTGTGCATGACACAACAAACTTGCAAAAACTATAGTAGGTTAATAAGAAATTTGTGGAGTGGTTGAAAAAAAGTTTTAATGACTCCAACCTAAGTGTATGTAAACTTCCCACTTCAACTGTAGGTACTGGCAGCTATAGCGATAAGTAAAAAAAAAGTTAGCCCAACTAGGTAATCATTTGCATGATCTCAATTATCATTCTGTCACTGCATGACAATGCACATTGTTATAGCCTGCAATTGTTATTGTCTTCGATAGGCCTACATGAAACCAAAATTGCACTAGCCTGCTGGGTGAAAAAATGAAAATAATAAATTAGGCTTACAGCTATCACAACCTATATTTTAATAGCAATAAAACAGCTTTTGGTTTCAAAAAAGGAGGACTCCCCTCCTCCCAATTAAAATGAACCTCTAGCTATCAGATTACAACAAGGCTTACAAGACCAAGTTCAAATGCCAACATCAAATTCAAAGCAATCAGTGTAACCGATGTGAAATGGCTAGCTAGTTAGCAGTGGTGCACGCCAATAGCGTATCAATCGGCAACGTCAGTCGCTTTGAAACCTTGAAGTAGTGGTTCCACTTGCTCTGCAAGGGCCGCGGCTTTTGTGGAGCGATGGGTAACGATGCTTCGTGGGTGTCAGTTGTTGATGTGTGCAGAGGGTCCCTGGTTTGAGCCCGGGTCAGGGCGAGGGGACGGACTAAAGTTATACTGTTACATTGATGCTGTTGACCCGGATTACTGGTTGCTGCGGAAAAGGAGGAAGTCAAATGTGGGGTGAGTGTAACCGATGTGAAATGGCTAGCTAGTTAGCGGTGGTGCGCGCTAATAGTGTTTCAATCGGTGACGTCACTTGCTCTGAGACCTTGAAGTAGTGGTTCCCCAAGGGCCATGGCTTTTGTGGAGCAACGGGTAACGATGCTTCGTGGGTGTCAGTTGTCTGCGTGCAGAGGGTCCCTGGTTCGCACCCAGGTAGGGGCGAGGGGACGGACTAAAGTTATACTGTTACATCAGCACACTGTCTAAACAGCTTATCGGCAAAGGAAATGGCACTGTCTCTGCCCTCTGCTTTCTAAAAGTGACAGAAAAAGGCGCACAGGCTGCTCTCCAATGCTCTGCATGGTCCTAAAGCCAGCCTTTACAGGTAAACAGCCATTGCAATTTTAAATCAGGATTGGAATGATTTTAGTCTACGTTTCTTGTTGTTGCCTCTGCTGGAGGGGGGTGCTGAGATTTTCCGGCACGCTAGAGACGGCTATATCGAATCGCTAATGCAGAACTGGTTAAGGCACAGTGTATAATATTGTTTTCTTTTTATTCTGGTTTTCAGGGGGTGCTGCAGCACCCTCAGCACCCCTACTTCCCGCGGCTATGCCTACAACCTAGGCTATGGGAGAATATCCATATGATAAGAGAAATACCACGTAAACAAACAACAGCCAAGATATATACACAGTACCAGTCAAAGGTTTGGACACACCTACTCATTCAAGAGTTTTTCTTGATTTTTACTATTTTCTACATTGTAGAATAGAAGTGAAGACTTCCCAACTATGAAATAAAACATATGGAGTCATGTAGTGACCAAAAAAAAGTGTTACATCAAAACATTGCATTTTATACATTCTTCAAAGTAGCCACCCTTTGAACTTGACAGCTTTGCAAACTCTTGGCATTCTCTCAACCAGCTTCACCTGGAATGCATTTCCAACAGTCTTGAAGGAGTTCCCACATATGGTGAGCACTTGTTGGCTGCTTTTTAAAATAATATATACAGTTGAATTCGGAAGTTTGCATAGACTTAGGTTGGAGTCATTAAAACTTGTTTTTCAACCACTCCACATATTTCTTGTAAGCAAACTATAGTTTTGGTAAGTCGGTTAGGACATCTACTTTGTGCATGACACAAGGAATTTTGCCAACAATTGTTTACAGGCAGATTATTTCACTGTATCACAATTCCAGTGGGTCAGAGGTTTACATACACTAAGTTGACTGTGCCTATAAAAAGCTTGGGAAATTCCAGAAAATTATATCATGGCTTTAGAAGCTTCTGATAGGCTAATTGACATCATTTGAGTCAATTGGAGGTGTACCTGTGGATGTATTTCAAGGTCTACCTTCAAACTCAGTGCCTCTTTGCTTGACATCATGGGAAAATCAAAAGAAATCAGCCAAGACCTCAGGAAAAAAATTGTAGACCTCCACAAGTCTGGTTCATCCTTGGGAGAAATTTCCCTGCTAGAGCTGCCTCGGTCAACTGTAAGTGCTGTTATTGTGAAGTGGAAACGTCTAGGAGCAACAACGGCTCAGCCACGAAGTGGTTGGCTACACAAGCTCACGGAACGGGACCGCCGAGTGCTGAAACGCAAAAACATCCACTGTCCTCGGTTGCAACACAAACGACTGAGTTCCAAACGGTCTATGGAAGCAACGTCACCACAAGAACTGCTCATCGGGAGCTTCATGAAATGGGTTTCCATGGCCGAGCAGGTTCACACAAGCCAAAGATCACTATGTGCAATGCCAAGCGTCAGCTGTAAAGCTGGCCATTAGATTCATGAGCAGTGGAAACGCGTTCTCTGGAGTGATGAATCACACTTCAGCATCTGGCAGTCCGATGGACAAATCTGTGTTTGCCAGAAGAACGCTACCTACCTTAATGCATAGTGCCAATTGTAAAGTTTGGTGGTGGAGGAGGAATAATGGTGTGGGCCTGTTTTTCATTCTAGTGTCCACATATTTTTGGTAATGTAGTGTATATTTAGAAGATCACATAGGCTCCCATTGAATGTAAACAGAATTGGGATTTAGAGTGGTCAGAACTGGAGATCATACATGAGGATAAATTAGACCAGGTGTGGACTACATTACAGCACCCCCTCCAGCTGCTTGTTTTCAGTGGTCACATGAACAGCCGGTGAAGTATTAAATGCACGTCATTTTGCTTAATGACAAAACCAAGTGGGTAACACTGGAGCCTCATAACATACTAAAATGCAGCGTTTTTCTTCACGATCAAGGCCTACTTAATAAGTGAACGTAAGATCGGTAGAAAGGATTATAATAGTTTCAACTGACAGTTCAATAGGTAGTTATTTAGTGCTCTCCAATGGATCTTTATTCTTCCAAGTTAGGCTATAACTCCTTAAAATCTCTTTAAATAGGCTATTCTAAAAATGCCATATTTTTTTAACTACACAGAAAGATCATACATCAAAAATACTTTCTATAAAGACATGACACAACTTTTAAACTAATAACATGTTTGCATTATGTTCCAGTTAAAATTAAAAACTTTTTTTTCTTTCATGCCTTTAACATTATACCCTGAGAAATGACATTGTCCTTATTTTATTTCAACGAGTGCCAGCTTTCCACCACTAGCTATGTCAACAGTAGGTTATGTTCAACGCGTGAATCAGCTAAACTATGACAATAGGTCAAAAATAAAGAAATATAAAATATCCTTATACCTTTTAAAACTCGATTCACCGCTGTCATTTCCAAATGCATTTCCTTCACTGACCACAAGCTTCCAGACACACAAAAGCATTTCGTGGCATGTTTGAGGTCCACATAAACGAGGTAAATAGCGTTCCAAAATCTTACCAGCTTTACAGGGATCCTTATAGTCGATAACATCTGAAGTGGCAGTAGGCTCCACATAGTAGCTTGTGTCTATTGCTTCTAAATCGATCGCAGATATCATGCAAAGGCAGGGTAGAAGAAACAAACATCTCGTTGTGAGATCCATGATTCGTGAGTAGGTTACAGCGAAAGACGAAAAATAAGAGATAAAGAAAAAGGGACAGAAGGAGAGAGAGAAAATGGGAGGTTTTGGGGAAATTAGATCTCTCCAGAGGGCGGGTTTAAAATCAGAGCTCAGCCTCTCCACAAAGTCTTGATTATGGGGCAGTGATTCGCTCCCTAGTCGTGCTCCGGGCTAGTGCATTTGCCTGCAAACTTCGGTGATCGTGGCACATCATCACGTTGGGATCTATGGAGAGGAGCCACAGCGATGGGGCCCCGTACCTACTCGTCTGTAAAATAGTTATTTATCTTAGTCTTTAATGAATTATAATCCCCAAATTTAACAAACATTATTGAATTGTGTAAACACATTTCATTTCAACAGCACAAGATCGGAATGTGCATGGTCAATACTGGAAAATTAAGAGCAACCAGTCTTATGTTTTTGTGTCCCATGTGTTCCTGTGCATATGAGAAATAAACTTGACTTGATTTGTGTAATTTGAAAGTAAGTAAATCGAAAACCTATCATTACAAAGTTACAAATAACATTTTGTGTTTCATCATCCCAAATGATCACACCCCTCTGCTCCCATAGTCGATATAAAGAAAGGCCAATGGAGAGGGATTGACACACACGCACACTTGCACACACACACTTTTATTCCTGGCTGGCATTGTCATCACTATTCTACTCAGGTGATTTATAAGTCACACAGTTCATCATGTATTTTGTCTGGTTGTAAAGAAACATGAAGCTGTTTATCAGACAGGCTTCCCCCTACTCCAGACACAAGGAAAAACCCCTCCATAGATGTGACTAAGATACCACAACACTTATCAATCTATAAATCAGATATCAAACTAACTATGCAATTAGAGACAAAAGGAAATATTAATTTAGAAAAATAAAAAGGGAGCTATAACTCATAGAACTCATATCATTAAGAACCAGGTTTAAAACAGTAATGGTTTTTACTGAGTTGAGCGCCACCTGTTGCCAACACATGGAATTATCATATTTTACTTGCAAAGAAAAACACAATTTATTTGTAATCTAAAAGTAAACACGAAGGATGACAAAGATTGATTCTTTCATTATTAACTGAATACAAATGACTCGACAGCAAACATGTAAAAGATCAAACATAGGCCATTCCTACCTGTTCCTCTGATCATGACACTGCATAAAATGATCAATTGTGCAAACTCAATGTAGACAATTCAAAGTTTGCAAAAACATGTAGCTCAGTCTGCAAAGACAGTTGAGTTAGC
The DNA here is from genome assembly GCF_045791955.1 of Oncorhynchus clarkii lewisi. Classification (NCBI taxonomy): domain Eukaryota; kingdom Metazoa; phylum Chordata; class Actinopteri; order Salmoniformes; family Salmonidae; genus Oncorhynchus; species Oncorhynchus clarkii. The sequence goes on from NC_092152.1 coordinate 27,840,356, forward strand.
GTTTGATTTGTCATTGCTGAGTTAGCATTTGATTTGTCAGGTGTCTCATCCCAGTGATTTAGGAGTGAACAGGATAGAGCTGTGTTGACTAAATACAAGTGGCATTTTGACACAAAGATCCTGATCAAATGTGGCCTGAATCATTTCTCAGTAATTGGGGGTCTCACTCAGTAAGCGTGGGAAGCAACCAAGCAAATGTGTCAGTTTTGGAGATGTAAAATACACTACATGGCCAAAAGTATGTGGAAACCCCTTTCAAATGAGTGGATTCGGCTATTTTAGCCACACCCGTTGCTGACAGGTGTTTAAAATCGAGCACACAGACATGCAATCTCCATAGACAATCATTGGCAGTAGAATGGCCCTTACTGAAGAGCTCAGTGACTTTCAACGTGGCACCATCATAGGATGTCCTGATAGAGCTTCCCCGGTCAACTGTAAGTGATTTTATTGCGAAGTGGAAATGTCTAGAAGCAACAACGGCTCAGACGCGAAGTGGTAGGCCGCACAAGCTCATAGAACTGGACCGCCGAGTGCTGAAGAGCATACAAATCGTCTGTCCTCGGTTGCAACACTCACTAAAAAATCTAATCAAATGTTAATTGATCACATACACGTTTAGTAGATGTTATTGCGGGTGTAGCGAAATGCTTGTGTTCCTAGCTCCAACAGTGCAGTAGTATCTATCTAACAATTCAAAACGATACACAAATCTAAAACCGAGTTCCAAACTGCCTCTGGAAGCAACGTCAGCACAAGAACTGTTCATCAGGAGCTTCATGAAATGGGTTTCTATGACCAAGCAGCTGCACACAAGCCTAAGATCACCATGCACAATGCTAAGTATTGGCTGGAGTGGTGTAAAGCGCACCGCCATTGGACTCTGGAGCAGTGAAAACATGTTCTCTGAAGTAATGAATCATACTTCACCATCTGGCAGTCCGACGGACGAATCTGGGTATCATCATCACAGATGCCAGGAGAATGCTATCTGCCCAAATGCATAGTGACAACTGTAAAGTTTGGTGGAGGAATAATGGTCAGGGGCTGTTTTTCATGGTTCGGGCTAGGCCCCTTAGTTCCAGTGAAGGGAAATCTTAACGATACAGCATACAATGACATTCTAGAAGATTCTGTGCTTCCGACTTTGTGGCAAAAGTTTGGGGAAGGCCCTCTCCTGTTTCAGCATTACAATGCCCCTGTGCACAAAGTGAGGTCCATAAAGAAATGGTTGGTCGAGATCGGTGTGGAAGAACTTGACTGGTCTGCACAGAGCCCTGATCTCAACCCCATTGAACACCTTTGGGATGAATTGGAACGTCGACTGCGAGCCAGGCCTAATTGCCAAACATCAGTGCACAACCTCACTAATGCTCTTGTGGCTGAATGAAAACAAGTTCCCCCAGCAATGTTCTGACATCTAGTGGAAAGCCTTCGCAGAAGAGTGGAGGCTGTTATAGCAGCAAAGTGGTGGACCAACTCCATATTAATGCCCATGATTTTGGAATGAGATGTTCGACGAGCAGGTGTCCACATACAAAGCTTAATGTAGAAAGTGTGTTTGAGACAAACGCTTGCAGCCCACATTATAGATCACTCATGTGGCATTGTGGTAGGAGTGAAATATGGATTGCCTGAAGGAATTAATATGACCATGAACTGTGGGGAAGTTAGTCCAACAGCAGTTTCTGGCTATCTTCAGGACTGGCTTACTTATCCCCTGTTTATCACAGACAAAGCTGGGCTTATATAAGAGCTAAAACATACTCTCTCCTCTATATTGTCTGACTGTTACCCATGTGTGTAATGAAGACACAGTGCAGAAGAATAACGTATGAAGATAATGATGTGCTTGTTCAATGCTTCACTACTAGCCAATGATGAGCTATTCAAACTTACATGAAAAGCTCAAAATGATGGTGAACCTCTGTGATAACAATCACGTCCTCTCACCTCGCTCTTGTTCCATTTAAAAGTAAAATGTTTGTGATCTGTAAATACACATTTACAACACAGGAGTAGTCCACCTATTAATAAATGCAAACAATGTCCCACACATTTTTGAAACATCTTGCCAGGCCAAAAAGCTTTATATAATTCCTCCCATGAGAGAGGTCAAATTATGAATTAATTGACCCAACTGGAGCCAAACAAAGTTACTGAACAAAGCATATAGAAAATAATTGTTAGGGCTTTCCTTTTCAACGATGCTGAGGATTACAACATGTGACAAAATACCTTCAATAATGTAAGCCCTCAACTCTCAACATATGGCAGTTGGGTTGATGGAGAGTGGCTGTAGCAGAATGGAGACTCATCCACTACACAGCTAGTCATCTCAAACCATGGGGAATGAATCCTTTACGTAATGCAGTGTTCCTCTGCTGCATTGGGGTGGGAGTAGACGTAAGGGCAGGGGGTACATAAACTAACTCATATCTACATATCTGAATAGTCAGATCATAGCCCCGTTCAGGATGATGGCATCACATTTGGCATCTGGCATGATTCAGTCATCACGATCATCATTAGGTCATCACTGAAAAAGAGGATATACAGTGTACAAAACACTAAGAACACCTGCTCTTTTCGTGACAGACTAACCAAGTGGATCCAGGTGAAAATTATGATCCTTCTATGATGTCACTTGTTAAATCCACTTCCATCTGTGTATGAAGGGGAGGAGACACGTTAAAGAAGGATTTTTAAGCCTTGAGACATGGATTGTGTATGTGCCATTCACAGGGTGATGGGCAAGACAAAATATTTAAGTGCCTTTGAACAGTAGTAGGTACCATGGTAGTAGGTACCAGCTGCACCGTTTTGAGTGTGTCAAGAATCAAATCAAAGTTTATTTGTCACGTGCACCTGAATACAACAGGTGTAGACCTTACAGTGAAATGCTTACTTACAGGCTCTAACCAATGGGTGCGAAAAAAAAGGTTTGTGTAGGTAAGTAAAGAAATAAAACATTTGAAAAAAAGGGTAGCAAGGCTATATACAGACACCTGTTAGTCAGGCTTATTGAGGAAGTATGTACATGTATGTATCGTTAAAGTGACTATGCATATATGATGAACAGAGATTGGCATAAGCGTAAAAAGAGGGGTTGGCGGGTGGTGGGACCCAATGCAGATAGCCCGAACAGCCAATGTGCGGAGCACTGGTTGGTCAGGCCAATTTAGGTAGTATGAACATGAATGTATAGTTAAAGTGACTATGCATATAAGATAAACAGAGAGTAGCAGCAGCATGGTAAAATAGGGGTGGGACGTCGACTGCGAGCCAGGAGGCACACAATGCAAATAGTCCGGGTAACCATTTGGTTACCTGTTCAGGAGACCTATGGCTTGGGGGTAAAAACTGTCGAGAAGCCTTTTTGTCTTAGACTTGGCACTCCGGTACCGCTTGCCATGTGGTAGTAGAGAGAACAGTCTATGACTGGGGTGGCTGGGGTCTTTGACATTTTTAGGGCCTTCCTCTGACACCGCCAGGTGTAGAGGTCCTGGATGGCAGGCAGCTTAGCCCCAGTGATGTACTGGGCCGTACGCACTACCCTCTGAAGTGCCTTGCGGTCGGAGGCTGAGCAATTGCCGTACAAGGCAGTGATACAACCGGTCAGGATGCTCTCGATGTTGCAGCTATAGAACCTTTTGAGGATCTCAGGACCCATGCCAAATCTTTTTAGTTTCCTGAGGGGGAATAGGCTTTGTCGTGCCCTCTTCACGGCTGTCTTGGTGTGTTTGGACCAATCTAGTTTGTTGTTGATGTGGACACCAAGGAATTTGAAGCTCTCAACCTGCTCCACTACAGCCCCGTCGATGAGAATGGGGACGTGCTCGGTGCTCCTTTTCCTGTAGTCCACAATCATCTCCTTAGTCTTGGTTACGTTGAGGGATAGGTTGTTATTCTGGCACCACCCTATCAGGTCTCTGACCTCCTCCCTAGAGGCTGTCTCGTTGTTGTCGGTGATCAGGCTGTTGTGTAGTCAGCAAACTTAATGATGGTGTTGGAGTCGTGCCTGGCCATGCAGTCATGGGTGAACAGAGAGTACAGGAGGGCATTGAGCACGAACCCCTGGGGAGCTCCAGTGTTGAGGATCAGCATGGCAGATGTGTTGCTACCTACCCTCACCACCTGGGGGTGGCCTGTCAGGAAGTCCAGGATCCAGTTACAAAGGGAGGTGTTTTGTCCCAGGTTCCTTAGCTTGGTGATGAGCTTTGAGGGTACTATGATGTTGAACGCTGAGCTGTAGTCAATGAACAGCATTCTCATATAGGTGTTCCTTTTGTCCAGGTGGGAAAGGGCAGTGTGGAGTGCAATAGAGTTTTCATCATCTGATTTGTTTGGGCGGTATGCAAATTGGAGTGGGTCTAGGGTTTCTAGGATAATGGTGTTGATGTGAGCCATTACCAGCCTTTCAAAGCACTTCATGGCTACGGACGTGAGTGCTACGGGTCTGTAGTCATTTAGGCAGGTTGCCTTTGTGTTCTTGGGCACAGGGACTATGGTGGTCTGCTTGAAGCATGTTGGTATTACACTCAATCAGGGACATGTTGAAAATGTCAGTGAAGACACCTGCCAATTGGTCAGCACATGCCCGGAGCACACTTCCTGGTAATCCGCCTGGCCCCGCAGCCTTGTGTGTGTTGACCTGTTTTAAGGTCTTACTCACGTCGGCTACAGAGAGCGTGATCACACAGTCGTCTGGAACAGCTGATGCGCTCATGCATGCCTCAGTGTTGCTTGCCTAGAAGCGAGCATAAGAGTGATTTAGCTCATCTAGTAGGCTCGTGTCACTGGACAGCTCGCGGCTGTGCTTCCTTTGTAGTCTGTAATAGTTTGCAAGCCCTGCCACATCCGACAAGCGTCGGAGCCGGTGTAGTATGATTCAATCTTAGCCCTGTATTGACGCTTTGCCTGTTTTACGGTTCGTCGCAGGGCATAGTGGGATTTCTTGTAAGCTTCCGGGTTAGAGTCCCGCACCTTGAAAGCGGCAGCTCTACCCTTTAGCTCAGTGCGAATGTTGCCTGTAATCCATGGCTTCTGGTTGGGGTATGTACGTACAGTCACTGTGGGGACGACGTCCTCAATGCACTTATTGATAAAGCCAGTGACTGATGTGGTGTATTCTTCAATGTCAACGGAAGAATCTCGGAACATATTCCAGTCTGTGATAGCAAAGTAGTCCTGTAGTTTAGCATCTGCTTCATCTGACCATTTTTTAATAGGCCGAGTCACTGGTGCTTCCTGCTTTAATTTTTGCTTGTAAGCAGGAATCAGGAGGATAGAGTTGTGATCGGATTTACCAAATGGAGGGCGAGGGAAAGCTTTGTACGCATCTCTGTGTGTAGATTATTTTCCCTCTGGTTGCACATTTAACATGTTGATAGAGATTTGGTAGAACTGATTTAAGTTTCCCTGCATTAAAGTCTCCGGCCACCAGGAGCGCCGCCTCTGGGTGAGTGGTTTCCTGTTTGCTTATTTCCTTATACAGCTGACTGAGTGCGGTCTTAGTGCCAGCAACTGTCTGTGGTGGTAAATAAACAGCCACGAAAAGTATAGCTGAGAACTCTCTAGGCAAGTAGTGTGACCTGCAATTTATCACAATATACTCTAGAGACCTCCTTAGATTTCGTGCACCAGCTGTTGTTTACAAATATGCACAGACCGCCCACCCCCACTGGAGTGTGCTGTTCTATCCTGCCGGTGCAGCGTGTATCCCGCTAGCTGAATATCCATGTCGTCATTCAGCCACGATTGAAGCATAGGATATTACAGTTTTTGATGTCCCGTTGGTAGGATATTCGTGATCGTACCTCGTCTAGTTTATTGTCCAATGATTGCACGTTGGCGAGTAATAGACGGTAACGGCAGCTTTCCTAGTTGCCTTCTGCGGGTCCGGATGAGGCATCCGGCTCTTCGTCCTCTGCGTGGCTTCCTTTTGCGAATAATTGGGATGTCTGCCCTTTGGGGTGTTTGGAGAATATCGTGTGAGTCCTGCTTGTTGTTGTTGAAGAAGAAATCTTCGTCTAATCCGAGGTGAGTGATCGCTGGCCTGATATCCAGAAGCTCTTTTCTTCCGTAAGATACGGTTGCAGAAACATTATGTATAAAATAATTTACAAATATCACGAAAAGAAAGACATAATAGCACAATTGGTTAGGAGACCGTAAAACGGCAGCCATCTCCTCCGGCGCCATCTCCTTGGCAATGCCAAGTGTGTATCCTGTGTGTATCAAGAACAGTCCACAACCCAAAGGACATCCAGTCAACTTGACAACTGTGGGAAGCATTGGAGTCACCATGGGCCAGCATCCCTGTGGAACTCTTGACACCTTGTAGAGTCCATGCCCTGACAATTTGAGGCTGTTGTGAGGGCAAAAGGGGGTACAACTCAATATTAGGATATGTTTCTAATGTTTGTTCTAATATGTTCCTAACATTTTGTACACTCAGGATATTTGGTAACAAAACATTGTTTTAGAAAATGTGATAACACAAGTTAACATGTTTGCTGTTTGTGAGGAGACAGACTTTCATATCAGGATGTGTCACGGTCGTCATAAGGAGGAGACTCCGGCTGTGCAGACTCACCGGAGAAACAGTACACAGAGCCGGCGCAGGATATCCTGGTCCAAAGAGGTCTACTGGAGACCAGGAGTGCTGAGCCGGCACCCTCCTTCCTGGCTTGATGCCCAGTATGCTCAGGTCTCCGATCTGACTCATGCAATCTTCTCGTGTGCCCCCAAAATTGTTTGTATTGGGGCTGCCTCTCGGGCTTCCGTGCTAGCCGTGTACCTTCATATCGTCTCTGTTCCTTTATTCTCCGTTCCTTTATTCTCCGGTATTTCTCCTCGCAGTATCACCGTTCCACTTTCGCTGCCTCTAACTCCTCCTTAGGACGGCGATACTCCCCCGGCTGTGTCCAGGGTCCTGCTCAATCTAATATCTCCTCCCAGGTCCATTTCCCCATTAAGAGCTGTTCCTCCATTTCACACTGCTTGGTCCTGGTTTGTAGGGTTATTCTGTCACGGTAGTCATAAGGAGACCAAGTCGCAGTGTGAAAGGCGTACATTCTAATTTATTAAACGAATGCAACACTGAACAAAACTATACAAAATAACAAAACGAACCGTGAAGCAATATGACTAGTGCGAACAGGCATCTAAACATAGAATAATAACCCACAAAACCAAAATGGCAACCTAAATAGGATCCCCAATCAGAGACAACAATAAACAGCTGTCTCTGATTGGGAACCAATTCAGGCCACCATAGACCTACATACCAAAACCCCATAGATATACAAAAAAAACTAGACAAGACAAAAACACACATACCACCCTCTGACCTAACCAAAATAATAAAGAAAACAAAGATAACTAAGGTCAGGGAGTGACGGGATGTTTGCCACCCACAGCCTAGCCCAGTGCAGTCATTCTGCTGGGCTGTCCTCGCAGTGTCACAATTATATTTTTGGGGGCTCTGCAGCCCTGCTGCCAACACACAGAGATGGCATGGGTTACACATCTACTCTGATCTTTTAACTTGATCTGGGTGTCAAGCCTAGTTCAGACAGAATTTTCCCCCAGACACAGCAAAGCAGGCAACTTTCCAACTGACATTCCTGAACAGCGAGTATCCAGCAGTGTTAATCCGATGGGGGAAAAATATTTAAATCAGATCAAATATTTCTTCAAATAAAACTAAGTACCCAAGGGCGTATTTGGTGTTTGGCTGTATTTTCATGTCTGACTTGCTTTTCTCAATGACGGGAACAGTCCATGTCAGGAGACACAGTGAGGAAAGATCTCAATTGCATACACCCTCGCATCCTCTCTCCTTCTCAAATCCCATTGGATGAGAAAGCCAGAGGTCCCTGTCCTCAAATGGGTTTTGTGTAGAGGACGCGAGGTGTATGCAATTGAGATCTTCCCGTATATACAGGATTTCTACTGGAGTATGTAAGGATAAAAATAACTTGTTTTAGTCTTAGCGTAAATGATTCATCCAGGTTCGAACTTTACACAGAATTACAAAAATAAGCCTCCAAAGACAACAGCAATCCTGGGGAAGGAGTGGAAGACTTGGATATCTTAACAGCAACATCCATTTCTCAATCAAAAAATATGAAAACATGTGTTATTTTCCAGTCTTTATTGCAATGATAGAAACAGAAACATATGCCGGATGTGAATATTACTGTCTTCAACTCTTCTACTCTGAATATTACTGTCTTCAACTCTTCTACTCTGAATATTACTGTCTTCAACTCTTCTACTCTGAATATTACTGTCTTCAACTCTTCTACTCCCTCCAAAGTGAGTCTGTGGGTCCTTGTGCGCATCTGGAAGTACGGCTGCTGCTTGCAGGTGATTTAATAATGTAACATGAAGACCATCTTTACCGAGTGGACGTATGTGGTGAAGAAATTCATTCTGAACAGGGCCATTGACATATTCTGTAGTCATGTGACATTTAGTCAATATTAAAATGCACTCATTTTTGGCCCTCCTGATTCACAATTCTTGCGACATCAATTTTGTATCAAGAGTTCCATGTAATTCAAAGCAACATTGCCGGATTCTCATGTCAGCATTTTGAACATTTACATTTGACATATCCGCAGACTTCCATTGATTCAGAAACAATAACTATTAAACTTGACTTCATCAAACTTCTAATTCCAATGTCACATCCCCCCAGATCACGGTACTCATTGATGTTTTCCTTATGGCTCTTTCAAACATGAAAATTAGTACAAAACCACATCCCGTACGATACAAATCTATTTCTCGATGTTACACGGCTGCAAGTCTGGCTTTTCAAATACTGACAACACCTAGGATCTTCATAGATGACTATCTGCATACACATTACTGATCATGCTGTCCACTATCTGTGTCACCCATCTGTAGTGTGGCCAAAGTGAACTGGCGATAGGGCCCGTCCTGCTATTCTAGCTTTCCCGAAACAAGGGGTTAAGGAGTTAACCCTGGGCATTCAGCGTGGCCGCCTTGGTTTGGCAGTTCGAGACATACCGGCACTCTGGGTGGAGATGTGTGGCAGGCCGGGGAGGCCACTCGCCGGCTTGGCCAGCACACCGTTGTTGAGTAGCTGGTGGATGGCAGTTGTCTTGGTCAGCCCTCCAGTGGAGACCACAGGCACTGTCCGGAGCAGAGTGCTGCTGCCAGTATCTATGGAGTTAAGAACCTGACCCTGGGGCTTCCCACCGAGGGCCTAGGGAGAGAGGAGAGGTAGAGCCAGTCAGTAACAATGAGTCAGCACACACAGACACAAGGATACTTTTAGCAGGTTTTTGAGGCTGGGTGTACCTGAATGCTGCCCATGCTAGCTGTTGTGCTGGACAGGCTAGGGGATTTGGTCACCATCTCCTGTAGACTGAAACTTAGGCCGTGGAGGAGGCTGCTGGCGGAAGGTGCTGCACACAAACACAGCGAGAATGATTCAGCACAGTTCACATTTAGACACAGTCAATACAGGAAGCTCAACAACACAATTAATGGTGACGACAGTTGAGAACCACCCCCTATTTGTCTATTCAAAATAACGACCTTGAAAAAACAACCAGAGACATTGCAGGGGTAACGCAAAAAGTAATCAATAACATTGTTTGCTCAGATCGGTTCTCGTGAAGTGCTCAAAGTCATGACATAAAACTCCATTTTAGTCCCATTCTTTTTACATTGATTCTCTGTTCCTCTGCATTGCAACTAACAAATCTGTGAAAATATACTGTACAACATATTTGGTTGTAGTTCACAGTGTTCTGTGAGATAGATCTGCTGCAGTGCCGAGTTAGGACAGTTGTGCAGGCAGGTAGGAGATACCTTGGGCAGTAGCAGGAGCTTGCGCCTGGACTTGTGAGGAGGACCCTGACACCATGCAACTCTGCAGATTGTGGAAAGAGCTGGAACCCGAGCTCTGGGAACTAGACACCCCTGTCAGACTACCAGACCTGCATTAACACACACAATCAATCTACTCACAGTTGCTCTGATAAACAGAGCTGCTGTGATAGCTACCCTCCCCATAGTTTATTTTCTATACAATAACTTCCAACCAGTCCAGAACTCAATCCGTTTGCAGCACACACCGCTGCCCAACGGGATAGAGTTTGGAAAGTTGGAGATCATGGTGTGTCAGGCCTACCGCTGGGCTGTGAGTAGTCTGGAGACTTCCTTGGCTCCAGATACAGTCTGTCCCACAGTCACATTCAGGGGCTTCCCAGAGGGTCCCACTGCATTGGAAAACAGACCATGAAGAGAAATCCCAAATCTGATTGGACAATGCCACAATATGACATTGACAATGGTTTCTAATGAGTTTGGTGGAAATGAATATGATCCATATAAGCCCTACAAATATTTAAATTAACTTGGAAACTATTTCTAATTTTTCTTTACTGAATCATTCATTTAGAGGAGCAGAAAACTGCCCACACTTAAATCTGAGCCAGTTACCTTCCTGTACTGCAGAGCTGACAGCACCCCCTGCTGACTCTCCATGCAGGATGGTCACCTTGATCTTGGCTCTCTTTGAGGCCTTGGTGGGAGTGGGGCTGGGCGTCTGCCTTCTCTTCAGATGGGCCATCAGCTCATCTCTCTCCAGGCTCTCAGTCTGCTCACTGGATACAGGCACTGAGACACAGACAAACATCACTGACTGGGATATACAAACCAGACCACTTCAACCCTGATAAAAATTCTCAAAATTGTTATATGACCCTGTAAAAAATGTACATAAATTATCTGGTAACCTAACGTAGAAGGCGTAAAATAAACATCTAAAACTAGTTCCCCTACATACTGGTCTTGATGAGAAAAAATCTAAGTAAAAATGGAAGGTTCTCTTCTGCATTGTTCAACAAGTCCAGTAAATGTGGAGGAGTTCAGATGTCGCCTTGTTAACGTCCAAAAGTAGAAGCTGCGTCATAACCGGAAAAAACCCCGGAACATCCGGTAGTTGGGAACTCGGCAGAAGCTAATGATCTGGCAGTAAGAGGGAGATGGCAGACAGAAGAGAAAAGAGGAGATACTTACCAAAGACACAGGAGGGAGCGCCAGGGGGCAGATTTTTCCTCACAAGCATGTTTTGTTTCATAAAAGCAGCAAACTGGGCTGGAATGAATTAAAAGGGATGAAAAAAAAGAAGGGATGAAAAGATATCAGTTACGTTCCATTGTGCCCTTCTGTTGTCGTGACTGCTCTAACAAGATTCATGTCTAAGAAAACTATTTTCACCATTCAATATTTCACTCACATTTTCCAAAGCCCACGTTGGCAATGGAGGGGACTGACTCATTAGAACAAACGCACACAAACAAATGTGTCAAATGTGAGAGCTGTGTGTGTGTGTGTTCATACACGCAAGTAAGCCCACAAACCTTGTGCCTGCTTGTGTGTGAGCACCGTCCCAGACCGCTGCATATGGGTCTTGAGGAGTTGTGTGGCGGTGATCAGGCTGGACTTCTGTGCCGGGGACAGTCCTGAGGTCTTTGGCTTGGGGCTGGAGGTGGGACTGCTGCAAACACTGGACATGTCCTGAGGACACAACCAGAAAACACGGTTAATCAAATGATCAGCAATGTACACTGAGTGTACAAAACATTAGGAACACCTGCTCTTTCAATGACAGTCTGATCAGATGAAAGATATTATACATTTTTGATGTCACTTGTTAACCCCCTAAGGTCAATGTCTGCACCCTGTGGAAATCTAATTAGCATAATAATATTTGGATGCCGTCTCAAGCCATCCAACACAATCTCACTCAATTCATGCAAATATGTATAAAAAGTATTTCAGCAAATTTTGTGCGTTTGTGTGTGAAAAGACCCCCAAAAATTAGCGACTTCATTCGTAGGAAAATAATTTTGTGGGCAAACTTTGGAAAAATCTTTTGAAAGTTAGAGCAATGCATGATGGGCAATGATGTTCTACACTGACTTTTCTTTGACCGACAGTTATTTATATAATAAAACAATTAAGTGATAACGACCCTTCGGTAAGTATTCAGACCCTTTGGCTTTTTTCATATTTTGTTTTGTTACAGCTTTGTTCTAAAATGTATTACATTGTTTTCCCGCCCCTCAATCTACACACAATACCCCATAATGACAAAGCAAAAACAGGTTAAGACATTTTTGCTAATTTATAAAGAATAAAACAGAAATATCACATTTACATAAGTATTCAGACCCTTTACTCAGTACTTTGTTAAAGCACAATCTTTGCACACCTGTATTTGGGGAGTTTATCCCATTCTCTGCAGATCCTCAAGCTCTATCAGGTTGGATGGGGAGGCATTCAGGCCAAAGAGTTCAATCTTGTTTTCATCAAACCAGAGAATCCTGCTTCTTTAGCTGTCTTTTGGCAAACTCCAAGCGGGCTGTCATGTCTTTTACTGAAGAGTGGCTTCTGTCTGGCCATTCTACCACAAAGACCTGATTGGTGGAGTGCTGCAGAGATGGTTGTACTTCTGGATCGTTCTCCCATCTCCACAGAGGAACTCTGGAGCTCTGTCAAAGTGACCATCCCTGACCAAGGCCCTTCTCCCCCGATTGCTCAGTTTGGCCAGGTGGCCAGCTCTAGGAAGAGTCTTTGTGGTTCCAAACTTATTCCATTGTGTTCTTGGAGACCTTCAATGCTACAGACATTTTTTGGTACCCTTCCCCAGATCTGTGGCTCGACACAATCCTGTCTCGGAGCTCTATGGAAAATTTCTTCTACCTCATGGCTTGGTTTTTCTCTGGCATGCACTGTCAACTGTGGGACCTTATATACACAGGTGTGTGCCTTTCCAAATCACGTCCAATCAAGTCTCATAGCAAAGGGTCTGAATACTAATGTAAATAAGGTATCTGTTGTTGTTTTTTAATACATTTGCAAAAAAATGTAAAACCTGTTTTTTCTTTGTCATTATTTATTGTGTGTAGATTTATGAGTTTTTATTTTAATTTTATACATTTTAGAATAAAGCTGTAACATAACAAAATATGGAAAAAGTCATGGTGTCTGAATACTTTCGAAAGGCACTGTATGTGCCATCCAGAGGATGAATGGGCAAGACAATATATTTAAGTGCCTTTGAACAGGGAATGGTAGTAGGTGCCAGGCACACCAGTTGGAGTGTGTCAAGAATGGCAATGGTGCAGAGTTTCACGCCCAACAGTTTCCCGTGTGTATCAAGAATGGCCCACCACCCAAAGGACATCCAGCTAACTTAACACAGCTGTGGGAAGCTTTGGAGTCAAGATGGGCTAGCATCCCTGTGGAACGCTTGACACCTTCTAGAGTCCATGCCCCGGCGGACTTAGGCTGTTCTGAGAGCAAAAGGTGTTCCTAATGTTTTGTACAGTCAGTGTATATAATTCCTAGCATTTCCTTGTTATTTTTCCTAAGCGTGACTGAGTGATGCAGGATGTACTTCGGAGCCTGAGGGGGAGATAGGTACTCTGAGGGCAGGGGAAGAGGGGCGGGCCCTCTCCAGGTCAAAGGGTAACTCCCGCCAGGGCTGCTTCTTCTTCTCTGTGTCCAGGTCCCTCAGCTCTCCGGAGCTGTGGCCGTGGCTCTCCGCCCGCTCCAGCACCCCCGACAGGAAGTCTGCTATCTCATCCTACACACGAGAGACAACAGGCATATATCTGCATCAAAAGCATTTCACTGACACTATATGTGAAGAGTTTGATGGCCATGGTTTTAATTCTCAAAATTCTTTGGAGTTTTCGTAGAAACTCCTGCACTTAGCCAACCATTGTCTGGATAAAACAAACATGGTTCCTTTCCAAGACAAGGACAAGAAAAATGGACCAACCTGAATGCAGCGATCCACCATGGTCTGTGTCAATCCTTCTGATTTGATCTTTGTGGAGTTGATTCTGAGGAAAGACACATTTAATCATGACTGAGAAATAAACTGAAATGTCCTCAAGTTCTTCAATTGAATAGCCATGCAGAAAATGACTGTGAGCAATCAACAAGTTTAAAATTGCTTTTTTAAAATCCAATCTTCATATATATTTCAATAGCGTGTGAAGACCACTAACCCTCCTCAGAGTAAACTCAGGGTAGGCTTAACCCACCTGAGGTTGTCTTCAGCTCCCCCCACCACCACCATGCTGTTGTCGACTCTAAGTTTCTCTCGGAACTCCTCCATGGCCTCTGTGCCACACTGCAGAGCGTTCTGACCAACCACAAACAGCACTGGGGTCTTCATGTCCAGTAAGGGGTCGTCCACATCCTGCCAGTCAACAATATAAATACAGTCAATACAAGTCTATGACTCACATCCCTGACCCGTGAAAGAATGTTGAAACTGTAAGACAAGTAGAAGCATCATATCCTAATGTCTCCACAAGGCAGAAAACTTTTGATCATATTTCCTTACCCCTCTTGCCCCATTGATTGTTAGCAGAGGAAAGCCAAGACACACCACAGCGGTCAGGTACTCCATGAGGGAGACCTGGGAGAGGACAACCAAGTCAATATGTGCGCCAATGTCACATCCACCCATCACACACGTCAAACCATGGATTGGTTTTCAATAACCAACAGATGTATATCTTTCTGAGCATCACAGAGAATTCTCTTAGAAAATGTGGACACCATATATACTGAACAAAAATATAAACTGAACATGTAAAGTGTTTGTCCCATGTCTATGCCCTCCCAGGCCCACCCATGGCTGCGACCCTGCACAAACATGTGAAATTCATAGATTAGGGTCTCATTTCTTATTGACTGATTTCCTGATATGAACTATAACTCCTTGAAATAGTTGCATGTTGCGTTTATATGTGTTCAGTATAGACAGAGACAGCATTCATAAAGCAGCCTTACGTGACAGGCGATGAGAGCTCCCACATTCCAGCCAACCAAGATAATGGGTTTGTGAGGGAAGTGACTGTGGACCTGGTGCATAAATGCATTGAAAAGCAAATGAATAGAAGCAAATGAAGATAGATCAGTCTGGTACATAGTATTCAAACAACAATCTCAATTAGCAGCAATGGTCAAATCCATTAGGAACATTAATCTGGATACACAACTTCAGATTCATAGAACAGCCTTACCTCCATGACTTTGGCCCTGACTGTGGCCAACATGTGCTCCAGACACTGAGCGATACCCACATTGGCTCCACTGTTTACATGGGTACTTACTGGGATGACCTGGGATAGACACATTATACAGTAAGTAATTCAATTACTTTCCCAAAAGCCTATTGGGTGTGAATAAAACACAGAGACGCAGTCACACTTGAGTATGAATAGAATAGATACAAACCTTTCCCAAGCAGGAGAGTTGTGACTGCCAAAATCTAAATCGGCGCGGGGTAGAAAGAGCAGGATTGGTGGGACCTGATGGTACAATTAAGATGAGCGGGGAGCCAGGAAGCTTGCTCTGCAATACAAACAAGCACAAAGATAGGCATCTGGTTATCATCACATCATTTGGGAAATGTAATCAAAGTAGTGCCAGTCAAAAGTGGTCAAAGTAAGACAGTTAGCTGTGTAAAACAGTATAAAGATGAAACTACTAAGAGCTTTCTCTTACTGCCACAACTATCACTTTCATCCCTATTATAATTTGGAATGTGTGTTTGTTTCCATTGTCCTATTCATTCTTTGACTGCAGTGAATTCTGATTGCTCCCAACACCACTGACAGGGATATCAGCATTAGCGACCTACCGGTTTGTTGTGAGACAGAATGCCCACGGCTGGATCCCAGGGCCTCTTCAGGAGCAGAGAGAGGGCTTCTGCACCAGCCGCTCCAGTCTTTACTGACGACGTCAGCAGCATTCTGTCAATCAGCAAGGGCAACTGCACAGACAGAGAAGAATGGTGAATCACCCTGATAGAATGTATCCCTCTATATAATAATGCATGTGTCATAACATCAAAGTGTAATCACATTTTGAGAGAGAGAGATAATGAGTACCTTGCTCTTGAGTGTCTGCAGTACGTCCAGGTAAGCAGCCAGCATGGCCAGACTGAGAGACTCTATCAGGGTGCTGTGTAGCCACTGGGTCAGTTTGGTGTCCCAGTTGACACTGGCCAGTGCATGGCGCACCTTCCGGGCACATTTGTCCACAGCAATCCTGCGCAATACTGGCTCATTGGAGGCCTACGAGTCAGAAGGGTGGTGAGATGGTGAGACAACAGGGACAGGAACTTTGATAGTCATTCAAACTGAAACATGTCAATGCAATATTTTCGTGTTGAATCACATTTGAAACAAAATACGCACCACATACAAAAGCATTTAGCTGGTGTTTATGAACTCACATTTTCATTGGCAAGCCGGGCCAGTCGTTCAGCTTGCAGAGCTTTCAGCAGCTTATTAAATAATTTGTTTTGAGTGACCGACCATCCAGCCCTGTAATACAAGCAGTGTGTACCAGTATTGAAGTCTGAAGATGATCACTATTTGAAATGGAGATTGAGAGACATTAATAATTTAGGAAAAAAGTGTATACAAGAGCTGAGCAAACAAGGTAACTGCACCACAGAAGTCCGAAATAATGTATATTTTGAAAAACTCTATAGGGTTATTCAAAGGGATGTTGGGTAGAGGCCACTCACTTGTTGATGCGTTCGTCCCAGTCATCAGGGGGTGGGGGACCATCGGCAACTGTGCGAGCAAATAAAACATGTCGCTCACACTCCTTCATAACACTGCGTGCTTTCTGGTTGTCATAGAGTCGGATAGGTGTAGGCGTGACAGATTCCACATCTATTGACAGATCTGACTCCCTGCAAAAGACACAAACATACTACAGTCAATGATGTTATCCAGTTTTAGCAGTCACTTAATTATTGCCCTTGATAAAGTTACAAAATTAAATTTGTTCTGAGGCAGAAAGACAGACATGTCTTCAGTGTTGTCATATGTGTGCATAAAATAATTTGGGCATTGAGTCATTAGTGAGGATTATGAGGGTTGACACTCACGGAGTGGCATCAGGTTGGCGACGTGGTGTGACGAACAGCATGCGCGTGGGCCGGGCACTGCTGGCGTCCGGGTGGGCATTCCATGGCTTGGCATAGCTGTGGTCCAATAACACCAAGTCCTGCTCACGCTCATGAACAGACAACTGGAACAGCAAGGATGTACCCATCCTCTGCGCTGAAGTCTGGAAGTCCGAACTACGGTACATCCTCTACTGAGACCCCAAGGCTCTACAGCTCTGAGAGTGTTCCTTTCAACCCAAGCCTGAAGGGGGAGGAACCATGATCAATATCATATACGTCTAAACATAATGGGACATCACGTCATGTGAGTTGGACCACTCATCTTTAACCCACAGCGGGTTCGTTACAAGCACCCTTCTTATGCATTGGCTTAATAACCAACTTTGTAACGCTAGCTAGCTGGCTAACGGCATTATTTTAGCTAGCTAGATTCTTTAGAGATGTTCTCATAATGTTGATAGCAAGCAACATGCGTTTGCTTCATGCATGGCGGAGAGCGATCTGTGCGTTGTTGACATTACTTTATTATGTAGCTTGCTAACTTGCTAACGTAAGCTAGCTACATGCCTAGACAGATGCGCTAACGCTAACTAGCTACCTAACACGAAATATGCATTACACTAACGTTAGCGCGTAGCTTACAGAAGGTGTGACTAACAATCATACCGGGCATTACAACGTGGCTAGGTCGCTAGCTAACTTGGCGTGCATAGTAGCATTAAAGCTAGCACGCGCTAGTCGTATTGGCTACTCACCTTTTCATACTACTACCATTGATCGCATTATGTGATTGCAATCTAAATCTAATTAAGTCCAAATTCAGTAAAATATAAACGTCAAAATCTAAATTCCGTGTAAATTGTCACATTTAAGAAGGACTACTCCGCCTCGGGTTTATATAAATCATTGATTATAGCCGACTTCGTTTTGTTTTGAGTGGGCGCGTGCCACTGTCAGTATACGGATGTAAAACACCGCCTGGGTAGCTATTTCCTACGGGCGGTGCATGTACTGGGGCCTTGGCCAGCCCCTGCTCTGAACCCTGAAAAGCAGTGGCTCTATGTAAGCCAGATGGTAAAGAATGTATTAAAAATCTACTCAGTACACAATTGTCAGCAAATAAAATAAAAACTGCATGGTGGATTTCCGTACGACGTTTACCAGTGCGTTCCGTAGTAAAGTGAGTTTAGAACACATTTTATGGAACTGCTACTATACACTGTAAACCATGTTATGTAATAATGAATCCATGTATTGATGTGAAAGCTGATTTGTATTTATATTAACTATTATGATTGTAAAATGTGAAAACAGTCAATAAATATGATTTTTAAACCAATAACCCCTTACCCTAATTCAAACCCTGGGGTTTTAGGTCCCCACAAGGATAGAAGAAGCCACCACCACACACACACATACACAACAAAAATAGTCTGAATGATCTGAATGATATTTTTTATTGATATTTTACTGGCAGTAAATGACAGACAACACCAATAATTTCCCCACGCCACCAAAGTACGGGCATGGCACAGCTCGATCATTCTTCTTAAATACATCATATTTACACCTCTTCATATCAAGATCCGTCGTGCAGTCATTTGGAACATTGCAGGGAAATACAGCCCTACACCAAACAAATCAAATTAGCAAATTATATTGTACAGTTCTTTATTTTCATTAGAGCCAAAAGTGAACTACTTTTATTCCAACAAACTGAAATGGTAAAGACAACGTGCCATGATTATGACCATTTATAACAACATGTTTGTATCATGTTTCTTATGCATGGCAGCACATCTCATCCACTGTTCCTCCACCTAGAGCATAGAGAATGCCATGTACCATCCAAATGGTCCTGGCAATGGATCATGCCTAAAAAGACACTATGTGATTCATCAGAGTAGGCTTCCTAACACAGCATCAGTTTCTGAAATGTAAAACATAGTTGACATTCTTTTCATTAATTTGTGCTCTACAGGCTAATGTAGGCCTATATGTTTTGTCTTGGTTGTTGAGGGGTTGTTGTCTTGTCCTTTGCCTGGTTTCATATTTTGAAAGATGACACGCAGCATGGGACAGTGGAGGCAGAGCAAACAGGATTACAGCTAGAGCTGTACCTATAGGAAATGAGAGAACAATCAATAAACCCCACAGATAGATTTTCAGTTACATTTTTGTTCCACATTGTGTTAGCAGTTTAGTTTCTCACTCACTATATGACTTTGCCTCAATGCCCTTTACTTCTCAGCTTATTATCTGACATACCTAAAATGTAACTTCTCTTTTTGAATTGCAATTGCTCCAAAATTGGAAGAAATCCCCAGAGATTTTGGGGAGCATTGGAATGATCAGTTTTGTGCAGGAGCTGTCAATGCCGGGAAAAATATTTGGATCTGAGCTCCGGAAAACTCGGGCAGCGAGTACTACAACTACAAGGGCTTTTAAGCAATGGTTCTGAAGGCAGGCTGCGATCCAAGGTACCGCTTCACCATGATCGACGTGGGCGCATATGGTCTGGAGGGAGATGTGGGAATCTTCTCATGACGCAAGTTTGGCTCCCAACTCATTGCAGGCCAGATGCCGCTATCAAGGCCGGAGTGCTTGCAGGGACCCCAAACACAGAGCCCATATGTCTTCGTGGGATACCAGGCATTCCCTCTGAGGGTAAAGCTGGTGTGACCATATCCAGATAAGATATGCTAACTAACCTCAGCAAAAAAAGAAACGTCCTCTCACTGTCAACTGCGTTTATTTTCAGCAAACTTAACATGTGTAAATATTTGTCTGAACATAACAAGATTCAACAACTGAGAGATAAACTGAACAAGTTCCACATACATGTGACTAACAGAAATTGAATAATGTGTCCCTGAACAAAGGGGGGATCAAAATCAAAAGTAACAGTCAGTATCTGGTGTGGCCACCAGCTGCATTAAGTACTGCAGTGCATCACCTCCTCATGGACTGCACCATATTTGCCAGTTCTTGCTGTGAGATGTTACCCCACTCTTCCACCAAGGCACCTGCAAGTTCCCGGACGTTTCTGGGGGGAATGGCCCTAGCCCTCACCCTCCGATCCAATGGGATTGAGATCCGGGCACTTCGCTGGCCATGGCAGAACACTGACATTCCTGTCTTGCATGAAATCCCGCACAGAATGAGCAGTATGGCTGGTAGCATTGTCATGCTGGATGGTCATGTCAGGATGTGCCTACAGGAAGGGTACCATATGAGGGAGGAGGATGTCTTCCCTGTAATGTACAGTGTTGAGATTGCCTGCAATGACAACAAGCTCAGTCCGATGATGCTGTGACACACCGTCCCAGACCATGTTGGACCCTCCACCTCCAAATGATCCCGCTCCAGAGTACAGGCCTCAGTGTAATGCTCATTCCTTCGACGATAAACGCAAATCCGACCATCACCCCTGGTGAAACAAAACCGTGACTTGTCAGTGAAGAGCACTTTTTGCCAGTCCTGTCTGGTCCAGCGACGGTGGGTTTGTGCCCATAGGCAACGTTGTTGCCGGTGATATCTGGTGAGGACCTGCCTTACAACAGGCCTACAAGCCCTCAGTCCAGCCTCTCTCAGCCTATTACGGACAGTCTGAGCATTGATGGAGGGATTGTGCGTTCCTGGTGTAACTCGGGCAGTTGTTGTTGCCATCCTGTACCTGTCCCGCATGTACCGATCCTGTGCAGGTGTTGTTACACATAATCTGCCACTGCAAGGGCGATCAGCTGTCCATCCTGTCTCCCTGTAACGCTGTCGTAGGCGTCTCACAGTACGGACATTGCAATTTATTGCCCTGGTCACATCTGCTGTCCTCATGCCTCCTTGCAGCATGCCCAAGGCACGTTCACGCAGATGAGCAGGGACCCTGGACATCTTTCTTTTGGTGTTTTTCATAGTCAGTAGAAAGGCGTCTTTAGAGTCCTAAGTTTTCATAACTGTGACCTTAATTGCCTACCGTCTGTATGCTGTTAGTGTCTTAACGACCGTTCCACAGGTGCATGATCATTAATTGTTTATGGTTCATTGAACAAGCATGGGAAACAGTGTTTAAACCCTTTACAATGAAGATCTGTGAAGTTATTTGGATTTTTACGAATTATCTTTGAAAGACAGGGTCCAGAAAAAAGGAAGTTTCTTTTTTTGCTGAGTTTACATGTGACTATATACATATGATGTAAAAATTATTGTAATGATATGCATAAAAGTGATCAGGCATCTTTGTAAGAGAATAGGGGCTTATGTCTAAAGCACATGCTACACAGTTGTTACACCACACATTTGATAGCCGTCATGTTCATTCCTCTTCAATACAAATGAAAACACTTATTTTATTCAATGATTCTTCTGGACTTGATAATGCGAAGAAGATCTGCAATTACCACCGCTCAAGTGCCAGAAGAATTTCAAAGAACTGCTTTGGGATCCTTGCAGCAAGATGGAGGATCCTGGGACGAGCCCTTGAGGTTGCCCCAGAGAAAGCTGAGACCATTGTGAAGGCCCATGATTACCTTTGCACCAAGACATTGACAACACAGTCATCAACACGGTACATCCACCCCACGTTTGTTGCCCACTCCAGAAACACTGGGGACCTACCTGCGTCCAGGAGAGTGGAGACAGCTTCCGTGACCCAAGTAACATGTAAATGTTGGAGTGTGGCTTGGAAAACATGCGCACATACAGCGAGGGAAAAAAGTATTTGATCCCCTGCTGATTTTGTACGTTTGCCCACTGACAAAGAAATTATCAGTCTATAATTTTAATGGTAGGTTTATTTGAACAATGAGAGACAGAATAACAACAAAAAATCCAGAACAACACATGTCAAAAATGTTATAAATTGATTTGCATTTTAATGAGGGAAATAAGTATTTGACCCCTCTGCAAAACATGACTTAGTACTTGGTGGCAGAACCCTTGTTGGCAATCACAGAGGTCAGACATTTTTTGCTGTTGGCCACCAGGTTTGCACACATCTCAGGAGGGATTTTGTCCCACTCCTCTTTGCAGCTCTTTTCCAAGTAATTAAGGTTTCAAGGCTGATGTTTGGCAACTGGAACCTTCAGCTCCCTCCACAGATTTTCTATGGGATTAAGGTCTGGAGACTGGCTAGGCCACTCCAGGACCTTAATGTGCTTCTTCTTGAGCCACTTCTTTGTTGCCTTGGCCGTGTGTTTAGGGTCATTGTCATGCTGGAATACCCATCCATGACCCATTTTCAATGTCCTGGCTGAGGGAAGGAGGTTCTCATCCAAGATTTGACGGTACATGGCCCCGTCCATCATCCCTTTGATGCAGTGAAGTTGTCCTGTCCCCTTAGCAGATAAACACCCCCAAAGCATAATGTTTCAACCTCCATGTTTGACGGTGGGGATGGTGTTCTTGCGGTCACAGGCAGCATTCCTCCTCCTCCAAACACGGCGAGTTGAGTTGATGCCAAAGAGCTCCATTTTGGTCTCATCTGACCACAACACTTTCACCCAGTTGTCCTCTGAATCATTCAGATGTTAATTGGCAAACTTCAGACGGGCATGTATATGTGCTTTCTTGAGCAGGGGGGACCTTGCGGGCGCTCCAGGATTTCAGTCCTTCACGGCGTTGTGTGTGACCAATTGTTTTCTTGGTGACTATGGTCCCAGCTGCCTTGAGATCATTGACAAGATCCTCCCGTGTAGTTCTGGGCTGATTCCTCACCGTTCTCATGATCATTGCAACTCCACGAGGTGAGATCTTGCATGGAGCCCCAGGCCGAGGGAGATTGACAGTTCTTATGTGTTTCTTCCATTTGCGAATAATCGCACCAACTGTTGTCACCTTCTCACCAAGCTGCTTGGCGATGGTCTTGTAGCCCATTCCAGCCTTTTGTAAGTCTACAATCTTGTCCCTGACATCCTTGGAGAGCTCTTTGGTCTTGGCCATGGTGGAGAGTTTAGAATCTGATTGATTGATTGATTTATTGCTTCTGTGGACAGGTGTCTTTTATACAGGTAACAAGCTTACATTAGGAGCACTCCCTTTAAGAGTGTGCTCCTAATCTAAACTCGTTGCCTGTATAAAAGACACCTGGGAGCCAGAAATCTTTCTGATTGAGAGGGGGTCAAATACTTATTCCCCTCATTAAAATGTAAATCAATTTATAACATTTTTGACATGCGTTTTTCTGGATTTTTGTTGTTGTTATTCTGTCGCTCAAATAAACCTACCATTGAAATTATAGACTTATCATATCTTTGTCAGTGGGCAAAGGTATAAAATCAGCAGGGGATCAAATACTTTTCCCCTCACTGTACGCACTCTTCTTCTGGTTGATGTCTGTTTATATGTCATGTTGTGAGCTACACATTTGGTTTTGCTGTTTGGATTTTTATGTATTTCTTATTCACATTTTACAAATCACAATAAAGACTACTATAACGAAAGTCACTTCATCAATGTTGTTTAAGTTTTTCATCTTTTTTGGAGGCTAGACCCTCAAGACATATACCTAACCTTGTGTAATTTGTGGTGGCCTTTCAATGAGGACTTTCCTGCTATGGTGAATGGCTGTCCAGCTGTAGACAATAAAGGCTAGACCATCGAGACATTAACCTGATCTACATAACACAGGGTTGTACATGGTCATGTGTAGTGAGTGGCCTTTCAATATAGACCTTCCTGCTATGGTACATGGGTGAGTATCCAGGTGTATAAGGGCAGACCCCTGAGACATTAACCTCATCTGCTTATCTCATGTACAAAGCAGTACAAATTTACTGAGTGACTAATTCAAAACAGTAATGTTTTCTGTCACAAGTACAAATAACCAGACAAATGCATTTGCAGACATTTTAGATATGTATTTACTTTCACAAGAGGAAAATAGTGATATGTAAAACAATGTAATACACAGGTAAAAAGTGTGATGAAAGTAACATGTGAATGAGGAAATACAGTAAGTTTAAATATATATACTAATATATATACTGTATATATACATTTGAAGTCGGACGTTTACATACACCTTAGCCAAATATATTTAAACTCAGTTTTTCACAATTCCTGACATTTAATCCTAGTAGAAATTCTACAATTGGGGTCTTGGCTGATTTCTTTAGATTTTCCCATGATGTCAAGCAAAGAGGCACTGAGTTTGAAGGTAGGCCTTGAAATACATCCACAGGTACACCTCCAATTGACTGAAATTATGTCAGAAGCTTCTAAAGCCTTGACATTATTTTCTGGAATTTTCCAAGATGTTTAAAAGCACAGTAATCTGTCTTTAAGCAATTGTTGGAAAAATGACTTGTGTCGTGCACAAAGTAGATGCCCTAACCATCTTGCCAAAACTATAGTTTGTTGTGGAGTGGTTGAAAAACTAGTTTTAATGACTCCACCTTGGCCAAATACATTTAAACTCAGTTTTTCACCATTCCGTTTAATCCTAGTAAATATTCCCTGTTTTAGGTCAGTATGGATCAGCACTTTATTTGACTTCAACTGTATGATAATGACTTGAACTGTAGACTTTAACTGTAGAGAATGACTTCAACTGTATATAAACTGTATATAAAAAAGGAGAAAACTGTATATAAAAAAGGAGGAAAAAGGAGAAAAAAAACACAGTAGATTACCCACCACCCTAACATGTGAATAAGAAAAACACGTTTTTGGGGTGAGACAGAAGGCTTTGTCTCACTCAGAGGGCTCTGTCTCACTCGAGAGCGGACGGAGCGGACACACA
The DNA here is from genome assembly GCF_045791955.1 of Oncorhynchus clarkii lewisi. Taxonomy (NCBI): domain Eukaryota; kingdom Metazoa; phylum Chordata; class Actinopteri; order Salmoniformes; family Salmonidae; genus Oncorhynchus; species Oncorhynchus clarkii. Next base: position 27,865,096 of record NC_092152.1, read on the forward strand.
GTACTGATCGATGTTCCTGTGAAAGTACATTGTCATGTCCCTGAGAAACGAGAGAGATTGATCAGCAGGAGTCATCCATCTGCTGCATAATGTTAGTGTCCAAAGGACCACAGCTGTCTTCCTCTTCCGGCCATTGGAGCTGGGTCAGGGAGATGGGGCGGAGGTTAATGGAGTTGAAGGGCAGAGATCAAGGGTGCGCCTGGACGGTACTTTGGGTGTTGGTGAGAAGGGCCTGGGCGTTGGGAAAGGGACCGGGGAGGAGATGAACCAGGCTGGGGAGATGATTCATCAAGGGGCAATGAACCACCTGTAGATGGGCCCTCAGGGCTCTGCTCTGTCTCTGGGCTGTCCAAGACACCAACACCCTCCAACACCTACAAGCAGATGGCGAGTACATTAGAATACAATGCAAATAATCTTAAAACATCTCCATGGGCTCCTTTGAGTTAAAATGTTTAACCAAAAGAACTGACTTTATAAACATCTCAATCTAATTATGTTTGAACTAGCCCCTGCTAATCATTATGATTTGACAACACAGGCACTGAATATTTCCCAATTCCAATTTCTCCTATCCAGAAAAGAGCTGATTTCACATGTTCTAACTAGGTCTGCTAAACATAAGATCACAAACACATACACACACACTGTACAAAAGATCTCGGCTTCATGACGAGTACGTTAACAGTGATCTGGCCTACCACCGTTGTGACGTCAGCAAACTCAATGATGGTGTTGGAGTCGTGCTTGGCCACGCAATCGTGGGTGAACAGGGAGTACAGGAGGGGACTAAGCACACACTCCTGAGGGGTCCCCGTGTTGAGGAACAGCGTGTTTGTTGTTGCCTACCCTTACCACTTGGGGGTGGCCCATCAGGAAGTCCAGGATCCAGTTACAGAGGGAGGTGTTTAGTCCCAGGGTCCTTAGCTTAGTGATGAGCTTTGTGGGAACTATGGTGTTGAACGCTGAACTGTAGTCAATGAACAGCATTCTCACATAGGTGTTCCATATGTCCAGGTGTGAAAGGGCCGCGTGGAGTGAGATTGAGATTGCGTCATCTGTCGAGCTGTTGGGGTGGTATGCGAATTGGAATGGATCTAGGGTTTGATGGATTTGATGTGAGCCATGATCAGCCTTTCAAAGCACTTCATAGCTATTGTGGTAGTCATTTAGGCAGGTTACCTCCGCTTTTCTTGGGCACAGGGACTATGGTGGTCTGCTTGAAACATGTAGGTATTACAGACTCGGTCAGGGAGCGGTTCAAAATGTCAGTGAAGACACTTGCCAGTTGGTCCGTGCATGCTCTGAGTACACCTCCTGGTAATCCATCTGTGAATGTTGACCTGTTTAAAGGTCTTGTTCACATTGGCTATGGAGAGCGTGATCACACAGTCATCCAGAACAGCTGGTGCTCGCATGCATGCTTCAGTGTTGCTTCCCTCGAAGCGAGCATAAAAGGCATTTAGCCCGTCTGGTAGGCTCCCGTCACTGGGCAGCTCACGGCTGGGCTTCCCTTTGTAATCTTTAATAGTTTGCATGCCCTGCCACATCCGATGAGCATCGGAGCCGATGTAGTAGGAGTCAATCTTAGTCCTGTAATGGCGCTTTGCCTGTTTGATGGTTCATCTGATGGCATAGCAGGATTTCTTATAAGTGTCCTAGAAGTGGCAGCTCTAGCCTTTAGCTCGGTGCGGATGTTGCCTGTAATTCATGGCTTCTGGTTGGGATATGTACGTACGGTCACTGTTGGGGCGACATTGTCGATGCACTTATTGATGAAGTTGGTGACTGAGGTGGTATACTTCTCAATGCCATTGAATGAATCCCGGAACATATTCCAGTCTGTGTGAGCAAAACAGTTCTATAGCGTAGCATTCGCGTAATTGACCACTTCACTTCCGTATTAAGCGAGTCACTGGTACTTCCTGCTTTAGTTTTAGCTTTTAAGCAGGAATCAGGAGGATAGAATCAGATTTGCCAAATGGAGGGCGAGGGAGAGCTTTGTACGCATCTCTGTGTGTGGAGTAAAGGTGGTCTAGAGTTTTTATTTTCATCTTCATTAAAGAGCCCATGCCACTAGGAGCACCGCTCCTGGATAAGCATTTTCTTGTTCGCTTATGGCCTTATACAGCTCATTGAGTGCGTTCTTATTGCCAGCGTCGGTTTGTGGTGGTAAATAGGAAGCTACGAAATATATAGATAAAAACTATTTTGGTAGATAGCTCGGTCTACAGCTTATCATGAGGTACTCAGGCAAGCCATACCTCGAGACTCCCTTAATATTAGACATCGCGCACCAGCTGTTATTGAGAAATAGACACACACACCCCCACCCCTCGTCTAATCGGACGTAGCTTTTCTGTCCTGCCGATGCACGGAAAACCAGCCAATTGTATATTATCCGTGTCGTCCTTCAGCCACAACTCGATGAAACCTATGATATTACAGTTTTTAATGTCCCGTTGGTAGGATAGTCTCGAACGGAGCTCATCCAGTTTATTCTCCAGTGATTGCACATTGGCCAATAGAACGGATGGTAGAGGTGGGTTTCCCACTCGCTGACGAATTCTCAGAAGGCACCCTGATCTGCTCCCACTTTATCTCCTTCTTTTCTTGTTGCGAATGACGGGGATTTGGGCCTTGTCTGGGAGCAACATTAAAGACAAATCTTTGTCCAGTTAGAGGTGAGTAATCGCTGTTCTGATATCCAAAAGCTATTTTTGGTCATAACAGACGGTAGCATCAACATTATGTACAAAATAAGTTACAAACAATGCTGAAAACCCCCCACAAAATAGCACAAATAGTTAGGAGCCCGTAAAACAGCAGCTATCCTCTCCGGCGCCATTTTGAACATTCAAATTGTTTTTTTCTCCACTTGTTTTCCAAGGTGGTGTTATTCTTCCTCACACATGAAATGGCTCCTCCAAACTAGAATAATGTCTTTGTATGGGTGCAGAGGCTCCTGGTTGTGCCCAGTGTTACCAGCTGTCAGCACCACCAGCACACTTACAGCACCAAGCAGGACTGTTGACCAGGAGCCTCTGCACTTCCTTATTTCTGTATCTTCATCCAGTGTTCTTCAGCATTGAATAGAAGTTACCCGAAAGGGTGCAGTGGCTGCAGTGGAAGGCAGAGAATGCTCTGTTGCTATGAATCCAGTCTGTCTCAATTGAGTCAGGAGGCTCTCATTACTGGGTCGGAGACAAGCACAGGCTGCACACACATGCACTGAGCCTCACAGCAGCGCACTTCTCTTATCTTGTTCTTTTCTTTTGCTCTTGAAGTGTATTCCAGGCAGCTCCAGAGAAACATATGGAATTGTGTCTAACTTAAAGTGTCCATCCACAACTCTGACTTTATTTTCCTTTTTTCACATGGTTGAAGAGGTAATGAAGACGGAGGTGAAAGAAAGGCAAACCATTCCCTTCTACTGCCATCTATTGGTGACAATCAGTGTGACAAGGTTCTATAACAGGAGCTCATAAGATCAAGTCAAATCACATTTTATTTGTCACGTGCGCCGAATAAAACAGGTTTAGACTGTACCTGATATGCTTACTGTAAAGTCTACACTTGTTATATTCGGTGCATGTGAAAAATACAATTTTATTTTATTTGATATGATGAGCTCTTGGTATGGAACCTTGTCACACTGATTGTCACCACTAGATGGATAGTTTGTCTTTCTGAAAGTTTCAGTCAGTTTACCTGAGGAGAATACTATAAAGCAGCATAAAGGTGTTAGCCAGCTAACTTGCGTAAATATACTGAATTAATTTTTATTGTGTAGAAAGATAGGCTTGTAATGGTCTAACTGATTTAACAAACGAAAAGACATGTACCTTTAGCTTTTTTAATCAATTAAATCAATAGTCATTTCTGGTTGCTTATCCAAGTTAGCTGGCTAACTCATTGATTATGCTTTGTAGTAAACCCCTCTGGACTTCAAACCTGTTACGTTCAGTTTCTTCTAAATTGGGAATAGATTAACTAAACATTTCATAACCACAAAACAAATAAGTCAATGACCTGAAACAAACACTGTCAGTAAATGGTGTGTGTGGACTTAAGGGGGACATCTGAATTTAAGGTCCATTATGCAACACTGCAACCTGCAAATAGCCATTTTAAGTCGTTTATTTACTGGCTTAAACTAGACCTTACAAAAACACTCTCACATCTTTGTGTATTGATATTTTTCCGGCAGGAAATGACAGTTAACATCTATCATGACGTTCTTGAAGTAAATAAAGTATGGACACCCTAAGGTGAGGTGCTGAGTAACAGAGGAGGATCTTTACAAATGAAACAGAAAGATGCACACTAACACGTATCTTTATTTTTCATTTGTATCATGATGTTTTTACCATTTCATTTCAACCAATCCAATTCGTCAGACACCAGAACATTCACATTTGACACAAAGTAAGCTGACAACATATTTTATTCATTGTATACTGAGAACACAGCGAAGTAAACAATTCACTTCCCCACAGAGCCGAAGACAGGGCATGAAATGGAGGGATCACTCTTCTTAACCACCTTGAATTCACATGCCTTTTGGTCCCACTCCTTCATGCAATCATCAGGAAAATCTACGGGAGTCATATACCTGCAATCAAACAATCAACATCAGCAAATAAGTTTGTTGTGTAAATCAATAGAATTTCACTCGCCCAGTCTATTAATAATCCCCTGAGAAACCGTGTGTGGATATTTTGAGAAGATAACAATGGGTTGTATATTCCTTTAGTGTGATAGATACAGACTGGGAAGGCTGAGGGCTACATAGACCATGCATTTGGTGGGTGCTAGAATACGGCTGTGTTTACTGTACTTACCCCTGGCAGCATTCTAAACAATCACAGTCCATGCAATCACTGTTCCTCCAGCGGGAACCAGCAGGATGCCATGTCTTGTCCTTGTCGTCACGACAATGGGTTTTGCCTGAACAAGAAAACAATTGAACATATTGTGTAGGTTTGTTGTCTTTTTCAATGTACTAGCGTAATTAAAAAATGTTTGTGTTTATGAAGGTGGTTAGCTGGTTAGCTTAGTCTTTTACTTTACCCGGGTCAGAAGTCATAGCTTTCCTGTAGCAATAAGCATGGAACAGTGGAAGTAGTGCACACAGAATTAAAGCTAGGGCCAAGGACCTCTTCACAGGGAGAAGGGAGGGAAAACGTATGTTATTGAGGGGAATAAACAAGCAATTGGTCTACCGTTGAACCTTCAAAACATTGAAAATAAAGAACTAGAAAATGGAACTGACACATTTAAACATGTTAAAATAATAGTTAATTGACCCTACTCTAGAAAATAAATACCGGTAACTTTATTTTTCCGATGTCTTTTCTCTACTGTGTCGTTTAAATCCAACATCCATTCAGACTCAAACAAAGGTGATTTTGCAGTATTTATTTTTATGTCCACATTATCATATCAAAATGAAACCCCATTAGGCTACTTGCAGTGCATTCGGAAAGTATTCAGACCCTTTGACGTTTACACATTTGGTTACGTTACCAGCTTTTTCTAAAATTGATCAAATATTTTTTTTCCATCATCAATCTACACACAATACCCCATAATTCCTCTTTGGAGATGGGAGAACCTTCCAGAAAAACAACCATCTCTGCAGAACTCCACCAATCAGGCCTTTATGGTAGAGTGGCCAGATGGAAGCCACTCCTCAGTAAAAGGCACATGACAGCCCACTTGGAGTTTGTCAAAAGGCTGCTAAAGGACTCTCAGACCATGAGAAACAAGATTCTCTGGTCTGATGAAACCAAGATTGACCTATTTGTCCTGCATGTCAAGCGTCACGTCTGGAGGAAACCTGGCAACATCCCTAAGGTGAAGCATGGTGGAGGCAGCATCATGCTGCGGGGATGTTTTTCAGCGGCAGGAATTGGGAGATCGAACATATCTGAAGAGACCTGAAAATAGCTGTGCATCAACGCTCGCCATCCAACCTAAGAGAGCTTGAGAGGATCTGCAGAGAATGGGATGAACCCCAAATACAGTGCCAAGATTGTACCGTCTGAATACTTCCCGAATGCACTGTATGTTACTGGAGTTATAGTAAATTACAGTAAATTAGCAGGAACACAGCTTCTAGTGTTGTTACATATCATGGAAAATCAACCAAATATAAGGCCTTCAACTTCAATATCCTGAAAACGTAACATGCAAAATTACCTACCATGATTCACACCAATGATTCACACCAATGATTCACACCAATGTAGACTGGATTGTAATGTAATTCTACTGGAGTTATTGTAGGGAAGTACATGCTTTTAAATAATGGGTATTTTGGAAGTAGCCCACCTTTAGAATTCAATAAAGGGGTGGGGATGGGGAAAGAGTAAACAAAAGTGACAAACATGCTTACTTTGTTAGGTTCAGGGCTAGGGTTAGGAGTTAGGTTTAGGGTTAGGGGTTAAGATTAGGGTAAGGGTTAGGTTTAGGATTAATAGGAGTAGGAGTTTGAATGGAAATACATTTTAGGTCCCCATGAGGATAGAAGAACAAAACGTTTGTGTGTGTTTGTAACGTCTGGGTTGAGCCAGTAAACAAGGAACTTCATAGCTTCAAAATATGTCCAATAAATTATATCTTTTTATATATCTTTTTTCTCTGAATTAATTTTACAACTAAATATCATACACACTAAGGGCTACTTACACGTTGCTTTGTTGCGTAGAGGACCTTAAATTCTGATTTACCGAAAGTCACGTGCACCATTTACTGACAGTGTTTGACCCCAGCCCTTGTTGAATTCCAAAGGTAAGCTACTTCCAAAAGACCCACAAGCCTGTGAAGTTCTCTACCCTGAAAGATCCCTAGAATTACCTTAATATCCAGTCTACATTCTTGTGAAGCATGGTAAGTTTCTTAAAATTTGGCATGATATGTACAAGTTAGCAGGAATTTGGAGGAGCTGGAACCGTCCTTGAATTTGGTTGATGAAGCTGTGTTCTTGTTCTAACTCCTAATGACAAATAGGTGATGGGGTTTCAGTTGCACATTTTATAATTTTATCACAATGTGGACATAATAAATAATGCTGGCAAAATGAATCTTTTGAACACCCCCACATATGTGTTTTAAGTCGGAATGGATGGTGGATTTAAATTACATAGTAGAGGAGGGCATTGTACAAATATTACGTTATTTTATAACCTAGGGTAGGGTCAATGATAAACTCAAAATGTAGAAATGTGTCCGTTTGGTTTTGATAGTTGTTTATCTAGAATTGTTTTGAAGGTTCAACGCTAGGCCAATGGCTGTTTATTCCCCTCAATAACATATGTTTCCCTCTCTTCTCCCTGTGAAGAAGTCCTTGGCTCTAGCCTTAATCCTGTGTGTGCTGCTTCCACTGTTCCATGCTTTTTGCTACATGAAGCCTATGACCTTGAAGCCAGGTAAAGAAAAATACTATTACCCCCCCTCCCCCTCTCTCTCACTCACATACACATGCACACACACAATATATATATAGTCTGGTTACCAGTCTTTTTAGCTAACATTCCACTCCTGTTATTTGCCAAAGAGACTGGCCTTTCGGCAATCTCAACATTCAATATGCAGCTGGATTTCCGAAAGAGTTGCTATTTGGTTGTTGGAAATAACATTCATATATTCCATGACAACATGTGGAGCCTCAAAAATAGAATTAGAATTATAACAAATAAAATAAAATAAACATTTAGCGGTTAGCTAAGCAAGTTGTTGTATTTTGAGGCTTTTGTGGTTTTTAAAGCTAATTTCCTGCAACTCTACAAATTTTGCCATGGGGAATAAAGTACGTTTTCTGCAATTCTACACATTTTACCATGTGTGGGAGAAAAAAACGTAGCAATTTTATAACAATGCAATTATACTAATTTTGCAATTGGGCAGAGAGACATTTTTTTTCAGTTTTACAACACATTTTCTGGGGGTTGAGAGCATTTTTAGCAGTTTCAAAGATAATTTCCTGCTATTCTATACATTTTGTATCCATGTTAATATGATATCTGAGTGAAAATGACTAACAAAATCAATACGTCCCCAGTCGGGATTTGGCCATGATTACTACAAGTTAAGATGGCTGATTAGACTAACTACCAATCTAAAAATTGTTAGCTGACATGGCTAATTGAGTGACTGTCTGTGACTGAAATAACAAGACAAAAGGTGCTGATACACAACTAAATTTCGAAATTACACCTGGTGTATTCTACTATTCTTACTTTCAATAGTAAGTTTAGTAAGTTCCTAAAATATACAGTACAAGTCAAAGTTTGGACATACCTACTCATTCAAGGGTTTTTCTTAATTTTTTATTATTTTCTACATTGTAGAATAATACTGAAGCCATCAAAACTATGAAATAACACATATGGAATCATGTTGTAACCAAAAATGTGTATTCTTAAAAGTAGCCACCCTTTGCCTTGATGACAGCTTTGCACACTCTTGGCATTCTCTCAACCAGCTTCACCTGGAATGCTTTTCCAACAGTCTTGAAGGAGTTCCCACATATGCTGAGCACTTGTTGGCTGCTTTTCCTTCCCTTTGTGGTCCAACTCATCCCAAACCATCTCAATTGGGTTGAGGTTGTGTGATTGTGGAGGCCAGGTCATCTGATGCAGCATACGACCTGGTAGAGAAATGAACCTTCAATTATCTGGCAACAGCTCTGTAGGACATTACTGCAGTCAGAACTGCACCTTGTAGAGGGGCCTTTTATTGTCCCCAGCACAATATGCACCTGTGTAATGATCATGCTGTTTAATCAGCTTCTTGACATGCTACACCTGTCAGGTGATGGATTATTTTGGCAAATGAGAAATGCTCATTAACAGGGATGTAAACAGATTTGTGCACAAAATTGTAGAGAAATGAGATTTTGTGCTTATAGAAAATTCCTGGGATCTTTTACTTCAGCTCAGGAAACATGGGACCAACACTTCACATGTTGCGTTTATATTTGTGTTCAGTATATTCCGTTTGAGAATTTAGACTTGAGCTAGCAATTTTTGATAGACTGATTTTTGTCTGGACAACAAAAATGGTTGCTTAGCAACCATACACCAACACTGGAACATCCATCTGTGGAGAAAAATAGAGATATAGTTCCAATTTGCATAACTTTATGATTGATGATAGCTATGGGGGTTACCAAATCAGAATCAAATCCCCTGATCTCCTCGAGCTCATTAATGACAGAATGGTGATATTTGAAGATTAAAGAAAGGCCAGTCTCTTTGCAAATAACAGGATTGCTAAGGAGTGGAATGTTGGCTAAAAAGAATGATGCGCAGGCTACATCAAATACACATGTACATTGAAAAAGGCAATAAACATATACAGTATGCTATACTATTTTCTTGTTTAGGCATCACCCATTGTCGTGATGACAAAGATGAGACATGGCATCCTATTGGTTCCAGCTGGAGGAACAGTGATTGCATGGACTGTACTTGTAATTCATGCTGCTCGGGGTACAACTTTATACTATCACCTACCAAATGCATGGTCTATGTAGCCCTCAGCCATCCCAGTCTGTATCTATCACACTAAAAGAATATACAACCCATTGTTATCTTCTCAAAATATCCACACACGGTTTCTCAGGGGATTATTAATAGACTGGATGAGTGAAATTCTATTGATTTACACAACAAACTTATTTGTTGATTGTTTGATTGCAGGTATGCAACTCCTGTAGATTTTCCTGATGATTGCATGAAGGAGTGGGACCAAAAGGCATGTGAATTCAAGGTGGTTAAGAAGAGGGATCCCTCCATTTCATGCCCTATCTTCGGCTCTGTGGGGAAGTGAATTGTTTACTTCGCTGTGTTCTCAGTATACAATGAATAAAATATGTTGTCAGCTTACTTTGTGTCAAATGTGAATGTTCTGGTGTCTGACGAATTGGATTGGTTGAAATGAAATGGTAAAAACATCATGATACAAATGAAAAATAAAGATACGTGTTAGTGTGCATCTTTCTGTTTCATTTGTAAAGATCCTCCTCTGTTACTCAGCACCTCACCTTAGGGTGTCCGTACTTTATTTACTTCAAGAACGTCATGATAGATGTTAACTGTCATTTACTGCCGGAAAAATATCAATACACAAAGATGTGAGAGTGTTTTTGTAAGGTCTAGTTTAAGCCAGTAAATAAACAACTTAAAATGGCTATTTGCAGGTTGCAGTGTTGCATAATGGACCTTTCATTCAAATTTCCCCAAAAGTTTATACAACCTTTACTGACAGTGTTTGTTTCAGGTCATGGACATATTTGTTTTGTGGTTATGATATTTTTAGTTAATCTATTCCCAATGCAGAAGAAACGGAATGTAACAGGTTTGAAGTTTAGAGGGGTTTACTACATAGCAACCAGAAATAACAATTGATTTTATGATTTATTAAATGTCTTTTCGTTTGCTAAATCAATTAGACCATGCCCATTTCAAGGTTATCTTTCTACACATTAAAAAGTTAAAATCAGTATATTTATGCTGGTTTATAGTATACTCACTCCTCAGGTAAACAGACTGAAACTCTCAGAAAGACAAACACCCCATCTAGTGGTGACAGTCAGTATGACACGGTTCCATACCAGGAGAATATCAAATAAAACTGTATTTGTCACATGCACCGAATACAACAGTTGTAGACTTAACACTAAACATTTAATGGTAAAGTCTACACCTGTTGTATTTAGTGCATGTGTCAAATACAATTAGATTTGATTTGATCTTATGAGCTCCTGGTAGTGATTGACACCACTAGGTGGCAGTAGAAGGCGATAGTTTGTCTTTCTCTCACCTCTGTCTTCATTATTGCCTCAACCATGAGAAAAAAGGAAAAGAAAGTCAGGGAGTCGTGGAAGGAGGCTTTAAGTTAGACACAATTACATAGGTTTCTCTGGAGCTGCCTGGAATACACTTCCACTGTCCTACTTCCCAACAGTAAGAAAAGAGCAAAAGAAAAAGGCGAGATAAGAGGAGTATGCTGCTGTGAGGCTCAGTGCATGTGTGTGTAGCCTGTGCTTGTCCCCGAGCCAGTGATGAGAGCCTCCTGACTCAATTGAGACAGACTGGATTCATAGCATCAGTGCATTCTCTGCCTTCCACTTCACCCTTTTGGATTAGTTATGTTCAATGCTGAAGAATATTGGATGAAGATACAGAAATAAGCAATCCTTTTTTCTCCGCTTGTTAATCTTCCTCTCACGTGAAATAGCTCCTCCAAACTGGAATAATGTCTTTATATGGGTGCAGAGGCTCCTGGTTACCAGTGCTGCTTGGTGCTGTAAGTGCGCTGGTGGTGCTGACAGCTGGTAACGCTTGGCACAACCAGGACAGAGGTCAGGGTGAACCATCCTGCTTCGGGGGCTTTGACCTCTACTTCGTTCTGGACAAGTGAGTTTGTCATTCAACCTTCTATTTCCAACTCACCTTTGCTGCTTGTCATGTCTATTGGGGGCAGAGTTCAGTTGGGGAACTGTTGGTTGTTGAGTGCACCTTGTAAAATCTGTGAACTTCGACTTTAAGGGTAGGTACATAGTGACCATCTTATTTCATATTTTACCAAAGCACAATTAATGTTTAATTTGCAGAAACATCTCGTTGTCACATCTGTAGTTGCCAGTCTCAGTGTTTTCAAATTCTGTCATGATGTCATACTTAGACACGTTCAGGAATGTTATTGTTATTATCAATCCCCCTGGGGCCATATGCAGCCATTTACATTTTATTTAGCCATATGCTGGTAATAATGCCCATGAAAATATCACAATCGTTTTCTCAATGGTTATTACACTGATATTACATAATTGCTATATTTATGTATACTTTATACAATGTTGAATGCAGTCTGACTAGAAATGTAATATAACCTAATGGGGAAAACATATATTTTTGGTTCCTGTTGTCACGACTTCTGCTGAAGTCAGCCCCTCTCCTTGTTCGGGTGACGTTCGGCGATCGACATCACCGGCTTTCTAGCCATCGCCGCTCCATTTTTCGTATATCCATTTGTCTTGTCTTGTTTCCATACACACCTGGTTTACATTTCCCCAATCAATCTACTTGTATTTAACCCTCTGTGTCCCATCATGTTTTGTGTGTAATTGTTTTCATTTTAGGAGGTGTTAATTTACGTGCACTACTTTTATGGTCCGTTTGTTTCATGTAGTGCTCTTGTTTTTGGAACTATAATAAAAGTGTGCCTGTTCATAATATTTGCTCTCCTGCACTTGACTTCACCTCCAATACACTATCCTGACACCTGTATCTTTGACAACCAGTATCTTATACAAGGTGAGTATGATGGTGGGACAATGATCGAGCATTTGGTCCAACTATCTGTATTTGTTTCTTGTGAATTCTTGGTAAGCATGGGTAAAAGGCCAGTGGAATTCCCCTTTGGGCCGGGATGAATGACGTGAGCAGATGCTTTCCTGTAAAGTTCTCAGGCCACCCTTTATGGTCCATGATAGATCTGGATAGCTGGTGAACAGTGGCACATTTGATACTCCCATCAGTCACATACAGTAAACATGTATAAGTTGTGCAGGCTGAGCTCTAGTTGAATTACAACAGTCAAATCAACAACAAAAAATTCTCCATGCTTTACTACAGTTGGGCAAAGAGGCTGAATTTAGCTAATCCAACTACAATCATTGGATTGTATCAATCATTTATGCTACTCTGAGGTTCTCAAATTCAGTGGAGTTTCCCTGTCACTTCTACAGTAGTGTTAGTTCAACCAAATTACATATTGGTTTCCTTAACCCCCACTAAAAAGGCCTGATTATTGTGAGCAAAGACGAGACTGACCTAATGATTGGGTAAACAAATGGAGCGTCATCTGGTTCTAATAGATGTTGCTACCTTCTGGACTTCAATACTTTAAAACTATAACTTATTGTTTGGATGATTATCTGTCTAATGTGGAAGAGCAGGCTTCAGCTTCTTCCTCTTTCATTTGGGCCTGCCTTTCCCTCTTCAATTGTTTAAAAAGTCTCTTACTCTTGGATGATTGATTTTCAATTTTCCCCTTAAATCAGAATGCCAACTCTAGGCAGACATTTCTGTGGTGGCACAACATTTAGCTAGTCATTCCTCTGCTGCGCTCTTCTACCTGCTCTTCCTTTGTTTGAATTGATATCCCTCCCCTTTTTTCCAACTGTCCTTCATTCTCTGTCTGTTCATCACTCCTCTGTGTCTGCAGAACCCTTTTTCCATTAGGTCCAGATGTTTCAATGTTTCAGCCTTTTGGCTGCGCTGTCTGTGCTGAGACTTGTATCCTGTTAACAATGGAAAAAGAGATAATAGGGCAGTGAAATAAGAAGAGAGGAGTAAAGACAGGAATTAAAACAATGACAAACACACAGACAGAATGAAAGAGTATCTAACCTACCGTCTGGCAATTTGATGGTGAGAAATGTTTCGTGAGTTTTCTTCTCTATGATCATTTGCAGTCAAAAATGTGATTTTCATGTTTTTATATACATTTACACACTATGAGTTTGGAATAATACTACTGTGAAATTATGATAATTCCTTTTAAGTGTAAGCGGCTTGAAAAGACTGCCTGAAATTTTAGCCTGTTTTGGTGGGATGGAGTTTTGGCCTGCCTGGTGACATTATCAGGCGGTAAATTACACTAAGAGACCAAAAAGAAAGAGTTCCAAACCTGTCTGCCAATAACAGCTAGTTTTCAGTTTTCCCCTCCCACCCCAGACAGTCCTAGCAAAATTCTTGCTTGAGAAATGTATCTTTGCTAAGAACCCAGCTAGCACATTTAGTTCCTTGGACGTTGTGTGAACACACGTTTTTGGTTTTGGGAACGGAAGTGAAAATATAGCCTTTTCTGAGAACTTTTTTTTTTAGGTTGTAGGGAGGTTCTGAGAACGTTATACTCTGGTTCCTTGACCGTTTTCCTGGGAGGTTTTATGAACAATCTGAGAACAGAAATGCTAGATTATTTGGACGTTTTTTTTTAAATAACTTCCTTAAAAATTTTCTGTGAATGTTTCAATAAGACTTTTAATAAAACTGCTAGCTTATTTTGGGTTAACCCTTTTAAATTCCAAGCACAGATAAAACACACGCATACACATTTTTTTTATTTATTGTGATACGGCATCAGTGAGATTCAAACCGATAATCTCTTTTCTCTATCCATGGACTTAGTACACTGTGCCAACAGGATGGAAACAAGCACTAATTAAGATCAGGTGTGGCCAATTAATGTGGGAGGCCAACACACCTGAACACACTTAACAAAATAGAGGATAGAGAGTTTTGTTGATGCCGAGAATGGAATGTATACGTTTTTAAATATTATTTTTAAATAACATACTTAGAATGTTACTAAAGTGGTCTTAATATCCTCTGAACAATTTGAGAACATGACTTTAAATACAGTCATGTGAAAAAGCAAGGACACTCCCTGGAAAGTGGTATTTTTTTGTACATATTTGGACAGGTGGCTATGTAATCTTCACTTCAACACTATTGACAGATAAAGGAAAACTAATGACACTGAAAGATTATACCTTGCAATCATTCATTCATCAAATCTACAGAAATGCAATTCCATAGTGCGGAAAAAACAAGTGCACCCTTAGCTTCAATAGCTTGTAGCCCCCTTTGGTTGAAATAACTCAATGTAGCCGTTTCTTGGAACTGTATCAGTCTCTTACATCGACTCAGAGAAATTTTGCCTATTCTTTACAGTACTGCTTCAACTGTCATATTTAAGGGCTTTCTTGCATGCAAGTCTCCCCATAGAATTTTGACAGGATTGAGATCTGAGCTTTGACTCGGCCATTCCATAACCCTCCATTTATTATTTTTGAACAATTCTGTTGAAGCTTTGCTTTTGTGTTTTGGATCATTGTCCTGTTGCAATATCCATGTTCGGTTCAGCTTCATCTATTTGACAGATGGCCTCACCTTTTCCTCAAGAATTCTCTGGTACAATGTTGACATCATGGTTGACTCAATGATGGCAAGTTGGCCAGGCCCTGAGGCAGCAAAGCAGCCCCAAACCATAATGCCACCGCCTCCATTCTTTACGGTTGGTATGAGGTTCTTCTGTTCGAAGGCAGTATTTTGTTTTCGCCAAACATGGCATCTGGCATTGTGGCTAAACAACTACCCTTTTGACTCATCTGTGCCGAGCACATTGCTCCAGTAGTTTCAGTCTTTACCCAGGTGTTGTCTGGCAAACGTCAGTCGTATCTTGGTATTATTTTTTGAGAGCAGAGGCTTCTTCCTTCCTGACCTCCCATGTAGGCCAAGTCCCTTTCTGACAGTTGACTCATGCACGTGATTGTGGTAAGGGAGGCATGTTGATCCCTTCATGTTACCCTGTGTTTTTAAAGACTTCTATGACATCTTTTGGTCAGCTCTTGGGCTGAATTTGGTGGGATGTCCTGTCCTAGGTAGATTGCCAGTGGCCTGAAATTTTCTCCATTTGTAGATGACCGTTGGACAGTGGAATGATGCACTTCGAATTGCTTGGAAATGGATTTGTAACCCCCTCCCAGACTCCTGATTATCAATTATCTTTATTTTGAGGGCCTTAGGTATTTTGTTCTTGGAATGATGTGTAACCACATCCATATGGTTAAGACTAAACCAGACCAAGTTTCTAATCTTAATGGAAGGCTGGACCCTCCCAAACCTGTAGGAAACTTTATGCTGAGGTACTGAAATTCCAACAGAAGAACATTGTTAAGAAACATTCTTGGAACAATTTGAGGACAGTATTTGAAAAAGAACCATGAGGAAACCTGGAGGAAACATTATGCTGAAGTATTGAAATTCCCACAGACCGTTGTTTCCCAATGTCAGACAAGTTGGAGAATGTTCCAAGAACATTATCAAAATTGAAATGAAATGCAAACATATTTGCATTTATGAAACTTTCTTTTAAAGTAATAATACCACCCCCAAAAATGTTTTAAGTTCCTTAAAAGTGCTCAAAATGTTCCAAAGTGCTCAATTATCCTGCACCATTCCCAGAAAGTTGTGGGAAGGTTGAGTCATGGAAATACTTACACAGGGACTCTGGAAGTTGATCTAAAATGAATCATGTTTATTGTCAGCGTGCTGGAGAGGTTCCAACCAACTCAATGCACCATTGCTTTTCCCAGTCTACGAGACAAGGTCAGTAAATCTTTATTCGCAAATTATGGGGAATTGACGCTCAGGCTACATTCATAAATATATTATTGTTTTTGTGTAGTTTAGGTGTTGATTTTAAAAATTCCCATAGGGCATTCTTACCTGGTGACCTATTTTTAGAATTTTGTGTAGAGAACCCTGAAATACTGTACATGTATTGGTTTGAATTATTCTTGTACACCATTTGTTTCTACATAGTATTTGAGGTATCAGTGTGTATAATTTAGTCATTAAGGGTGGATTGTTGATGGAATTTCTGTTTAAATGAATGATTAGAATATTCCACCCTGAAATCATATGGTATGAAATTGATTAGAATCATACAATTATTATTAATGATGGGTGTAGTTTTAGTCAGTGAAATTATAATAAATGTGTAGTTTTAATCAGAATTAGGGTAAAGCAGTAGATCTGTACAATATGTCTTTATAGTAACTTAAACACATGCTGTCTAAGCAGAATTCGGTGCCGACCTGGCTAGGAGCCTCTGAGAGATAGGGAGACTGTGGGAAGTACTTCCTGTCATTTCCCCAATCTTGTGGGAGGACGGGGAGGGATTCTCATGGCCACCCCTAATCTTTGTCGGCTGGGTAGTGGAACAGTGTGCGTAGGATACCTTCTGTTTGTGTGCGTAAGGAGTCTGTGTGTAAGGAGCTAGTATAAAATTAATGGTTTTGTACAACGAACCAGCGCTCTCGTGAATAAACATTTTGACTATCGTAGCTGGGCCTCCGTCTGTTTCATTTCAACCAGTATCTTACAAATTCTGGGTTGCACACTGCATAGTTTAATTGAATTGGGTTGTGAACATTGAGAATTCCCGTAACAAGTACACATGTCAACCAGAGTTGGCAGCTCATTAGTTTCACAATCCTCTGGAATAGCAGAAAACATGATAGCTGCTGAAAACTTACCAGTCAGGGAGGCACAGGTTACAGCATTTTAAGAACAATTCACAGGGAAGAGAGCGAGAACACATGTTATAATTGTTTTATACCAACTTTACTAAGAAAGACCCTCACTTTCCTCGTCACTTGTGGTAATGACAGATTGGTATTTTAATGCATTCTTAGTCTAAATTAGTATACGTTTCGCAGTCTGCAGACTTCCACAATCAACCTGATATCCCAAATAAACAATTTTGAATAAGCCTAAATCAATTAGGTATTTTATTAGGATCCCCATTAGCTATTGCAAAAGCAGCCGCTACTCTTCCTGGGGTCCACACAAAACATGAAACATGATAATACTGAACATCAATAGACAAGAACAGCTCATAGACAGAACTACAATTACGGGCACGGTTGACCAACCCCCTCCGTCCCCGGCACTCATCCTTCCTTTCCTGGCATTTTTTCATGTTCTTCAGATAGTGTTTCAGTTTGTCCTTTTAATGGCACATGTTCAAAGTGGATGACCCTTGATAATGGACCTTGCAGTATATGTCTTTGTCCATTTTCCTACCAGTACACCAGCAGCATGTGAGACGTTTGAACTGGACCTCTTTCCATGCTCACTCCACATAGACCCATGTTGCATTCCTGAGAGAAAAAACATGAGAGAAAAGGCAGTTGATAGCTTCTGGATGCTGGGTACAGGTTGCTGGCTCGGACTCTCACGGTAAAAAAAAAAATCACAAAAATGGCATACAGTATGGTCTTTCACCACGAAAGATGCCTGTATGCCATTTTTGTGATTTTTCAGACAATTAGAGGGGGTATTGAGGTTCACACTGTTCTCGGCCAAATTATTTTCCATGCATCTAGATACCATCTGTGGTCACCTTCGCCATAACCTCGAGAGGACAGACCAGAACGAACAACAGTTTAGTTTAGAATAACAACACACAGTTGAAACCCCCCCCCCCCCCCCCCCCGCCGAATGGGCTTATACTCCCCTATCATTTTGGCAATATCACTGCAGAGTTACAGGTCAGAGGGCTAATCCTTAGGGAGAAATCCCGACCATCCAGCAGACCCAATCTGGTGAGATTTGTTATTACACTTCCTCCAGGCTGCAGGAGTGCTCCAGGAAGAAATAAAATAAACATGCACTTAGTTTTCACTATGCTACATTTTTTATTTTTTATTTTACCCCTTTTTCTCCCCAATTTCATGGTATCCAATTGTTGTAGTAGCTACTATATTGTCTCATCGCTACTGTATCATGATCACCTTCACAGTCTGCATATTCTATCATTACAGAATCACTAGTTGGTGAAGTCTATGGTGATCAAATCATGTACAAGTTGGATTATTTGAGATGTGGAATAAAAGCCACTGTTGGCTGGCTGCTGTCTGGTTGATCGCTGCTAGTTATCATCTTCATCTCAACTAATTTGCGTCTTAACGCGCTGCTGCAGGCTACCTCCTTTTTCTCCACTACCACTACCAGTGAATGTTTTCATTCATTCACTGCTTTTCTCGCATTGATAAACTGAGATCGCCTATTTTTGTTCACATACTGTAGGTATATTCTTTGAGATTTTCTAATTTTGTCTCGCTTTACGTTGATTCTTCGCTGGAGATATTTTCAAACAAGGAAGTGCTACGAGGTATTTTAACCAATCAGGTTTCCAGAAAGGGCCTGTAAATTACTAATCTTTCAGCACGAAGCACTACGTCTACAAAGAATATAGACTTGTATGGACTAGCTAACAATATGCTCCGGGAAAACAAGCTTTTGAAAGATGTACAGATGAAGTCGGAAGTTTACATACACCTTAGCCAAATACATTTAAACTCAGTTTTTCACAATTCCTGACATTTAATCCTAGTAAAAATTCCCGCTCTTGGGTCAGTTAGGATCACCACTTTATTTCATGAATGTGAAATGTCAGAATAATAGTAGAGAGAATTATTTATTTAATCACATTCCTTGTGGGTCAGAAGTTTACATACACTCAATTAGTATTTGGTAGCATTGCCTTTAAATTGTTGAACTTGGGTCAAATGTTTCAGGTAGCCTTCCACAAGCTTCCCACAATAACTTGGGTGAATTTTGGCCCATTCCTCCTGACAGAGCTGGTGTAACTGAGTCAGGTTTGTAAGCCTCCTTGCTCGCACAGGCCTTTTCAGTTCTGCCCACAAATTTGCTATAGGGTTGAGGTCAAGTCTTTGTGATGGCCACTCCAATACCTTGAACTTGTTGTCCTTTTTGCCACAACTTTGGAAGTATGCTTGGGGTCATTGTCAATTTGGAAGACTCATTTGCGACCAAGCTTTACCTTCCTGACTGATGTCTTGAGACATTGCTTCAATATATCCACGTAATTTTCCATCCACATAATTTTCCAGCCTCATGATGCCATCTATTTTGTGAAGTGCACTAGTCCCTCCTACAGCAAAGCACCCCCACAACATGATGCTGCCACCCCTGTGCTTCACGGTTGGGATGGTATTCTTCAGCTTGCAAGCCTCCCCCTTTTTCCTCCAAACATAATGATGATCATTATGGCCAAACAGTTCTATTTTTGTTTCATCAGACCAGAGAATATTTCTCCAAAATGTACGATCTTTGTCCCCATGTGCAGTTGCAAACCGTAGGTTGGCTTTCTTATGGTAGTTTTGGAGCAGTGGCTTCTTCCTTGCTGAGCGGCCTTTCAGGTTATGTCGATATAGGACTAGTTTTTCCTGTGGATACTTTGGTACCTGTTTCCTCCACCATCTTCATAAGGTCCTTTGTACTTTTCGCACCAAAGTATGTTCATCTCTAGGAGTCAGAACGCGTGAGGCTTCTTCTCTCTAAGCTAAGACCTTGAAACTGAGATCTTTTGTTCTCGTTCTCAAAACAAGGTCTGGGCGTACTGCCAAATTGCAGCGACTGATAGTGGGGATTCGTTCAGTCAGCCACTAGCATGAACACAGAAATTGGTTTATATAACAGCACATAAATAGAACACATAAATTAGTTACAAGAAAAACACAAACATTAAAATTCCATTACAGTTGTTTGCAAAATAACGACAGGACAACCACGTTCTCACCAAGTTCTAAGAAACATATGGTTCTCAGAACATTATGTGCTAGCTGGGAAGCTATTTTCATTTATTTTTGACCATTTGAATTTAAACTTCTTGCTCCTACTTGAGACGCAGATGTCTCAAGTAAGCACCTGGAAATGCAAATGCACTACGCTAAATGCTAAATGTACTCGTTAAAACTCAAACGTTCATCAAAATACACATGCAGGGTATTGAATTAAAGCTACACTCGTTGTGAATCTAGACAACAAGTCAGATTTTTAAAATGCTTTTCGGCGAAAGCATGAGAAGCTATTATCTGATAGCATGCAACACCCCAAAATGCGTGAATGCGACGTAAACAAAGATTTAGCGTAGCCGGCGCTACACAAAACGCAGAAATAAAATATAAAACATTCATTACCTTTGACGAGCTTCTTTCTTGGCACTCCTATATGCCCCATAAACATCACTATTGGGTCTTTTTTTCAATTAAATCGGTCCATATATACCCAAAATAGCTTACTATGGAAGCTGTGTAATTCAGAAAAAAACATTGTTTTAAAACGCAGCGTCATTTTTTAAAATTAAAAAAGTCGACGATAAACTTTCACAAAACACTTCGAAATACTTTTGTAATCCAACTTTAGGTATTAGTAAACGTTTATAATCTATCAAAATGATTACAGGGCGATGTGTATTCAATAGCTCCTCGTCTTCAAATCAATGGCTGAAAATGTGCACTTCACAACATCCTGGCGGAGACCGGAAGAAATTGAATCCAGTTAGTTGGATTTACCAACAAAAAACTCCCCGGAAAATGACGACAATGGCGACATCGTGGAATCTGTAGGAATTGCATGCAGGTCCATAATTAATTTTGTGCCCTTTTAACAACCCATGAAAGTGACGCATGGAAATTATTTTTAGCTTTCAGAGAGCAGTTTTTCTTGCGCTTTTCGATGAAACACACGATCTGTTATAGTCACAGCCGTGATTTAACCAGTTTTAGAAACTTCAGAGTGTTTTCTATCCACACATACTAATCATATGCATATACTATATTCCTGGCATGAGTAGCAGGACGCTGAAAAGTTACACGATTTTTAACAGAATGTTCGAAAAAGGAGGGGGTCGGATGAAGAGGTTAAAACAATCACACTAAGGTACCCTGACATGATTTGATCTTGAGATAAAAACGGCTGCATTGGACCTTTAAGTTAATAACTGTGTGTAACTGTAATGAATCGAGAAAAATCCATGCACTGTAATGACGTGAAAAGAAACAGTATGCGTCTCATTTTGTCAGCCATGCATACATAGTGACGTAGAGCAACCGTACATTGCTACAGCCCCGTCAGACTGGCCTAATTTAAAATACACAGTCACTCGGGCATGTAGGCATAATGACTTGACATCATTTACCTGAGCGTTGGTTTACGATCCATGTTTATTAATAATACGAAACACGAATCTCCAATACAATACTACAAAACAAAACGTAACTAAACAGCCTATCTGGTGAAAAAACACATAGACACCCACAAACACACAGTGAAACCCCAGAGACAATGACGAACACCTGCCTCTGACTGAGAACCATATCAGGCTGAACATAGAAATAGACAAACAAGACATGACTGACCGATCATTTACCTGACTCCAAAAACACTGACGATCATTACTGGGACTGTATTATAAACACACTTAGTACATGGCTGGCTGGCGGTTTCAGCAGATCCTGGTCGGCTGGCGGTTTCAGCAGATCCTGGTCGACTAGCAGATCTGGGAGAATCTGGTCGACTGGCGGATCTGGGAGAATCTGGTCGACTGGCGGATCTGGGAGAATCTGGTCGACTGGCGGATCTGGGAGAATCTGGTCGACTGGCGGATCTGGGAGAATCTGGTCGACTGGCGGATCTGTAGGCATGCTCCATGCTGACTGGCGGCCCTGGCTGCTCCATGCTACTGGCGGCCCTGGCTGCTCCATGACTTTGGCGGCATCCTGCAGACAGGCAGCTCTGGCGGCTCCTTGCAGACTGGCAGCTCCATGCAGACTGGCAGCTCTATGCAGACTGGCAGCTCCATGATGCAGACTGGCAGCTCCTTGCATTTATGCGTGGTGCTGGCACTGGTGGTGGTGGTACTGGGCCTGACTCCAATAAGTTCATTACCCGCACTGGACTATGCAGGCGAACTGGAGACACCGAGCGCAAGGCTGGTGCCATGTATGGCTGCGTAGAGCCGGCTTCATGGCATTAGGCTCGACGCTGCTGCGCACCACTATTACAAAGACATTGACATGTCCTCTCCCGTCGACCTGTAACGAGTTTCGTCTTCATACGAAGGAGAGTCGGAGAAACACGAATCTCCAATACAATACTACAAAACAAAACGTAACGAAAACCTAAACAGCCTATCTGGTGAAAAAACACATAGACAGGAACAAACCCACAAACACACAGTTTTATTTCTACTATTTTCGACATTGTAGAATAATAGTGACAACATCAAAACTATGAAATAACACATGGAATCATGTCGTAATCAAAAAAGTGTTAAGCAAATAAAAATATATTTTATATTTGAGATTCTTCAAAGTAGCCACCCTTTGCCTTGATGACAGCTTAGCACACTCTTGCAATTCTCTCATCCAACTTCACATGGAATGCTTTTCCAACAGTCTTGAAGGAGATCCCACATATGCTGAGCACTTGTTGGCTGCTTTTCCTTCACTCTGTGGTCCAACTCATCTCAATTGGGTTAGGTCGGGTGATTGTGGAGGTCAGGTCATCTGATGCAGCACTCCATCACCCTCCTTCTTGGTCAAATAGCCCTTACACAGCCTGGAGGTCTGTTGGGTCATTGTTTTGTTGAAAACAGATGATAGTACCACTAAGTACAAACCAGATGGGACGGCGTATCGCCGCAGAATGCTGTGGTAGCAATGCTGGCAAGTGTGCCTTGAATATTAAATAAATCACAGACGGTGTCACCAGCAAAGCACCCCACACCATCACACCTCCTCCTCCATGCTTCATGGTAGGAACTACACATGGGGCGATAATCCGTTCACCTACTCTGCATTTCACAAAGACACGGCGGTTGGAACCAAAAATCTCAAATTTGGACTCTGACCAAAGGACAGATTTCCACCGGTCTAATGTCCATTGCTTGTGTTTCTTGGCCCAAGCCAGTCTCTTCTTCTTATTGGTGTCCTTTAGTGGTGGTTTCTTTGCAGCAATTTGACCATGAATCAAATCAGAGAGAGAGAGAGAGAGAGAGAGAGAGAGAGAGAGAGAGAGAGAGAGAGAGACCAGATTTAACAGACTGACCCTAGCCCCCCGACACATAAACTACTACAGCATAAATACTGGAGGCTGTGTCTGTTACTTGAACTCTGTGAAACATTTATTTGGGCTGCAATTTCTGAGGCTGGTAACTCTAATGAACTTATCCTCTGCAGCAAAGGTAACTCTGGGTCTTCTTTCAAGTGACGGTCCTCATGAGAGTCAGTTTCATCATAGCGCTTGATGGTTTTTGTGACTGCAATTGAAGAAACTTTCAAAGTTCTTGAAATGTTCCAGATTGACTGACCTTCATGTCTTAAAGTAATGATGGACTGTCATTTCTCTTTGCTTATTTGAGCTGTTCATACCATAATATGGACTTGGTATTTCACCAAATAGGGCTATCTTCTGTATACCACCCTACCTTGTCACAACACAACTGATTGGCTCAAACGCATTAAGAAGGAAAGAAATTCCACAAATTAACTTTTAACAAGGCACACCTGTTAATTCACATGCATTCCAGGTGACAACCTCATGAAGCTGGTTGAGAGAATGCCAAGAGTGTGGAAAGCTGTCATCAGGGCAACTTTGAAGAATCTCAAATATAAGATTCTTCAGATTCTTCCAAAACACTTTATTTGGTGACTACATGATTCTATATGTGTTATTTCATAGTTTTGATGTCTTCTTTATTATTCTACAATGTAAAAAATAAAGAAACTGTTGACCGGTACTGCAGGTATTATGACTGATCATTTTCCTGACTCAAATAACACTAAGATCATTACTGGGGCTGCATTATAAAAACATTGAAAGTAATCTGAGAAGAATGATGTCACTGCTCTGCATCAGTATGATATCATTGGTTGCAGTCCAAAGATGGCAACTATCTAATAAATCAATCAGAGTTATACACTACTGTACACTGTTGCTCTTCAACCAAGGTTACGTGTTCAAATGGAATGTGTGCTTCCGAAGCTATTTTCTGGTAGGAAGAGCATACAGGCCGCTGTGTTGCTACAGTAGTGAAGCCAGACAGCTTGAGGAACTGTATAACAATTACACACAGGCAGGGAAAGACTGCATGCAGCCAAGATAAACATCATCCCAAACTGTAATGGTTGGATAGGATGAAGTGTGTACACTAGGTGGGGATACAGCATGATGTGCAGAAGAAGTAGCACAAAGTTAAGTAGAAATATGCTTTCTGTTAGTTGATTACAGAAAATATCGTATGAAGTGCAAAAGCTTGGTGTGCATATTTGATGCACATTCAAGCCATTGCGTCAAACACTCTGACTGTAGAGAAGGTTCCACATAATAGTGAAAATGTTTAACGGCAGATGCTGCCTTTCTACAGATAAAGTACAGTGCCTTGCGAAAGTATTCGGCCCCCTTGAACTTTGCGACCTTTTGCCACATTTCAGGCTTCAAACATAAAGATATAAAACTGTATTTTTTTGTGAAGAATCAACAACAAGTGGGACACAATCATGAAGTGGAACGACATTTATTGGATATTTCAAACTTTTTTAACAAATCAAAAACTGAAAAATTGGGCGTGCAAAATTATTCAGCCCCCTTAAGTTAATACTTTGTAGTGCCACCTTTTGCTGCGATTACAGCTGTAAGTCGCTTGGGGTATGTCTCTATCAGTTTTGCACATCGAGAGACTGCATTTTTTTCCCATTCCTCCTTGCCAAACAGCTCGAGCTCAGTGAGGTTGGATGGAGAGCATTTGTGAACAGCAGTTTTCAGTTCTTTCCACAAATTCTCGATTGGATTCAGGTCTGGACTTTGACTTGGCCATTCTAACACCTGGATATGTTTATTTTTGAACCATTCCATTGTAGATTTTGCTTTATGTTTTGGATCATTGTCTTATTGGAAGACAAATCTCCGTCCCAGTCTCAGGTCTTTTGCAGACTCCATCAGGTTTTCTTCCAGAATGGTCCTGTATTTGGCTCCATCCATCTTCCCATCAATTTTAACCATCTTCCCTGTCCCTGCTGAAGAAAAGCAGGCCCAAACCATGATGCTGCCACCACCATGTTTGACAGTGGGGATGGTGTGTTCAGCTGTGTTGCTTTTACGCCAAACATAACGTTTTGCATTGTTGCCAAAAAGTTCAATTTTGGTTTCATCTGACCAGAGCACCTTCTTCCACATGTTTGGTGTGTCTCCCAGGTGGCTTGTGGCAAACTTTAAACGACACTTTTTATGGATATCTTTAAGAAATGGCTTTCTTCTTGCCACTCTTCCATAAAGGCCAGATTTGTGCAATATACGACTGATTGTTGTCCTATGGACAGAGTCTCCCACCTCAGCTGTAGATCTCTGCAGTTCATCCAGAGTGATCATGGGCCTCTTGGCTGCATCTCTGATCAGTCTTCTCCTTGTATGAGCTGAAAGTTTAGAGGGACGGCCAGGTCTTGGTAGATTTGCAGTGGTCTGATACTCCTTCCATTTCAATATTATCGCTTGCACAGTGCTCCTTGGGATGTTTAAAGCTTGGGAAATCTTTTTGTATCCAAATCCGGCTTTAAACTTCTTCACAACAGTATCTCGGACCTGCCTGGTGTGTTCCTTGTTCTTCATGATTCTCTCTGCGCTTTTAACGGACCTCTGAGACTATCACAGTGCAGGTGCATTTATACGGGGACTTGATTACACACAGGTGGATTGTATTTATCATCATTAGTCATTTAGGTCAACATTGGATCATTCAGAGATCCTCACTGAACTTCTGGAGAGAGTTTGCTGCACTGAAAGTAAATGGGCTGAATAATTTTGCACACCCAATTTTTCAGTTTTTGATTTGTTAAAAAAGTTTGAAATATCCAATAAATGTCGTTCCACTTCATGATTGTGTCCCACTTGTTGTTGATTCTTCACAAAAGAATACAGTTTTATATCTTTATGTTTGAAGCCTGAGATGTGGCAAAAGGTCGCAAAGTTCAAGGGGGCCGAATACTTTCGCAAGGCACTGTACAATTCGACCCCCATGACTCCCTTTCACAATCCGGTACCTTAACCTCTCAATTTCCTCCAGACTCTGTTATGCAAACTCCTCATCAACATGTCATCTCACTTCGCAGATCTGGGAGTGTGCAGCACCACTGGGTTGAAATCTATCACTTTGTGGAACATCTGGCTCACAAGTTCATAAGGTGAGAATACTTATCCCACATTGTTGAAATACCCTGTAATGGATATAAACTTTAGATAAATTCAATATAAACACAAATATTAACCATTAACCACACATGGTGTGGGTATGATGTATTTCATTGCTTGTTGTGATTGTTAGTGAAATGACAACAGAGAGAACATTAATATAAATGGTCTGGGTATTGTTCATTTCTCTCCAGTCCACAGCTGCGCATGTCCTTCATTGTGTTCTCTACTGAGGGACGGATTTTGATGCGGCTTACAGAGGACAGGTAAGGGAACAATCTTTTTTTTCTTAGGATTTGGGTATTACGTCTGCACAAGATGTCAGCTATTTTCTGATTCTGAACTGAGTTGATTATCAAGAACACAGACAACCAGATAAACATGCAGGATTTGTTAAATTGAATTAGAGAAAAAATCACAATACCCTCACATTGAGCTCAACTGACAATGCTGTCAATCCTTTGGCAAACTGTATGCTTCAGCATGTGGCTTATAATATATCATGTGTTGCATATGTGTCTAATCTTTCTTCAGGCAGTTTCCACACAGGCACTGAAACTTTTTCAATGTTTATGGTCTTCCTGCTATCTCATTTTACACAAGACTCATTTCCTTACTCTCTGCTGGACAGTGTCCTGTGGCTATAGATCCCTAAATCTAAGCTTGATCTCTTAAAACCTGAAGCACACACATTACTACTCTCTGAAATGGAATGCCACTTCAATAAATAGATTGTTTCTGTGCTTATTAAAAACAATTGCCTTTGTCATTTCATATCTGTCTGTGTCTGCTTTTAGTTTACAAAGAAGACTGAATTTCACAAGAAAACAGTACAAAATAAAATCTGTTAAATATTAATTCACAGTTCTATTTTTTGGGCTTAAAGCGACTCACTTGTTATTCAAAATTATGTGCATGCATGCACACAGTTTAATGCTGTACCCAATGTTTTAGTTTGACAGTATGATTTAATAGTAGCATATCAACCACATGTATCACTATGATGACTCTATTTACATCAATACCTATAGCTACTTCTTCTTTAAGGTCTTGCAATTTACGATTTTCATAGCTTTATAGCTGCAGTTATATCAATGAGATAGGGACTTCTGCAGGGTGAGGGATGATACATGATGAGTGTGAACTGCCCTCTCATCTGTCTTTTGGTCTGCTTGCTCAGGGAGCAGATTCGAAAAGGTCTGGAGGAGCTCCAGAGGGTACTTCCAGGTGGAGACACCTTTATGCACGAAGGCATACAGAGGGTGAGCTGTCTGCTTTTAGCTGAGCTCTGAGCTGGAATCTATCTCCACACTGGCTCAAGAACAAAGACCATGGCTCAGAGAAAAAATGGCTCCTGTATCAGTATGAATAGTTGCTTTATTCACAGGACAGATTTAGCCAGTGTCCGTTTTCAATCCAATTCCTCTTCTTTTACAGGCCAGTGAGCAGATATACTATGGAAACTCTGAAGGTGTGTAGTTCAATAAAAATATTTAAATGTATTCCTGTTGTACGTCTTGCATCATATATTAATTTCTCAAGTATATCTGTTTGTCTATCATTATTATTATTATTTGAATAGCTCTGTGGAAGCATTTAGATCTGAATCAAAGGTTTTGTGTCTGTTTATAGGATACCGTACCGCAAGTGTCATTATCGCTCTCACAGATGGGGAGCTGCATGAGGACCTCTTCTACTATGCTGAGAGGGAGGTAAGCACAACCTGTCTATTCCATTTGCTTTGGCAATGGAAACATATGTTTCCCCTGCCAATAAAGCTCTTTGAATTTAATTGTATTTAGTTGTGTGAAGAGAAAGAGAGCGAAAGAGAGAGGTCTGAAGGCATCTGCCTTTGGCCTAAAGAGCAGGAACCCAGACTTCATCAAATAAATTGAAAATACAGACATTGTAATCCTACAGGAAACATGGTATATACGAGACTGACCCACGGGTTGCCCTCTAGGTTACAGAGAGTTGGTAGTCAAATCCACCAAACTACCGGGTGTGAAACGGAAGAGACTCAAGGGGTATGCTAATTTGGTGTAGAGCAAACCTAACCCACTCTATTAAATTAGTCAAAACAGGAACATTTTACATCGGGCTAGAAAGTTCATATGGAAATGACACAGAGAAAAATGGCCTCATGAGTGCTACCCACACTACCGTTCAAAAGTTTGGGGTCACTTAGAAATGTCCTTGTTTTCCATGACAACATACATGAAATTAGTTTTTTAGTATATAAATTTCCGACTTCAGCTGTATATATTTAATCCATTAAAAACCAACCGTTTCCAGCTACAATAGTCATTTACAACATTAACAATGTCTACACTGTATTTCTGATCAATTTGATGTTATTTTAATGGACAAAAAGTGGGCTTCTCTTTCAAAAACAAGGACATTTCTAAGTGACCCCAAACTTTTGAACGGAAGTGTATATCCCCCCAATAGAATCCCATACTTTAACATATTCTCCAACCTAGAGGGGGAGATCAACCATTTCCAGGCCCAGGGACATGTACGGGTCTGTGACGACCTAAATGCCAGAACTGGACAAGAACCTGACACTCTCAGCACACAGGGGGACAAACACCTACAGTTGAAGTCAGAAGTTTACATACACCTTAGCCAAATACATTTAAACTCAGTTTTTCACAATTCCTGACATTTACTCCTTGTAAAAATTCCCTGTTTTAGATCAGTTAGAACCACCACTTTATTTTAAGAATGTAAAATGTCAGAATAATAGTAGAGAGAATGATTTATTTCAGCTTTTATTTCTTTCATCACATTCCCAGTGGGTCAGAAGTTTACATACACTAAATTATTATTTGGTAGCATTGCCTCTAAATTGTTTAACTTGGGTCAAACGTGTTGGGTAGCCTTCCACAAGCTTCCCACAATAAGTTGGGTGAATTTTAGCCCATTCCTCCTGACAGATCTGGTGTAACTGAGTCCGGTTTGTAGGCCTCCTTGCTCGCACATGCTTTTTTAGTTCTGCCAACAAATTTTCGATAGGATTGAGGTCAGGGCTTTGTGATGGCCACTCCAATACCTTGACTGTTATCATTAAGCCATTTTGCCACAACTTTGGAAGTATGCTTGGTGTCATTGTCCATTTGGAAGACCCATTTGCGACCAAGCTTTAACTTCCTGACTGATGTCTTGAGATGTTGCTTCAATATATCCACACAATTGGCCATCCTCATGATGCCATCTATTTTGTGAAGTGCACCAGTCCCTCCTAGAGCAAAGCACCCCCACAACAAGATGCTGCCACCCCATGCTTCACGGTTGGGATGGAGTTCTTTGACTTGCAAGCCTCCCCCTTTTTCCTCCAAACATAACGATGGTCATTATGGCCAAACAGTTATTTCATCAGACCAGAGGACAGTTCTCCAAAAAGTACTATCTTTGTCCCCATGTGCGGTTGCAAACCGTAGTCTGTCTATGTTATGGCAGTTTTGGAGCAGTGGCTTCTTCCTTGCTGAGCGGCCTTTCAAGTTATGTTGATATAGGACTTGTTTTACTGTGGATAAAGATACTTTGTACCTGTTTCCTCCAGCATCTTCACAAGGTCCTTTGTTCTGGGATTGATTTGCACCTTTCGCACCGAAGTACGTTCATCTCTAGGAGACAGAATGCATCTTCTTCCTGAGCGGCATGACGGCTGCGAGGTCCCATGGTGTTTATATTGCGTACTATTGTTTGTACAGATGAATGTGGTATCTTCAGGTGTATGGAAATTGCTCCCAAGGATGAACGAGACTTGTGGAGGTCTACAATTTTTTTTCTGAGGTCTTGGCTGATTTCTTTTGATTTGCCCATGATGTCAAGCAAAGAGGCACTGAGTTTGAAGGTAGGCCTTGAAATACATCTACAGGTACACCTCCAATTGACTCAAATTATGTCAATTAGCCTATCAGAAGCTTCTAAATCTATGGCATCATTCTCTGGAATTTTCCAAGCGGTTTAAAGGCACAGTCAACTTAGTGTATGTAATCTTCTGACCCACTGGAATTGTGATACAATGAATTATAAGTGAAATAATCTGTCTGTAAACAATTGTTGGAAAAATTCCTTGTGTCATGCACAAACCGACTTGCCAAAACTATAGTTTGTTATTAACAAGAAAATTATGGAGTGGTTGAAAAACAAGTTTTAATAACTCTAACCTAAGTGTATGTAAACTTCCGACTTCAACTGTACATGGAGGTGACAGCATTCCCGCCGAAATATGCCCCCTAGACACAATTATGACAAGACAACCAACACAACTCCTGAAGCTCTTTCACACATTGGGTCTGTACATAGTCAATGGTAGGCTTTGTGTGGACTCTTACAGTAGGTACACCTACAGCTCATCCATTGGCAGTAGTACTGTAGATTACATCGTCACTGACCTCAACCCAGATTCTCTCAGAGCGATCACAGTTAGCCCACTGACACACCCATCAGATCATAGCAAAATCACAGTTTACTTGAACAGAGCAACACTCAATCATGAGGCATCAAAGCCATCTGCATAATATTAAGAAATGCTATGGATGGAAGGAAATTGTTATATAAACCTACTAAAAAACAATTAGGCAACAGCAAATTCAATCCCTTTTAGACACATTCCTGGAAAAAACGTTTCACTGTAATAGTGAAGGTGTAAACTTGGCATTAGAATGCCTAAAGAGTATACAGTATTTGACCTCTCAGCTTCCCTATCAAATTTAAAAATGTCAAGCAGACAACCTAAGAACATTAACAGCAATGACAAATGATTTGATGAAAAATGTAAAAAGCTAAGAAATAAATTGAGAAACCTATCCAACCGAAAACATAGAGACCCAGAAAACCTAAGCCTACACCTTCACTATGGTTAATCACTAAAACAATACAGAAATACACTACGGAAAAATAAGGTACAGCATATCAGAAATCAGCTCAATGTAATTGAAGAATCACTAGAATTGTCACGGATTCCCCCGGTACTGCTGCTCATTCCATGTCACCGGCCTCAAGGCATCACTGCACTGTTTCATTACGCACACCTGGTTCCCATTCCCCCTGAATACTAATTGTATATATGTGCCCTCTGTTCACCATTGTTTTGTCGGTTAGTGTTCCCATGTCTGTTGGTCTGTGAGTACCTATTCTTGTTATTTCGTGTTTTGTACACTTGTTATTACGGTTCTCATCCTGTGTATTGTTGTACATTTGCTATCGCGGGTCTCGCCCCGTGTAGTGTATTGCGGGTCTCATCACGTGTGTTTTTAACTCTTTTGTTCAGGTTACATCCCTGTGTTTTTGTATGTGTTTGTTTTGGGCTTTGTCCCCATGCCTTTTCATGGCATGTTGTATATTTTGGGTGGAGAATTAAACCTCCTTATCACAAATTCCTGTGCCTGTCTCCAATCATTTATACAACGTGACAAGAATCTAACCACTTCTGGGGAAATTGGAACACTCTAAACAAACAACACAAAGAGTTATCCATCCAAAACAGAGATGTATGGATAAACCACTTCTCCAATCTTTTTGGAAAAACATATAAATATAAATGATACATGATCAAATGCAAATCTTAGAATCAACAATTAAAGACTTCCAGAACCCACTGGATTCTTCAATTACATTGAATGAACTACAGGACAAAATATATACCCTCCAACCCCAAAATGCCTGTGGTGTTGATGGTATCCTAATGAAATGATAAAATATACAGACCACAAATTTCAATTGGTTATACTTAATAAATTGGTTATACTTAAACGTCATCCTCATCTCTGGCATCTTCCCCAACATTTGGAAGGACTGGTCACCCCAATACACAAAAGTGGAGACAAATTTGACCCCAATAAATACTGTTGGATATGCATCAACAGCAAGCTTGGGAAAATCCTCTGCGTTATCATTATCATACATTCCCTCAGTGAAAACAATGTACTGAGCAAATGTCAAATGGGCTTTTTACCTAATTATGGTACAACAGACCACGTATTCACCTTGCACACCCTAATTGACAAACAAAGAGACCAAAACAAAGGCAAAGTCCTCTCATGCTTTATTGATTTCAAAAAAGCTTTTGACTCAATTTGGAATGAGGGTTTGCTATGCAAATTGATGGAAAGCAGTGTTGGGGGAAAAACATACAAAATTACATAATTTATGTGCACAAACAAGTGTGTGGTTAAAATGGGAAAAAAACACATTTCTTTCCACAGGGCCGTGGGGTGAGACAGGGATGCAGCTTGAGCCCCAACAAATTGGCGAGAGCACTAGAACAGTCTGCAGCACCTGGCCTCACCCTACTAGTATCTGAAGTAAAATGTCTACTGTTTGCTGATGATCTGGTGTCACGCCCTGGCCGTAGAGATATTTTTATTCCCTATGTTTGGTTGGTTAGGGTGTGACTCGGGTGGGAAACTCTATGTTCTGTGTTTCTATGTGTTGGCCGGGTATGGTTCTCAATCAGGGACAGCTGTCTATCGTTGTCTCTGATTGGGAATCATACTTAGGCAGCCTTTTTACTTTTGTATTTTGTGGGTGGTTGCCTTTGTTAGTGGCCTGTACAGCCCTAGTAAGCTTCACGTTCGTTTTTTGTTGTTTCTTGTTTTATTGGCGACATTTATAATAAAGAAAAATGTACGCTCACCACGCTGCACCTTGGTGCTTCTGTCCCCAACCAAGGAAGGATATTCTGCACAGATTCTGTCAGACCTGGGCCCTGACAGTGAATCTCAGTAAGACAAAAATAATGCTGTTCCAAAAAATTCCATCTAGACTCCGTTGCCCTAGAGCACACAAAAAACTGTACATGCCACAGCCTAAGCATCTGCGCCACAGGTTCCACAAAGCTGTGAAAGATCTGATAGACAAGGCAAGAAGGGCCTTCTACACCATCGAAAATAACAAAAAATTCTACATACGAATTAGGATCTGGCTAAAAATACTTTAATCAATTATAGAACCCATTGCCCTTTATGGTTGTGAGGTCTGGGGTTTGCTCACCAACCAATAATTCACAAAATGGGACTCTGCATGCATAATTCTGGAAAAACATACTCAGTGTACAACGTAAAACATAAAATAATGTATGCAGAGCAGAATTAAGCCGATACCTGCTTATTATCAAAATCCAGAAAAGAGCCGTTAAATTCTACAACCACCTAAAAGGAAGTGATTCCCAAACCTTCATAACAAAGTCATCACCTACAGAGAGATGAACCTGGAGAAGAGTTCCCTAAGCAAGCTGGTACCTAGGGCTCTGTTCATAAACACAAACAGAGCCGCAGGACAGCAACACAATTAGACCAAATCAAATCATGAGAAAACAAAAAGATAATCACTTGACACATTGGAAAGAATTAACAAAAAAAATGGAGAAAACCAGAATGCTATTTGGCACTAAACAGAGAGTACACAGTGACTGACACAAAATTAAGGAAATTGTTGTCTATGTACAGACTCAGTGAGCATAGCCTTGCTATTGAGATAGGCTGCCATAGGCAGACCTGGCTCTCAAGAGAAGACAGTCTATGTCACGTTCTGACCTCTATTTCCTTTGTTTTTGTATTTATTTAGTATGGTCAGGGCGTGAGTTGGGTGGGCAGTCTATGTTTGTTTTTCTATGTTTTGGGGCAGTTCTATGTTTTCGGCCTAGTATGGTTCTCAATCAGAGGCAGGTGTCATTAGTTGTCTCTGATTGAGAATCATACTTAGGTAGCCTGGGTTTCACTGTTTGTTTGTGGGTGATTGTTCCTGTTTTTGTGTTTGCACCAGACAGGGCTGTTTTGAGTTCTCACGTTTCTTGTTTTGTTTTCGTTAGTTTGTTCATGTATAGTGTCGTCAATAAATACAATGAACAACCACCACGCTGCGCTTTGGTCCGCCTTTACTTCACAAGAAGAGAACCGTTACAGAATCACCCACCACAACAGGACCAAGCGGTGTGGTAATGGGCAAAGGAGAGAGCAGCAGCAGGAGCAGCGCGAGGAGGTATGGACATGGGAGGACGAATTAGACGGTAAAGGACCTTGGGCTCAGCCAGGAGAATATCGCCGCCCCAAGGAAGAACGGGAGGCGGCGAAAGCGGAGAGGCGCTGGTATGAGGAGGCAGCGCGGCGTCGTGGATGGAAGCCCGGGAGTCAGCCCCAAAAATTTCTTGGGGGGGGGCTAACAGGGAGTATGGCTACGCCAGGTAGGAGACCTGAGCCAACTTCCTGTGGTTACCGGGGGGCTAGAGAGACCGGGCAGGCACCGTGTTATGCTGTGGAGCGCACGGTGTCCCCAGTGCGGGTGCACAGCCCGGTGCGGTACATTCCAGCTCCGCGTATCGGCCGGGCTAGAGTGGGCATCGAGCCAAGTGCCATGAAGCCGGCTCTACGCATCTGGTCTCCAGTGCGTCTCCTTGGGCCGGCTTACATGGCACCAGCCTTGCGCACGGTGTCCCCGGTTCGCCTGCATAGCCCAGTGCGGGCTATTCCACCTCGCCGCACTGGCAGGGCGACCGGGACCATTCAACCGGGTAAGGTTGGGCAGGCTCGGTGCTCAAGAGCTCCAGTGCGCCTGCACGGCCCGGTCTATCCGTCACCACCTCCACACCCCAGCCCTCCGGTGGCAGCTCCCCGTACCAGGCTGTCTCTCCGGCCCATCCGTCCAGAGCCTTCCTCCTCTCCAGCGCTGCCGGAGTCTCCCGCCTGTCCGGCGCCTCTGCCGGAGCCTCCCGCCTGTCCGGCGCCTCTGCCGGAGCCTCCCGCCTGTCCGGCGCCTCTGCCGGAGCCTCCCGCCTGTCCGGAGCCTCCCGCCTGTCCGGCGCCTCTGCCGGAGCCTCCCGCCTCTCCGGCGCTACCAGAGCCTTCCTCCTCTCCAGCGCTGCTGGAGTCTCCCGCCTGTTCGGCGCTAGGAGAGCTACTCAGCCCAGCGTTGCCGGAGCTTCCCGTCTGCCCAGCGCCATCTGAGCTTCCCGTCTGCCCAGCGCCAGCGCCGCCCGTCTGCCCAACGCCGCCAGCGCCGCCCGTCTGCCCAGCGCCGCCAGCGCCGCCCGTCTGCCCAGCGCCGCCAGCGCCGCCCGTCTGCCCAGCGCCGCCAGCGCCGCCCGTCTGCCCAGCGCCGCCAGTGCCGCCCGTCTGCCCAGCGCCGCCAGTGCCGCCCGTCTGCCCAGCGCCGCCAGTGCCGCCCGTCTGCCCAGCGCCGCCAGTGCCGCCCGTCTGCCAGGAGCCGCCAGTGCCGCCCGTCAGCCAGGGGCCGCCAGTGCCGCCCGTCAGCCAGGGGCCGCCAGTGCCGCCAGTCAGCCAGGGGCCGCCAGTGCCGCCAGTCAGCCAGGGGCCGCCAGTGCCGCCAGTCAGCCAGGGGCCGCCAGTGCCGCCAGTCAGCCAGGGGCCGCCAGTGCCGCCAGTCAGCCAGGGGCCGCCAGTCAACCAGGGGCCGCCAGTGCCGCCAGTCAGCCAGGGGCCGCCAGTCAGCCAGGGGCCGCCAGTGCCGCCAGTCAGCCAGGGGCCGCTAGAGCCCCTCCGCCCGGAGCAGCTGCCCCTCTGTCCCGAGCAGCTGCCCCTCTGTCCCGAGCTGCTGCCGCCCCTCTGTCCCGAGCTGCTGCCGCCCCTCTGTCCCGAGCTGCTGCCGCCCCTCGGTCCTGAGCGGCTGCCGCCCCTCTGTCCCGAGCAGCTGCTTTACCTCTGTCCCGAGCTGCCCCTCTGTCCCAAGCAGCCCCTCTGTCCAGTGGGGTCATTGAGAGGGGTGGGCATGGTGAGTAAGCCACGGAGGCGGACAATAAGGCGGACTGAGACAATGGCGAAGTGGGGTCCGCGTCCCGCGCCAGAGCCGCCACCGCGGACAGACGCCCACCCAGACCCTCCCCTATAGGTCAAGGTTTTGCGGCCGGAGTCCGCACCTTTGGGGGGGGGGTACTGTCACGTTCTGACCTCTATTTCCTTTGTTTTTGTATTTATTTAGTATGGTCAGGGCGTGAGTTGGGTGGGCAGTCTATGTTTGTTTTTCTATGTTTTGGGGCAGTTCTATGTTTTCGGCCTAGTATGGTTCTCAATCAGAGGCAGGTGTCATTAGTTGTCTCTGATTGAGAATCATACTTAGGTAGCCTGGGTTTCACTGTTTGTTTGTGGGTGATTGTTCCTGTTTTTGTGTTTGCACCAGACAGGGCTGTTTTGAGTTCTCACGTTTCTTGTTTTGCTTTCGTTAGTTTGTTCATGTATAGTGTCGTCAATAAATACAATGAACAACCACCACGCTGCGCTTTGGTCCGCCTCTACTTCACAAGAAGAGAACCGTTACAGTCTATGTGAACACTGCCCACAAAAGGAGTTGGAAACTGAGCTGCTCTTCCTAACCTCCTGCCAAATGTATGACCATATTAGAGACACATATTTCCCTCAGATTACAGACCCACAAAGAACTCGAAAAACAAATCCAATTTTGATAAACTCCCATATCTATTGGGTGAAATACCACAGTGTGCCATCACAGCAGCAAGATTTTTGACTTGTTGCCACGAGAAAAGGGCAACCAGTGAAGAACAAACACCATTGTAAATAAAACCCATATTTATGTTTATTTATTTTCCCTTTTGTACTTGAACTATTTGTTCATCGTTACAACACTGTATATAGCCATAATATGATATATGTCTCTATTCCTTTGGAACTTTGTAAGTGTAATGTTAACTGTTTATTTCACCTTTGTTTATTATCTATCTCACTTGCTTTGGCAATGTAAACATGTTTCTCATGCCAATAAATCCCTTTGAATTTAATTTAATTGAGAGAGAGAGAGCGAGCGAGAGGGAGACAAGACCACAAATTGTAAACAGAACTTGCACTACTGTGGGCACAGATCAAACACCAGCACCATATACTGTACATCACCTCGGTAACACTTCGATCCCCTCTTTCCAGAGAAGGGAAAGGAGGTCAAAGCGTCTGTCAGATTTATATCTCCCATCTGCCCGGTGAATTAAAAAGGCCCAGTCATTCGTCACACATCTGCAAAAGGAACCAATGAACTAACCCCCCGACTGGGCTGGGATTGGAAGTGCAGGTGCAGCAGGGGGGCAAAGCTGGGGCTTTTTAATCACTTACCCCTGGACACATGCAGACAGCAAGGCCAGCCACTCAGACATTGATGAAGTGAGGCTGATATCTCTCTCAGTAGCTTTCAAAATGTGTGGGGAAAGTGTCACTTAACAGGGAGCCTTGCAACAATAGTTTGAAACTTCCTGTCACTCATATTGTCAGCGTAGCTCCTTCTTTCAGATGTTCATGAAATGTAACATTTGGCTCATGGGCTCTGTTGGCTCTAGTCTACCGGCTTTTGCCAAAAAATGGTTTCCTTCAACGTCTAATTATTTTTATTGAATATCAGTCAGCCAGAGGTCAATGCTCTTAGCTATTTGTCAAATCTACACATCGGTGTCCAGAGTACACTCTTAGAAAAAAGGGTTCCAAAAGGGTTCTTCGACTGGAACAAAAAAATAGTTCTTCAAAGGGTTATCCTATAGGGACAGACAAATAACCCTTTTAGGTTCTTGATAGCACTTTTTTTTTCGAAGACTGTAGCTATCTGGAGTGTTGTCAGTGTATGTGTTTTGATTGATGTAGTGCGATTCCAGGTGTCGACAGTCTTTCCTGTTTTTGCTCCTCTGTGAATACCTGACAGGCCAACCGATCGCGGAGTCTGGGTGCCTCAGTATACTGCGTGGGGGTGAAGGACTTCAATGAGACACAGGTGTGTTGACGCATCTTGCTTCATTGTGCTCTGATTTGACTTGGTCTCAAACTGTATCCCAAACGTCATTTGGAAAAGAGGCTGGTGGCTGTGTAGAACTGTATGACACTTTTTTTTCTTCCTCAGCTGGCAATGATTGCTGATAGCAAGGATCATGTCTTCCCAGTGAATGATGGCTTTGAAGCACTGCAGGGGGTCATTGATTCGGTAAGAGGTTCAGACTTGACGACTAACACAAGGATCCCACTGGGCAAACACTCAATGTTGTTTCCACGTCATTTCAACAACAAAAAATTATACGTGATAAGGTTGAATCAATGTAAAAACTGATTGGATTTGCAAAAAGTCATTAAGGTAAGGGAATTTCATATTTTTTTCATCCAACTTTTAACATAAATCAAATGTTATTGTGACATTTTTGGAAGATAACTTAACGAAAAATAGACGTTGAACTGACGTCTGTGCCCAGTGGGAAGGCTAGAATAACAGCATCTTTAAGGTACACTGCACCATCCATCCAGAGATTGTGTTCAATAATTCTCACTGCAGTACATATCTAAATCCATTAACACATTAATCAAATAGGAAACAAGGGAGAATAGGATTAAAGAAAACAATAAACAGAAATATTCCATCCATCAAAACTCACCAGAAACAGAATTTCAGGAAAACCTGCTGTGACTCTGACCTCCCAGCTTTTGATCCAAGCTAGTGGAGTCTACCCAAACAGGATCAAAGTGTATGCATTCATTCATTATAGCTTCCACCTCAAAGGTATTGACTTATATTTTTGTATCCGCTCAAACTATTTCAATAGCGGAGGAAGGAAAGAAAAGGAGAGTCGTGGAGAGGCCATTGTCGCCCGGGCACTGAGTTCCTCTAACAGAGCTAGAGGTCAGTCAGACAAGTTGACTGGCATCTGGAGCCCATTAACAGCATGCTGAAAGCTGCTGGCTCAGACTCAATAAAGAAGGACAGCATGCAGTAAATCAAACTGATCTTCAGGCTTACAACACATACTTTCTCTGAACAGTGGGGGTATAGAGAGAGATGTACACCCAGAACACAAGAACAGAGAGGAGCACAGAGAGGAGAACAGGAGACATTAAGCAGACCCTATAAATGAGGTGCACAGGTACACACTGATACTGTAATTGCCAGTAAAAGGAGTATAGGGATTATATTATTAAACCAATGCCCTCAATAAAGCAACACACAATGCTCTGTAACAAGCCAGACCTTGGCCCAAAGCCCACATGTCTCTCTTACTCCCACAGATCTTAAAGAAGTCCTGTATTGAGATCCTGGCAGTGGAACCCTCCAGTATCTGTGCAGGAGGTAAGTGTACAGACCTCTGGCCTGTATTTATCCTCTCTGGCCTCAGATCATTAAATCATACATTTAAAGGCCCCCTCATATTGGAGCGCACAACAGGACGAGACTTGGCAGGGCCAGCAGACTGGTGTGCAGTAAATATCTCCTACACACAGTAGCAGCAACTTCTTTTGTCATGAAGGATTCAACCTGGACCTAGTCCCAACAAAACTACTGTACTAAGGACACAAATAATTGCTTTCTCTCTTTTATCTGATGTGCAATGCTGCCGTCATTGTCCATTCTACAGTTTTACAACACACCACTTTCCTCACTGTAAAAATAAGTATTTACGCTTCAGGTTTTCTGCGTTATGTGATATTGGCTCCAGAGAGCCACTAAATCTCCAAATGTCTGGACAACTGCAGTTGAAGTCTCATTGACAGCAAAATCTAAATTCTTAAGGCATTCAGAAAAAATATTTTATCTTCAACAACCACTATGGTCAGGGCATGGTGGTTTAGAGTTTGTTGGCTGAATGTGACCAGAGTGTGAGATGCTGAGATGATAGACTCAGATGTTAGCTTGAACACATGGTGTGACAAATTCAGTTCAGTTTTACACTCTAACTGGCTGTATGCCTCCTCAGTCATTGTGTTTCTCTATTCCCTCTCTAGAAACGTTCCAGGTGGTGGTGAGAGGAAATGGCTTCCTTCATGCTCGGAATGTCCATAAGGTCCTTTGCAGTTTCCGAATCAACGACACACTCACCAAGAGTAAGTGGAGCACCAACTCAAAATGAATAAACAGTGGTCCTGTAGTCTGTTTGTTTTAAAGACATGTTAATAATGCGTAAAGAATTTGCTAATCGTGCAATAGGACACACAAAGTTGTATTTACTGCAGTTGTAAGAGTAAAACTGCTCAGGAAATGGATGACAGACGTGGTGTTATGAGTTAGACACAGTAAAAGTAAATGTTTTCTTATTGATGTCTCTTAATACTTCCCAAAAGTTACGTTCAGGAGATCAGTAGGGGTTCTCTATGCCCAAACAAGTGCCTATGCCATTTGTTTCTGGTATTACTGGTTTTTGATTTTAAAGGGTACATTTGTACTTTAACGGCCTGGGACTGCACCAGAGCTAGAAGATCAAGGGAAACAGTGTCACACACAAGGCAGTCTGGGGAAAAGCCCTGGGGGCACATCCAAGTTCCCCCTGTGGTCTTGAAGTGGCTTAATGGATGTGTGAGACCAGCCCCCTCCGATGCATGCCAACATATAGCTGTGGGAGGGCATGCTCTAATTACAAACAAAGAGAAAATATAGTCTGGGCCTGAGAGGAAGAGGATGAGGGGATGTTTAGGTCATGAAGAATTGAATCTATGGAATTTGATAGCAGATCAAAGTACAGTCTTCAGCTGCATTCAATATTACGGTTTTATACCTTTTACAGTATGGTGCTACTTAGCAGGAATGACCTGAGGACTGCTAACAAATGTCTTCTACTCTGAATTAGTGTTGAAGAGAACGGTTTACGGTGACCCAGAATGTAAATTGTTTGTATGTAATTAAACATCCGAACTCCCCAAGCGGAAGACATGGAAAAAAATTAGGGAAAAAAGGATACACCACCTCTTTGTTTACTTCCCTCCTCCATCCCTTCTTTCAGATGTAAACCCAAGGATATGTGTACCAACTGTCCAGTGGAACATTTACCCCTAAACAGCTCAGTCATTTCAGAAACAGCAGGCGCCATGTCTAATTGGCCACTGTTGGCTCATTGTTTCTTGTGGTTGAGTGTCAATGGCCTCATATGATTGATTCCAATCGTCCTACAGTGCGCTCTTCTGTAATCTGCAGAACTCCCAATGCGCCCCTTGACCATCACCACAGACACCACCACTCCTCTACCGCCTCTCCACATTCTCCAAAGGCTCCAGCCCTCGAAGGAAAGGAGCAATGTGTAGCTACATGTGTTCAGCAACTGAATGTCTGAGTCCATGTTTCCAGGAAAAGCAGTAGCAGCAAATACAGGCCTTCTGAACTTTGGCAGTGAAGAGACGCCGGGAGCATTCCTTCCTCCCTGTGACAGATGCTGCCCTGATGGCTCCAGTGAGCATCATCATGGAGATACAGTGCCTTCGGAGAGTATTCAGACCCCTTGACCTCCACATTTTGTTGCGTTAGAGCCTTATTCTAAAATTGATGAAATTGTTTATTTTCCTTATCAATCTACACACAATACCCCATAATGACAAATAAAAACAGGTTTTTAGAAAATGTTGCTAATTTCTAATAAGTATTCAGACCCTTTACTCAGTACTTTGTTGAAGCACCTTTTGCAGCGATTACAGCATCAAGTCTTCTTGGGTATGATGCTACATGCTTGGCACACCTATATTTGGGGAGTTTCTTGCATTCTTCTCTGCAGATCCTCTCAAGCTCTGTCAGGTTGGATGGGGAGATTCACAGCTATTTTCAGGTCTCTCCAGAGATGTTTGATCGGGTTCAAGTCCGGGCTCTGGCTGGGCCACTCAAGGACATTCAGAGACTTGTCCCGAAGCCACTCCTGCATTGTCTTGGCTGTGTGGTTAGGGTCATAGTCCTCTAGGAAGGTGAACCATCTCCTCAGTCTGAGGTCTGAGCGCTCTGGAGCAGGTTTTCATCAAGGATCTCTCTGTACTTTGCTCCATTCATCTTTCCCTCGATAGTCTCCCAGTACATGCCACTGAAAAACATCCCCACAGCATGATGCTGCCACCACCATGTTTCACCGTAAGGATGGTACCAGGTTTCTTCCAGACGTAACGCTTGGCATTCAGGCCAAAGAGTTTAATCTTGGTTTTGTCAGACCAGAGAATCTTGTTTCTCATGGTCTGAGAGTTTTCAAGTGCCTTTTGGCAAACTTCAAGCGGGCTGTCATGTGCCTTTTACTGAGGAGTGGGTTCAGTCTGGCCACTCTACCGTAAAGGACCATCGGGTTCTTGGTCACCTACCTGACAAAGGCCCTTCTCCCCCGTCTTGGTGGTTCCAAATATCTTCCATTTAAGAATGATGGAGGCCACTGTGTTCTTGGGGGCCTTCAATGTTGCAGAAATGTTTTGGTACCCTTACCCAGATCTGTGCCTCAACACAATCCTGTCTCGGAGCTCTACGGACAATTCCTTCGATCTCATGGCTTGATTTTTGCTCTGACATGCACTGTCAAATGTGGGACCTTATATAGACAGGTGTGTGTCTTTCCAAATCATGTCCAATCAATTGAATTTACCACAGGTGGACTCCAAACAAGTTGTAGAAACATCTCAAGGATGATCAATGGAAACAGGATGCACCTGAGCTCAATTTCAAGTCTCATAGCGAAGGGTCTGAATACTTACAGTTGAAGTCTGAGGTTTACATACACTTAGGTTGGAGTCATTAAAAATCGTTTGTCAACCACTCCACAAACTTCTTGTTAACAAACTATAGTTTTGGCAATTCGGTTAGGACATCTACCAACAATTGTTTACAGATAGATTATTTCACTTATAATTCACTGTGTCACAATTCCAGTGGGTCAGAAGTTTACATACACTAAGTTGACTGTGCCTTTAAACAGCTTGGAAAATTACGGAAAATTACAGAAAATTATGTCATGGCTTGAGGATGAGGATGGACAATTATGTGGCTATATTGATGCAACATCTCAAGACATCAGTCAGAAAGTTAAAGCTTGGTCGCAAATGGGTCTTCCAAATTGACAATGACCCCAAGCATACTTCCAAAGTTGTGGCAAAATGGCTTAAGGACAACAAAATCAAGGTATTTGAGTGGCCTATAGAAAATTTGTGGGCAGAACTGAAAAGGTGTGTGCGAGCAAGGAGGCCTACACACCTGACTCAGTTACACCAGCTCTGTCAGGAGGAATGGGCTAAAATTCACCCAACTTATTGTGGGAAGCTTGTGGAAGGCTACCCAACACGTTTGACCCAAGTTAAACAATTTAAAGGCAATGCTATCTAATACTAATTGAGTATATGTACTTCTGACCCACTGGGAATGTGATGAAAGAAATAAAAGCTGAAATAAATCATTCTCTCTACTATTATTCTGACATTTCACAAAATAAAGTGGTGATCCTAACTGATCTAAAACAGGGAAGTTTTACTAGGATTAAATGTCTGGATTTGTGAAAAACTGAGTTTAAATGTATTTGGCTAAGGTGCATGTAAACTTCCGACTTCAACTTTATGTAAGTAAGGTATTTCTGTTTTTATTTTTAATACATATGCAAACATTTCTAAAAACCTGTTTCCACTTTGTCATTATGCCATATAGTATTGGAGTATTTGTTTTTATTCAATCAATTTTAGAATAAGGCAGTAACATAACAAAATGTGGAAAAAGTCAAGGGGCCTGAATACTTTCCGAAGGAACTGTGTTAAAGATGAGAATCCACCACTTGTGAAGTGATAAGACTTTATTCTTTAGAAATGCCCAGGAACCGGAGTAATCATAATTTTATTGGGATTGTATAGTTCTCCACAAATCTTACTTGACAGACAGCAGTGCAGCCATGTTATTGTATTCTCAGAAGCAATGTCATGTTAAATTGTCTCAGTATTGGTTAAATAGGCTGGTCTGCACTGTTGGAGCTAGGAACACAAGATTTTTGCTACACCTGCAATAACATCTACTAAATATGTGTATGTGACCAATAACATTTGGCTGTGATTTATTGAGTAAGCTTTAACAGTGGGCACATGTCTGCACTCAGTAGTAAAACCTTACATGACCTTTTATCATGCGCACAGCGTAAACTGTGTAACAAAGTGTTGTGACATGAAGCAAAGCTGTTGGCGGCAGCATCTAGATCCCTATGGTATTAAATGGTAGAACCCTTCACCTGAGAGAGGGACCAGAGAGCCCTTTATAGTCAGCCAGTCAACCAGTCTGCCTGTCTTCAAAGAGGCCCTCAGCTCTCTCAGTCCCCTTTGATAGCTTAGTATAAGGTGGGTGACCGCTGAGTTGAACTCTGAATGGGATA
This sequence comes from Oncorhynchus clarkii lewisi, assembly GCF_045791955.1. Taxonomy (NCBI): domain Eukaryota; kingdom Metazoa; phylum Chordata; class Actinopteri; order Salmoniformes; family Salmonidae; genus Oncorhynchus; species Oncorhynchus clarkii. The sequence goes on from NC_092152.1 coordinate 27,909,802, forward strand.
TCTGGCTGAGTTTGTGTTGGCTCTGAGCTCAGCTTGGCAGGCTGCAGTATTGATCTGCCCCTGGTCCCAATTCCTCCCCTCAGTCCTGCAGGGTGTTACTGGAGAGGAGAGGAGCGGTCATCCGTTTGCTGTGGAGCGCTCATGTTGATTTCCTCAGTGCAGGGGTATGTTGACCCTGAGCCAGGATAAACAGGCAGTCTTGGGCGATGACCATGCTCACTGGATCTGATTCCAACATTTCACAAGTTGAACACAGAAAGACTAGAGGTTCTCTTTAAAAATGAAGGCTATGCTTTTAATCATTGTCTTTGTCTCTGCTCTTGGTGTCAGGACTAGAGTATTTAAGTATGGTCCTTAAGCATCTCTGTATTATATTAGATTGGTATGTTAAATGAGTTACCATCAAGAGAAATTACAACTGCTCTCTGTTGTGAACACTAATTATGTCACAGTACAATACAAAAAATCCAATAAGATGATGTCATTTCATGATCATTAGTCAATGAACTCCAGACATCAGTTGAAGAGAGATGATATACAGTGCCTTCAGAAAGTATTCATACCCCTTGACTTATTCGACATTTTGCTCCACTATCATGACTTCCGCCGAAGTCGGACCCTCTCCTTGTTCGGGCGGCGTTCGGCGGTTGACGTCACCGGCCTTCTAGCCATCACCGATCCACTTTTCATTTTCCATTTGTTTTGTCTTTGTTTACTACACACCTGGTATAATTTCCCCTCGTTACATGTTCATTATTTAACACTCTGGTTTCCCCCATGTTTGTGTGCGTGTTTGTTTTATTGTTAGGCTGTATCTTACGGCTGGTATTATTGTTGCCGGGTTATGTTGTTACGCCCGTTTATTTGTGGTACCGGTATTTTTTCCTGCACCATAGTATTGTGTTTTGTACTGTTTTTTTCTTGTATTAAATACCTTGTCCATGCATCTCGGCTCTCCTGCGCCTGACTCCTTTCACCAGTGATCCACAGCCTTGACAGAAACACGCACCTCATAAATGGAGTCAGCAGGAGCAGACAACCCCCCTTTGGCGGTCGAGGAGCGCTTCCAACAGCATGCGACCATGTTGCAACGTCTCGGCACCGCTATGGATTGCGTGCTGCAGATGATGGAACGATGGGAGAGAGGAGAAGTACTTCCAGCGCCTCCACCAGCACCACTACAACAGGCACCACGGTTCACCCCTCCTTCACCCGATCCCAGTGGGATTCGACTCCTGAGGGAATATGATGGGACGGCTGCTGGATGCCAGGGGTTCCTACTCAAGCTGGAACTCTACCTGGCGACCATCCACCCGGCTCCTTCAGGACGTGAGAGCATGTCTGCCCTCCTCTCCGGTCTCTCAGGGAAAGCCCTGGAGTGGGCCAACGCCGTATGGGGGGAAGGAGAAGCAGTGTTGGACCTTTACGCAGAGCTCACCAGCCGCTTTCGGGCAGTTTTCGACCACCCGCCTGAGGGTAGAGCAGCGGGTGAAAGTCTGTTCCACTTGAGGCAGGGGACGAGGAGCGCACAGGAGTTCGCCTTGGACTTCCGGACCCTGGCCGCAAGCGCGTGATGGAGCGGCAGGGCCCTGATCGATCACTACCGGTGCAGTCTGCGCAAGGACGTCCATCGGGAGTTGGCCAGCAGGGACACCACTCTCAAGTTTAATCAGCTGGATAACCTGATGTCGGGATCGGGGCCTGTCAGTTCCATCCCCCAGCACCACCGCTCCGACGCCCATGCTGCTCCTAGGGCGACCGGAGGAGGGACAGTTCCCTGCAGCATCTGTGGCCGCAGAGGACACACTGCTGGTCGGTGCTGGAGAGGTTCCTCTGGGAGTCGAAGCAGCAGGCAGGGCACTCTCGTGTCACCCCAGGTGAGTCGGCACCAGGCTCACCCAGATCCCCCTGTTGCTCACATGTTTTTGGTTATACATTTTCCTGAGTTTTCCCTGCATTCCCTGCAAAAGGCACTCGTAGATTCAGGTGCAGCTGGGAATTGTATTGACTGATCATTTGCCCATATTTTAGGGATCCCCATTGTTTCTGTGGATATGCCTTTCACTGTGCACGTCCTAGATAGTCAACCATTAGGGTCGGGGCTAATTAGAGAGGCCTCCACTCCACTGGGCATGGTTACGCAGGAGGGTCACAAAGAGAGAAAGTTTCTTTCTTATTGATTCTCCTGCGTTTTCCGTGGTGCTGGGCCTACCCTGGTTGGTATGTCATAACCTCACTATTTCATGGCAACGGAGGGCTCTCACAGGGTGGTCAGGAGAGTGCTCGGGGAGATGTTTATGGGTTTCCGTCGGTGCTATTACTGTGGAAAGTCCAGATCAGGTCTCCACCATGCGCATCCCCTCTGAATATGCCGATTTGGCTCTCATCTTCTGTAAAAAAAAGGCGACTCAATTACCACCCCATCGACGGGGGGATTGTGCGATAGATCTCCTGGTAGACACAGCACTTCCCAGGAGTCACGTGTATCCCCTGTCGCAAGAGACGACAGAGGCTATGGAAACAAATGTCTCCGAATCTCTGGGGTAGGGGTACATTCGGCCCCTCCACTTCACCTGCCTCCTCGAGTTTATTTTTTGTGAAGAAAAGGGATGGAGGTCTGTGCACATGTATTGACTATGGAGGCATCAACCAAATGTCTGTGAGGTACAATTACCCGCTGCCTCTCATCGCCATTGCGATCGAGTCAATGCACTGGTCACGCTTCTACACAAAATTGGATCTCAGGAGCAATTACAACCGGGTGCGTATCCGGGAGGGGGACGAGTGGAAGATGGCATTTCGTACGACCTCAGGGTACTATGAGTACCTCGTCATACCGTACGGGTTGATGAATGCTCCATCAGTCTTCCAGGCCTTTGTAGACAAGATTTTCCTGGGCCTGCACGGGCAGGGTGTAGTGGTGTATATCGACGACATTCTGATATACTCCGCTACACGCGCCGAGCATGTGTACCTGGTGCACAAGGTGCTTGGTCGACTGTTGGAGCATGACCTGTACGTCAAGGCTGAGAAATGCCTGTTTTCCAACAGTCTGTCTCCTTCCTAGGGTACCGCATTTCCACTTCAGGGGTGGAGATGGAGAGTGACCGCATTTCAGCGGTGCGTAATTGGCCGACTCCCACCGTGGTTATGGAAGTGCAGTGGTTTTTAGGGTTTGACAACTACTGCCGGAGGTTTATCAGGGGTTTTGGTCAGGTAGCGGCTCCCATCATCTCACTGCTGAAGGGGGGACCGGTGCGTTTGCAGTGGTCGGCTGAGGCGGATAGGGCTTTAGGTCGCCTGAAGGCTCTGTTTACCTCGGCTCCGGTGCTGGCTCATCCGGATCCTTCTTTGGCATTCATAGTGGAGGTGGATGCGTCCGAGGCTGGGATAGGAGCCGTGCTCTCTCAGCGCTCGGGTACGCCACCAAAGCTCCACCCCTGTGCCTTCTTTTCGAAGAAGCTCAGCCCGGCAGAAAGAAACTATGACGTGGGGGACCGGGAGCTGTTGGCTGTTGTCAAGGCCTTGAAGGCATGGAGACATTAGCTTGAGGGGGCTAAACACCCTATTCTCATCTGGACTGACCACCGCAATCTGGAGTACATCCGGGCTGCGAGGAGACTGAACCCTCGCCAGGCAAGGTGGGCCCTGTTCTTTACCCGTTTTGTCTTCACCCTGTCCTACAGACCAGGTTCCCAGACCACTAAGGCAGACGCACTGTCCCGGCTGTTTTACACAGTGGAGCGGCCCATGGATCCCACTCCCATACTTCCGGCCTCTTGTCTGGTGGCACCGGTGGTGTGGGAGCGTTCCATTTGCTGTTAGCGACCTGGTCCACACGTCACCCTCCTCTGGTCATTCGGGCATCGGTCGGACAGTGCGCTGTCTTAGTGGGAAGTACTGGTGGACCACCTTGGCTAAGGACATGAGGGTTTATGTTTCCTCCTGCTCGGTGTGCGCCCAGTGCAAGGCCCCTAGGCACCTGCCCAGAGGGAAGTTACAACCCTTGCCCATTCCACAACAGCCGTGGTCGCACCTGTTTGTGGATTTCCTGACGGATCTGCCTCCCTCACAGGGTAACACCACAATCCTGGTCATTGTGGATCAGTTTTCTAAGTCCTGCCTTCTCCTCCCTTTGCCCGGTCTCCCTACGGCCCTACAGACTGCGGAGGCCCTGTTCACACACGTCTTCCGGCACTACGGGGTGCCTGAGGACATTGTATCTGATCGAGGTCCCCAGTTCATGTCAAGGGTCTGGAGGGCGTTCATGGAATGTCTGGGGGTCTCGGTCAGCCTTTCCTCAGGTTTTCACCCCGAGAGTAACGGGCAGGTGGAGAGAGTAAACCAGGATGTCGGTTTGTTTCTGCGGTCTTATTGCCAGGACCGTCTGGGGGAGTGGGCGGGGTTCATACCCTGGGCAGAGATGGCCCAGAACTCGCTCCGCCACTCCTTTACCAACCTTTCCCCTTTCCAGTGAGTACTGGGGACCCAGCCGGTTTTGGCGTCGTGGCATCAGAGCCAGATCGAGGCTCCTGCGATGGATGACTGGTTTAGGCACGCTGAGGAGACCTGGGACGCCACTCATGTGCACCTTCAGTGGGCAGTGAGGTGTCAGAAAACCAGAACAGACCGTCACCGCAGTGAGGTCTGGCTCTCAACCCGAAACCTGCCCCTCCGCCTGCCCTGCCGGAAGCTGGGTCCGCAGTTTGTGGGGCCATTCAAAGTCCTGAGGAGAGTGAATGAGGTTTGTTACAGTTTACAGCTTCCCCCAGATTACCGTATTAACTCCTCGTTCGATGTGCCTCTCCTCATGCCGGTGGTAGCTGGTCCACTCCAGGAGTCTGAGGTGCAGGAGGTTCCTCCGCCCCCTCTGGATTTCGAGGTGGCCCCGGCGTATGCAGTCCGATCCATACTGGACTTGAAGCGTCGGGCGAGGGGCCTTCAGCACCTCATGGAGTGGGAGGGCTACGGTCTGCAGGAGAGATGCTGGGTGCCGGTGGAGGACATATTGGACCCTTCGATGCTGCAGGATTTCCACCGTCTCCATCTGGATCGCCCTGCGCCTCGTTCTCCGGGGCAACCCAGAGGCCGGGTTCGGCACGCTGCTGGAGCCGCACGTCAAGGGGGGGTACTATCACGACTTACTATCACTATCACGCCAAAGTCGGTCCCTCTCCTTGTTCGGGCGGCGTTCGGCGGTCGACGTCACCGGCCTTCTAGCCATCACGATCCACTTTTCATTTTCCATTTGTTTTGTCTTTGTTTTCTACACTCCTGGTTTCAATTCCCCTCAATTCCCCTCATTACATGTTCATTATTTAACCCTCTGGTTTCCCCCATGTTTGTGTGCGTGTTTGTTTTATTGTTAGGCTGTATCTTACGGCTGTTATTATTGTTGCCGGGTTTTGTTGTTTTGTACTGGTGTTTTCTTGTATTAAATACCTTGTCCATGCATCTCAGCTCTCCTGCGCCTGACTCCTTTCACCAGTTACCCACAGCCTTGAAATCCACATTTACTGCCTGAATTCAAAATTGGTTAACTATATTTTTTCCTTACCCATCTACACACAATACCACATACGACTAAGTGAAAACATGTTTTTTTAATTGGCTAATTTATTGAAAATAAAATACAGAAATATATAATTTACATAAGTATTCACACCCCTGAGTCAATAGTTTGTAGAAGCACCTTTGGCGCCGGTGATTATAGCTGTGAGTCTTTTTAGGTAAGTCTCTAAGAGCTTTGCACACCTGGATTGTACAATATTTGCCCGTTATTCTATTAAAATTCTTCAAGCTCTGTCAAGTTGATTGTTGATCATTGCTAGACAGCCATTTTGCTAAAACTGAATCATTCAATGTCGTCTTGGTAAGCAACTCCAGTGTAGATTTAGCCTTGTGTTTTAGGTTATTGTCCTGCTGAAAGGTGAATTTGTTTCCCACCATGGCCTCTTGGTGAAATCCCTGAGCATTGTCCTTCCTCTCCGACAACTGAGTTAGGAAGGACGCCTGTATCTTTATAGTGACTGGGTGTATTGATACACCACCCAAAGCCTAGTTAATAAATCACCAAAGGGATATTCAGCGTCTGCCTTTATCTCTTTTTACACATATACCAATCGGTGCTCTTTTGTGCGAGTCAGTAAAAAAACTCCATTGTCTTTGGGGTTTAATCTGTGTTTGAAATTCCCTACTCGATTGAGGGACTATGGATATTTGTATGTGTACGGTACAGAGATGGGGTAGTCATTCATAAATCATGTTAACCACTATTGTTGAACACGGAATGAGTCCATGCAATTTATTATGCGATTTGTTAAGCACATTTTTACTCCAGAATGTATTTAGGCTTGCCATAACAAAGGGGTTGAATGCTTATTGACCCAAGACATTTCACCGTTACATTTTGCATTCATTTCTAAAATTCCCTACAAACAAAATTCCACTTTGACAATATTTGATATTTTGTGTAGATCAGTGACACAAAATCTCAATTGAATCCATTTTAAATTCGGCCTGTAACACAATTTGTTTTTGAAAAAGTAAATAGATGTAAATACTTTTTGAAGCCACTGTACATCTAAGCTCCTGATACATGTCTGCATCTGCGCCACTTCACGAAAGATCAATGGATTCGGATGATTGAGATGGAAGTTTGATCTGTGCAGTCTGAATTACACTCTGACTACAGCAGAACCATTATGGTTTGTGTATGGGTGACCCTTCGTTCTCCTCTACTCCTCTAGGTGTGAAGCCATTAATAGTGGAAGATACATATCTCCTCTGTCCTGCCCCTATTCTACAGGAAGAGGGAATGTAAGTACTACCATAACTGAATGAATATCAGGTTCTATCTTTATCTGCCGATATTTCTGTCACCCATCCTCACCACACTCTATCTCTTTACACTCCATCTGTGTTCCAGGGTAGCAAACCTCTATGTCAGCATGAATGAAGGTCTTAGTTTCATCTCCAGTTCAGTCACCATTACAACTGTGAGCTGTGTAAGAACAAAATGCACCACACCACTGTGCAACACAACTATGTGCTATGCAGTACCCCATCAAAGATTCACGGGAACCAATAACTGTCTCAAACTATGCCTTATTATGTTATTCCCCTGTAGTTACACAATAACAGGCACTTGAACTTTCTGATGGTTCTCAGCCTTTGCACTGTTGTGCAGCTCAGTAGAGACTGAGTTTGACCGGTGTCCCTCACTCTCTGTCTGTCCCAGTCTGATGGAACCATCCTGGCCATCGCCCTGCTCATCCTCATGATGCTCTTAGTCTTCATGCTGCTCTGGTGGTTCTGGCCTCTCTGCTGCACTGTGGTGAGTCACATACACTATCTGTCACATTCACACTCATGGACAGTGTCTTACAAGCTGTAACCTTTTTAAATTAAACACAAATTGCCCTATACGGTAGGTAAACTTATGTGTAGCTTACAAGATTTCCACTAAGTATTTTCTGAGACAACTTTTTATACTGTTTATACACTGTGATCATGGATTTATTTTCCAGAGTTATTTTGTATGACCTTGGCACACTCCGAGCACCTTACATACCTGAACAACATTCCCATGGTGAGATGGTTATGAGTTAGTGAAGGATGAGACTCCTTGGCCTTTTTGGCCTCCAATTTATTTTGTTAGTCCATTATGCCCAGAGGTCACCAGAGGTCAAAGCCCAGTGGTAAATGTGTGCTGAAGTAATTAGTCCCTCTGAAGTCATTTGTTCAACTGGAGGTCACAGAACCGCTGCCCCCTCAGCTCATGGAGGTCAAGGGCAATGTAGCTTCTCAGTATTGTTCTAGTATTTAGACAAAAACATTGAGAGGAGAGAGGAAACTTACGCCATCATCAAGATATGGGAAGTAGGTTACACAATCACACAGTGTTCATGTTTGCCAAAGCTCCTAAAACAAATTCCATGAGGTCACATCTTTTTCCCAGAATACATAGGTTAGTCATTCTCAGAATAACTCCATGCCAACTCCAATCTACTGCCTCTCCCTCCCAACCATGTCTAACAAAATGCAACACTGGTCTATGGTGTGTATTGCCCTTTCAATATCTGTTTTACCAGCCTGGAAACAGAAAAGTTGGAAAGACACAGAAAAATATGCCAGTTTTTACTATGTTACTCTCTCTCTCCTTACCTTTATAGTTCTTGTCAGTTATTTTCGGTGGAAATCCTTGCCCAGCACTGTTTGGGAAAGTGATGCTAGGTTACCATGGGAAATCAGCTAGTATTCCAGGCTTTGGGAAGCACAGAGGAAAATAAGTATCATTTCAAGTCATGTATATTAATTGTCTTGGCCAGGTTATTTTCTAAGTGCTTACAGTTATAGTTGCTCAACATTTTGTTGGCCATAGACACACCACAAACATGTATCTTGCTATAGATTGAGAAGAGAATCTGAGGAAAATACAGTTTTATCTATATTTACTAAACATTGAAATGATTCTAATATTCTACTACATCATCACAGGGCTCTGCCTAAATCCAACAGGAGGAGCTGATAGTCAAAAGCTGTCTGTAAAATGTTTTAAGATGTCCTTTTCCTGCAATACGCTTTACACAGGTTTCCTTGAATTTCACCACAGTTGAAATCAGAAAAACAAGTGCGCATGGAGCATACACTCGCATGCCCTTTACTCTCCCCCACCCCTCTTCCGCTCCCCACCCAACCAACATCCCACGTTTAGGAATCTGGATGGCAGATTTCTAGGTCAGTCGCTTGTAAATAGTTGAACAAGGGAGAGAAAAAAAACGATTCCTGAGCCATGTGATTTCATGTAACCCTGTTTTTAAATGTGTATTTTGAAGTACATGTTTGTTTTCTTTCATGCTCATGTAAACTCTGTCTCTTCACCCCCCCCCCCCCCCCCCCCCCCCCCCCCAACAACAGATGATCCATGAGCCACCACCAGTACTGGAAGACAGTTCGGTAAGAAAAAACACATGAAAAAAAGAAACCCTTTACTTAATTACTGTTGGAGTGTGGGTTAGATTTTCCACAGTATGTCTGACGTTATAGTTAGGGTTTGTCTCTGGGAGGGTAGAGAAGTCTCTGTTCACTCACCGTAGCACAATGATATGGCTCTAAATGTAATGGTCATTAAGCAGAAGAGAAATACACTTTCAGCCATTTGTTTTATAGGTAAAGTAATAATACTTTTGGTGGATAGTTTTAGTGAAATAGAGAGATACACTACTGTAGGCTACCAGGTTATAGTTGACTGACTGACATGTAGCAAAACCATTTAGAATGTTAATAGGTGTTGGAAACCATTGCTTTTGGTCCATTTTCTTCAATTATCACAAACCTCACTGACCATTTGGAATATTCCCCTATGATTTTATCGACTGACATATGACCAAGATATTTATCCCGCCCAATTGCTGTGGTTTTGTCTTTGAAGTAGTGTCATGATAGATATGTAGTACTGTATCCATCAACCAGAGCATGGTCAGGACAACACCCTCCCACTATGAAGACCTGTCTTTTTCCACACCTCATGTAGTCCTGAACCACCCGTTACTCCCAGCAAATACATTCTGATAAAAAAGGCAGAAGATCTTCTTTGAACAGCCCCTTTCTCTGGTCACTGTACAAATTGATAATCAATTTCTATACCCCCCATGTACAGTATGATAAAAAAGAAAGTTGAGAATAATTATCCCTTTACTTCACTGTATGGGATTTTCTTCAAGTTTAAGGTTTCAACTAAGGCCTTATTTAAGAGCCATCTGTTTGGAATCCTTTCCTTGAAATCCCTCCAGACCTCTGGAAATTCACTGACTAATCAGATGAAACTATCAATACTTCACAACAATAAATACTTTCACAGTGAACAACAAACAGCACCGCAAATGACTCTACTTACAAACGTTTTCAACTGTCAACAGAATTCTATTAAATGTGACTCAGTTAAACGTCATAAAGCTTTTTTACAGCACACATCTTTTCATAAATGTTGCAATTAATTCATTTTTATTATAGACCCATTTTGTGTGTGTGTGTGTGTGTGTGTGGGGGGGGGGGGGGGGTACGTGTCTATGGTTGTCATCAGGAAAGAATAGAGAGGCAGGTGTATACCGTAGTGACACAATCCAAGTACTTGTTTTCTCAACTGATATCATTATGATTAGATGTTGATTTTGTAAGATATCAATTGTCGTAAAATCACCTCATTAACCCGGCCCATGGAATGTCCACACAAAATTGGTGAAGTTAGCATCTCCCCTACTCCAATTCAATTAGATCATATAGGAGGTATCTATCCTCTGTGAAGCTCTTTGCCCATTGTCTGTGTCTCTCTGAGGGTCAGTGAGGGTGATGGCGTCAGCCTATTGTTATTGCCACCTCCTCCCTGGCCGGCCCTGATCATAGTCCTGATGGATTCAATTAGTCTGAATCTGGGCCTGTGAAAGAGCTGAAACATGAAGAGGTGGGCTGTGGACTCTGTCATTTCCTCTGATCTGACGCACGCCACTGACGGGACTGGAGGTAATGTGGCGAGGGGGAGAGTGAGTAGATGGAGACTGACTTAGAAAATAAAGGAAATCATACCCAGGACCTGAAATATTAGACAGAGCAGTGTATATGAAAGATGGAGAAACAGGGGGCTTGGTGTTTAAACTGTATCTCAGAACCAACAGTGTGTGTGAAATTATCAATCATCTCAGACCTACATTTTTATTAACCCTGTCTTAGATACTGTGAACCAAATGTGAGATATTAACACCTGTCTTTAACACTCTCTCTATTTCCCCCCACTTCAGGATGAGGAAGAAGATGGGATGCCCAAGAAGAAGTGGCCCACGGTTGATGCTTCCTACTATGGGGGCAGAGGTGTGGGTGGAATCAAAAGGATGGAGGTGAGCTTCCCTGGAGCCCTGCTGTGTTTAAGTTCTGACAACCAGCTTTCATTCCCACTGCTGTACTTCATACTACTGTAATGTACCTGCCCTCCCTCACAATCTACAGCTGTCCTCTCCATGCTATTTGACATAGGAAGACTCTGTTTGAAAGAACAGCAATGGCAAACAACCAAGCACACACTAAGTGGTTGATCCGACTGCTTGAATGTGGTTGAAATGAAGCTAGACCGGTCTGAAAACCTCTTGTTATTTGTCAGGTGCGTTGGGGTGAGAAAGGCTCTACTGAGGAGGGAGCCAAGCTGGAGAAGGCCAAGAACGCCAGGGTGAAGATGCCCGAGCAGGAGTTTATACAGACCCCGACTCGCATCCTCAACAATGGCACGCGCAAGCCTCCTGGCCCTCATAAGTGGTACTCACCAATTAAGGTATTGACCTGGACAATACATTGCACACACAGTTGTCAAGTTCAATCACATACTCAACACAGGTTCCTTTATATATGGCCATGTATTTGACTGATAGGATGGGTTGAAGCTGGAGTTTATTATGTAGGCATTTCATATTTTAGTGTTGGGGTCCCAGTCCTTACGTGACCACTGGTATGGAGCCTCTACACACAGGGCCAGGCACGAGTTAAAGGCATGGTTCTATATGTCCTGACAGTCAGCAGGGGATGGCTAATTGAAACCAGATACACACTGGACTAACCTCGAGGGGACAAGGGCTGCAGAACCAGTAGTTTTGTGTAGAAAAACTGATTATTTTTGTTCTGCCCCCTTCCCCAACCTCTTAGCAATGGCTGGGTCTATGCAGAATTCACAATGAGCAAATATCATTTGTTCAGGTTCTGGCTTTGATAATAATTTGGGTCAGCTGTTTTATAATTAAATTGAATTTCAATCTACAAAGTGAACACACTAATTGGTAACAGATAGACATGCATTGAGAAAATGATGAAGTTATGGGTTGAGTTCAAAGATAATCCCTGGAAATTCATGTGAAGTATTAGTATAGTGTGTATGTCGCATAGCAACTTATAGTCACACCAACACAAAACCATGCACAAAACACATCTTATTGGTATTGTGTACTGCTTTGTGATTGCAGGGCAAGCTGGATGCTCTGTGGGTTTTGGTGAGGAAAGGCTATGACCGTGTGTCTGTGATGCGACCACACCCAGGAGATAAGGTAAGACCCAACAAGCTGGATTACATGTAGACAGAGCAAGGTTCATGTGAGGCCCCCTTCTCCAATCCAACTCTGCCTGCGTCATATGGAACCGAGGGCTCTATGAAACACGTCATGGTTTCCACTGGAGGAAAATTGAATTATTTTAGCAATTTTCCTGATCAAGCAACCTGTAACTAACCGGCGTATAGTTACACAAGTGTTCTGTACAGAAGTCTCTAAAACATACTGTAGCTATACTATTATATTGCCACATGATGTTCATTGGCCAATCTATCAGATGTTGTGACTTTCAACTATTAAACAATAAGATTTTTAAATAAGTTATACTTCAATAGGGAACTATGAAATCCAAGCAAAAAAAATATTGTGTTAACATTTTTTCTTGTAATTTGCTAAGGGGTACAGTCCATTATTCCATTAGAAACTCCATCACTCCCTCCTCCTCCTCCTCCATAAAGCCAGTCTGTGTTTTTATTTGGTGACGCATGAATCAGGCTTTGCATGATGAGTACATTTTGAAGCAAAAGAAAATGTAGCAACATAAATGAGCACAGCTGCCAGTAATAAAACACACATACTGTAGAAAGAGAGGACTGCTGGGAAAACTACAGTAGTAGTGAGCTGGCACCCATTACTTTAGAAACCCCCCCGAGAGTTACAGGCTGTGTTGAGAGTTACAGGCTGTGTTGAGAGTTACAGGCTGTGTTGAGAGTTACAGGCTGTGTTGAGAGTTACAGGCTGCGTTGAGAGTTACAGGCTGCGTTGAGAGTTACAGGCTGCGTTGAGAGTTACAGGCTGTGTTGAGAGTTACAGGTTGCGTTGAGAGTTACAGGCTGCGTTGAGAGTTACAGGCTGCGTTGAGAGTTACAGGCTGCGTTGAGGGTTACAGGCTGCGTTGAGAGTTACAGGCTGCGTTGAGAGTTACAGGCTGTGTTGAGAGTTACAGGCTGCGTTGAGAGTTAATGGCTGCGTTGAGAGTTAATGGCTGCGTTGAGAGTTAATAGCTGCGTTGAGAGTTAATGGCTGCGTTGAGAGTTAAGAGTTAATGGCTGCGTTGAGAGTTAATGGCTGCGTTGAGAGTTACAGGCTGCGTTGAGTGTTACAGGCTGCGTTGAGTGTTACAGGCTGCGTTGAGAGTTACAGGCTGCGTTGAGAGTTACAGGCTGCGTTGAGAGTTACAGGCTGCGTTGAGAGATACAGGCTGCGTTGAGAGTTACAGGCTGCGTTGAGAGTTAATGGCTGCGTTGAGAGTTAATGGCTGCGTTGAGAGTTACAGGCTGCGTTGAGAGTTACAGGCTGCGTTGAGAGTTAATGGCTGCGTTGAGAGTTAAGAGTTAATGGCTGCGTTGAGAGTTACAGGCTGCGTTGAGAGTTACAGGCTGCGTTGAGAGCTGTGCATACGTAGGTTGTTGGTGGCACCTTAATTGGGTAGGACGGCCTCGTGGTAATGGCTGGAGCGGAGTTATTGGAATGGTATCAAATACATCAAATACATGTTTTCCATGTGTCTGATTCCATTCCATTTGCTCAGTTCCAGACATTATTATGAGCCGTCCTCCCCTCAGAAGCCTCCACTGGAGCTGTGGTCAGGTTCGACTGGGCTGTGCTGAGGAGAATGTGAACAGAGAGGAAGATTGATTCAGTCGACTCTACTTCCTCCTTCACAGGAAGTTCAACCTGAATTAATGTGTAGCTATTCAGGGTGGATGGAGCTAAAGTGCATTGTCAGCAAAGTTCTTCAGTCATGTCATCTGAGGGATGGGCTCAAACAAATAATTATCCAAAGATTTTAGCATTTTCCAATGTGGCTGATTTATTAGTTTTTCCTTGTACATAAAGCTATGTGGTTAATTGTGTAACTTGTTGATGCGAATGTGAAGATATTACAGTAAAGTACACAGCAGGGCGAGGGGAAGCATGGTGCCCTTGCGGGGAGCACATGAAAGGCCTGTTGCACTGACTGAACACAAAATGTCCAATGAGGCTTTTTATTCTTAGGTACAACAGCTTACTGCAGCTCCATTGGTCTGCACACCCCACTGTAAGATGATGAATAGAGACAGTGGAAATTATAGAGACATCAGAACTTGGAATGCTGTCATGAATTTACCTTTGCCAGCACATGAGGGGAAATAAGACTTAAAAAGCAAAAATAAAAACTAGCATACTCTATTCTAATGCCTATCACACTGTAAATGACTGCTGACATTAATAACAACTAAGCCGTACATAATTAAGAGTAGGAGTGAAACCTCGTCTCCATAAAGCTGTTAGTTCATTAGTACGCAGAGAGCTCTCTAGTGTTCTTGTTGACTCTCAGTAAACAAGCCTGCTCTGGTTGCAATTAAGATCTCAAATTAAGGCATTGTTTTTATAGTTTCCTCCAAACCAATGCAGCTGTGGGAGGGAAAGAATCTGGCCAGGATTCCAGCAATACTCCCACTAAACATCACATACTTAGTCCGATTCCCTTTATCCAATGTTCCAGTGCACTGACAGGGCTAGTGGGGAGAGAGCTGAGCCCCTGCTTCCTCTCCTCTGCCCCTGTGTTGGTGCCAGGAGAGAACAACTGCCCCCTCTCACTGAAGCCACGGAAGTTCAAGGCCAAGTGCAGAACTGCAGAAAACAGGATCCCCAGTTCATGGAAAAATGTAAATCTCCGTGTAAACAACAACATTTTTAGAAGACAATCATGGTACCAATAATTGCTTCTAATATACCAGATGTATGTCCTTGGACCAATTTTAAAATCACACACAGAATAAGTTATAAGGACAATTTAGTTGCCAATGGCAGACTGAGGACCCTGGTTGGCCTTCAACTAGAGTTATTCAATAAGAGGGGGGAGCACTGAGCTAGCCTGCAACATCACTTCCTGGATTAGCTCAAACTGAGCATGTTATGTATCCTTGAGATGCCATCTTAACCAACTTCATTTGGCTTCAATGTGCTATTGAGTCTTCACATAGGAATGAATGGTGTCACATGATCAATGGCTTTGTCCATTCACATTGGTTGGGGCTCTAATGAGGAGCTGTACTGTTTTCAATTTAAGACACAAAGAAAACATAATGGTGTGGTGGCACACAGCGGTAGATATTTCATCCACATTTGGTATTCATTGTTTGATGTCTTAGTTTGTGCTTTGAAGTCAGAGAGCTGAACTCAAGAAGTAAAACCTATTTGTATTCATTTCAGGTAGTCTTTCATAAATGTACAATTTGTCAAGTAGTAAAATAAAAATCTGCTCTGCTACGTGAGTCATGGGAACAGGAGTGTTGATTTGAATTAGTGGTTCAACCACAGCAGTCAGTAAAGGTCTCACCAGCCTGCCTCAATGTTCCTACAGGATGAGGCTCCTCATGCTCTCTCACTTCAGTCCTCTCTCAGGCTGCTCCACAGGGACTAAAATAGACCCAGACAACTGGTAACCCATCCACTGTAGTTGGATTGCAAGGAGAGAGGTGGGTAGACAGCTTAACCGATTTAAGCACAAAAAAGGGCATACACGCAATATTGTCACTGACAATAATCCTGACCAGAGCAAAGCTCGCACAGAATGCAAAGCTTGTACGTAGGGTTATTGTTTAATATTCCAAAACATAAGCCAGTGTTCCAAAACACTGGCTATTGTTTGGAATATAAATGCATAAATACATCCAAACTAAACTGCCTCCTCCTCCTAGTATCCTGATGGCTAATGTCCAATTGCTGGAAAATAAACTTTGTGAACTCACAGCATGGCTTCAATTGCAGAGGGACATCAGGGAATGCTGGGACTTTGTTTTTACTGAGCCATGGCTTACGGACAATACAATCGGCTCTGCTATTCAACCAGATGGCTTCTCCATATTTTGAATGGATCGAATGGCGGCTTCTGGTAAGAGTCAGAGAGAGAGGGGTATGTTTTCTCATAAACAATTCCAGGTGGACCTAAGTTGAAAACATTGCAAGCTCCTGTTAACCCGACCTGGAGTCCTACAATTGAAGTCGGAAGTTTACATACACCTTAGCCAAATACATTTAAACTCAGTTTGACAATTCCTGTCATTTAATCCTAGTTAAAATTCCCTGTTTTAGGTCAGTTAGAACCACCACTTTATTTTAAGAATGTGAAATGTCAGAATAATAGTAGAGAGAATGATTTATTTCAGCTTTTATTATTAGTAGTATAGTATTGTCACATTCTCAGTGGGTCAGAAGTTTACATTCACTCAATTAGTATTTGGTAGCATTGTCTTTAAATTGTTTAACTTGGGTCAAATGTTTTGGGCAGTCTTCCACAAGCTTCCCACAATAAGTTGGGTGAATTGAGTCAGGTTTGTAGGCCTCCTTGCTCTCACACGCTTTTTCAGTTCTGCCCACAAATTCCCTATAGGAATGAGATCAGGGCTTTGTGATGGCCACTCCAATACCTTGACTTTGTTGTCCTTAAGCCATTTTGACAGAACTTTGGAAGTATGCTTAGGGTCATTGTCCATTTGGAAGACCCATTTGCGACCAATACTTAACTTCCTGACTGATGTCTTGAGATGTTGCTTCAATATATCCACACAATTGGCCATCCTCATGATGCCATCTATTTTGTGAAGTGCACCAGTCCCTCCTGCAGCAAAGCACCCCCCACAACATGATGCTGCCACCCCTGTGCTTCACGGTTGGGATGGTGTTCTTCGGCTTGCAAGCTTCCCCCTTTTTCCTCCAAACATAACGATGGTCAATATGGCCAAACAGTTCTATTTTTGTTTCATCAGACCAGAGGACATTTCTCCAAAAACTACGATATTTGTCCCCATGTGCAAACAGTAGTCTGGCTTTTTTATGGCGGTTTTGGAGCAGTGGCTTCTTCCTTGCTAAGCGGCCTTTCAGGTTATGTTGATATAGGACTTGTTTTACTGTGGTAACTTTTGTACCTGTTTCCACCAGCATCTTCACAAGGTCCTTTGCTGATGTTCTGGGATTGATTTGCACTTTTCGCACCAAGTACGTTCATCTCTAGGAGACAGAACGCATTTCCTTTCTGAGCAGTATGACGGCTGCGTGGTTCCATGGTGTATATTTGCGTACAATTGTTTATGCAGATGAATGTGGTACCTTCAGGTGTTTGGAAATTGCTCCCAAGGATGAACCAGACTTTGAGGTCTACAATCTTGGCTGATTTCTTTTGATTTTCCCATGATAGCAAGCAAAGAGGCACTGAGTTTGAAGGTAGGCCTTGAAATACATCCACAGGTACACCTCCAATCGACTCAAATAATGTAAATTAGCCTATCAGAAGCTTCTAAAGCCATGACATAATTTTCTGGAATTTTCCAAGCTGTTTAAAGGCACAGTCAACTTAGTGTATGTAAACTTCTGACCCACTGGAATTGTGATACAGGGAATTATCAGTGAAATAATCTGTCTGTAAACAATTGTTGGAAAAATGACTTGTGTCATGCACAAAGTAGATTGCCAAAACTATAGTTTGTTAACAAGACATTTGTGGAGTGGTTGAAAAACTAGTTATTGCGTGTAGGGGGCAGTATTTTGATGTTTGGATGAAAAACGTACCCAAATTAAACTGCCTATTTATCAGGCTTAGAATCTAGAATATGCATATAATTGTGCTTTTCACAGTTGAATCTCGGTTTCATCTGTACCAGGCAGATGGCAGACGTATGGCGTCGTGTGGGAGAGTGGTCTGATATCAACATTGTGAACAGAGTGCTTCATGGTGGCAGAGGGGTTATAGTACGGGCAGACATAAGCTATTTTAAACTCATAAGCTAATTTTATCGATGGCAATTTGAATGCACAGAGTTACCTTGATGATTTACCTTGATGAGATCCTGAGGCCCATTGTTGTGCCATTCATCCACCACCATCCCCTCATGTTTCAGCATGATAATGTTGTTGATAATGTTGCAAGGATCTGTACACATTTCCTGGATGCTGAAAATGTCCCAGTTCTTCCGGCTGGCTTGCATACTCACCAGACATGTCACCCATTGAGCATTTGGGGTGCTCTGGATCGACTTGTACGACAGTGTGTTCCAGCATAATTTTTGCACAGCCATTGAAGAGGAGTGGGACAACATTCCACAGGCCACAATCAATGGCCTGATCAACTCTATGCAAAGGAGATGTGTCGCCCTGCATGAGGCAAATGGTGGTCACACCAGATACTGACTGGTTTTCTAATCCCTACCTTTTTTAAAGGTATTTGTGACCAACAGATGCGTATCGGTATTTCCAGTCATGTGAAATCCATAGATTAGGGCCTAATGAATTTATTTCAATTGACTGATTTCCTTATATGAACTGTAACTCAGTAAAGTCTTTGAAATTGTTGCATGTTGCGTATACATTTTTTGCTTCAATTCATGCTTCACACACATCACAGCTGTTGCTACAAGACTTTTATTACACTGCTCAATTTATACACTTGCCCCCCCCACCCCTACATTTGGAACTCTGAATTGTGCCTTCATACGTTATACTTATGCTAAAATCTATTATTCTATTCTATTGCAATTTACTTTATGTTCGTATTCTTATCTTTTCTTATTTCTTATTGTTGTTGCATTGTTCTGAAGGAACCTGCAAGTAAGCATGTTGTTGGAAGCTGTCTACCATGTGTATCCCGTACATACGAGTAATAAACTTGAAACTACATGAATCTTAAAGCATAGGCCTATGTACTCTCTGTTCTTTGCATTGATATTGTTTGGGATGGCATCTCAAACATCTTCTTTTGAGTAAAAGTTTTGCAGCAAGGATTTTTCTTTGGATTTGGCACTGACACTATGCAGACATGAATCATGATGGGAAATCACAGCATGTGTGTTGGTCTCCCTAACCCAGTCATTTTGAAATAGAAATGTCGATGGTGGACAGTGCGCACACACTCTCTTAAAAAGGTTGCCATGCTGTAGGAACATGTGTTGTAGCAATCAATCCATTCAGTTTGTAACAGTTCGAAGCAAGATACATTTTTATGCCTCCAGCTAATTCAACTGACCAGCACAACTGACAAAGCAATACAATAGCATAAAATAAAATATCCTCACTGGTGTATGTGAAACATCAATGTGACTGACTTTCCTAATGTTTATCATGAGATCTGTGTCTCTTAGATGTGAATAGAGACTGGAGAATGTATACATGTATTGCTTTTTACTTTGAACCACACCACCTCTACAACTGACCAGTGGATTCAGAAATAATACATTGTGTTATTCTAACCTTGTCTCTCTCTTACATTTCAGGGCCGATGCATGAACTTCACCCGGGTCAAGTCCAATCCTCCTCGCTACCCCCACTACAACCATCACTCAGCCCCCATCTACACCCCTCCAAGAGGCTGCAACCCACCACCTCCCCAAGGAAAACTCCCCCTTCCCACCGGCAGCCCCCCAGCCTCCCCCTCTCCATCCTCCACCTCCACACTGCCTCCACTGCCCTCAAAACCCCCTCCTTTTTCTACCACTCCTCTTCCTCCCATTACTCCACCTCCTACCATCACACCCCCACCTTACACTCCTCCTCCAACTCCAGCCCTCCCTCCAACCACTCTGCATATACCCCCTCCTCCTATGTGCCCCCCTTCCCCTCCACACCCTGCATCCCCAACCAGCTCCCTGCCCCCACCCGCTCAGGCCCCTCCTCCAGGACAAGGCCCCCTACCCCCACCCCCTGCCCGCCCACCACCACGCCCCTCTTTGTAAATCCTCAGCAGTGATTGGGAGGGCAGGGGTTGACTAGTACTAGTACAAGGAAGATCAACAGGAATCACAACTGTCCCCTCATTCTACTGCCACCCAGGATATCTGTGTGGCTCACACACTTGTCAGCTATTTGTTTACAGTGACCCATGTACACATGTAGGTCAAGAGTACAAAGAGAAGTTGTACTTGAGGTTCCACGGATATCACCTGATGGACAGCTTTCCTTATAGACAGATCTATGTTGTCCATAGCTGGTCAGGTCTGCACAAAACACAGTTACCTTGTCATGGCAATAAGGGCTAAGCCCATCTGTCCATTCTACAACCAACAGAGAATGGATCGATATCATCGTAACAAAGTAAAGCCAAGTGTTGGATGGTTGCCTGTTTTAAAAAATGAACTGAGGCTCTTGAGAGATGGCTGAGGTATTAAGAGATGTCTCCAAATGACATTCCAATAATGTATCAGTCTGAATTTTCCACATGCAATATTTGTTTTTCACTGACAAACAAGTTATTATGAGCAGCGGAAGGATTCTTAGAATCACAAATATGTTCTGGTGTCAATGCCCTGCTGCATTGCACAATTACTGTCAAGTCGAGGACAACGTTTCTTAATGACAGCATAAAGGATGATTTTACGCCTTAAATGTGCCTTTAATTAAAAACAGAATGTTATTGGAGAGCAATTACATTCCAGTGGTTTAAGTAATTTGTTCATCCATGTGACAGTTTGATTCATATGATGGGTCTTGGTTAGTTTATAGCATTCCTAAAATGTTTTATACATATAGCGTGTATAAATATGTCTTACTTTTTGTCTTTTTATTGTCCATTCAGTGTTGGATAACTATTTTGCAGAGTATGATTGCTGTGGTGAACGAAATAATCATTACGAATAAATTACAATAAATGTGTACATACGAGTCCTCACAATTATGCCAAATTCCTCAGAATCAGCACTATCAATGGTTAATGTTATATAGTTGGGTTTACAATGTTGTATTTCATCTCAAAATGTTATGACGTATATATCCTTGGCCTTCCCGAAAAAATGTTTAAAAATGTTTTCGTCATTGCTGCTCCTGTGGTTCAATGTGGTTTATTGAAGTCACATTTAAAAAAAAAAAAAATTACATTTTGTGTAACTGACCAAAGAATATCATAGGGTAACGATAGTTAGCCTCTGAACCGGGCCATGACGACTTCAACTATTGATGCCAAGTCTATAGGCAGTCTATGGGTCAAAGTATTCCAAGCACAAGTTGAATTATGTAATGCTTTGAGTTGCCCATAAAACAGGATGAGTTTTATGTAAACACACTCTATATGTCTTATCACACCCAGACACACATGTTGGCAGGCATCTGCATGTGTGGTTCTGTGCCAGTGACTGGGATCTTGTCCACACAATGGATCAGAATCTCCCCTGCAACATCAGACACTTTACTATACCTCCAGATGAGGTGTAATATAGACCAGGCCTTCTGTCTGTCCATAAGAGGAAGATTGGAGACAATCATGGAAAGTTGGCTTTGTATTGAGTCAAGTTCATGAAAGTACATATTGATGTACAGATGTCTGATTTTGTATAGTTAAAGGCGCATCCAAATATTTAGCAATCTGAATATGTGTAGCAAAGGAAGGTATTTTATGTTAGGTCTAAAAAACTTGAAGTGGAGTCACTCTGTGTTCCTTTGTGAAGGAATCACATTTTCATTACAGACTTATTGACTTTACATGCAACTGCCAGGCTCTCAGGTCAAAAGAAGTGTACTGGAGACTGGAAAGCAAGGCAGTATAAGCAAGTACAGATTTAGCTGTCATTTCTGTGTAACCAATTGTCATTTAGAATTTATGAAGTAAACGTTGAATCCTTTAAGTAATTTTTTCAAATTGTGTCTTTTTTATGATTTGTTGTTATGCACACATACACTGAGTATACAAAACATGCTCTTTCCATGACATAGACCTGACCAGGTGAATCCAAGTGAAAGCGATGATCCCTTACTTATGTCACTTGTTAAGTCCACTTCAATCACTGTACATGAAAGGGAAGAGACAGATTAAAGAAGTATTTCTAAACCTTGAGACAATTGAGACTTGTATTGTGTATGTGTGCCAATCAGAGGGTGAATGGGCAGGACAAAAGATTTAAGTGCCTTGGAACGGAGTATGGTAGTAGGTGCCAGGTACACTGGTTTGTGTCAAGAACTGCAATGCTGCTGGGCTTTTCACGCTCAACAGTTTCCTGCATGTATCAAGAATGGTCCACCATCCAAAGGACATCCAGCCAACTTGACAACTGTGGGAAGCATTGGAGTCAACATGGGCCAGCATCCCTGTGAAACGCTTTCAACACCTTGCTGCTCTGAGGGTAAAAGGGGGGGAGCAACTCAATATTAGGAAGGTGTTCCTAATGTTTGATTTGCTCAGTGTAGTACAATGCTTGTTTGTGACATTTGAAGCAGCGAGAGCAAAATCTTGGATTGAAAAACACTGATTTAAAGCAGATTGATACAATTCTTGACCTGTGAAATGTACTATTTCGATGTACTTCATGGTGCCCCTAATGACAAGGTGCCAGCAGGCAATGTCCCATAGTTTAAACACATCACCAGAGACTTCTAAAGAGATTAGTAGACTTACCTCACATTTCATAAAGCCACCCTCTTATTCCCGAATCCCACCCAGCTGGGTCATAGTCATGTTCCAAACTCATTCTGGAAGACATCCACATGCCATTATTAGTGGACCTATTTCAGTGCCTCTTTTAAAAATGTTCAAAACTAAAAGCATACAAAAGAGAAACATTACATTTACCAGCTGGTTAGACATCACTGAAGCAATATGTTTTTTGAATACCTTGCTCCTAATGTTGTTAAGGATGTTGGAGTCACTGGGTTCACCAACTATGCACCATTTATTAACAGTGCACAGACTGTACCTCCCTGCCTCAATCATAGAAAACAATTAATAAATGTGTTTCGCGGCTAACAGCATCCAGATGTTCATATGTTGAATTATGTCACATCTACAAATGGAGTGAGCTATCTAGGAAAATATTAGACATCATCTAATCTGCAGGAAATTTGGAAGGGCTGGAGGAAAGGCGTGCCAGTATTAATTATACATTACATAATTGTGTTTTGGGCATATAGTGGGAGGGATATAGGGGGACATTTGGACCAAATAAAACAATTGTTCACTTGAATCCTCAAACTGAGGAATAAATATATACCAAATATGACCATGTATTAACCAAATAACTCAGAACAAACAACCTATAGACACAAGGCTTTGGTTGATTTAAATGGTATATAGAATATGATCCTTTATGTCCCTAGATCACAGAGAAAGGAAATATAATGCTCAGCTGCTTTCATTGACCCCTTCCATAGCAGCCAAACACAATGCAAGAAATGTCTTGGCAGAAGTTGCACACTTTCCACTCCTTATTTCTTCCAAGCCATTATGACATAGTGTTCAAATTCACTGTGTCGTCCTAAGGAGGCCAGCCCTCATCCATCTATAAAGCACGGTTAACGCTGTATCTGGTGGCCCATCACACTGGATTCAACAGAAGGCAAATAATAACTCAAGAACATTACGACCCAGTAAATCCAGTAGAAAGCATCTGGTTATTCTTTCTGGGATCTAAATGACAGTCAAGTATTCTTCAATTGCGATAAAAGTCAACCGATTACTGCTATAAGACAAAATGCTCCGTTAAACTCCTTAGTTGAACACACCCAGTCAGTAAACTGATAGTAGGCGTCAACAGTAAACACACAACAAAAGCTGTCAATGGACTATACAATAGTCTTCATAATGAGCAGAAGAAATTAGTGCAGATGGATGAAATGAGGCAAGGAGAGGAAGCCACTTTAAACTGTTGAGATGCACCCTTGGCTAGGTGTGGCAGCTGCAGCAGCTGTTGATAGTTATTCAAGATCAGAGGTAATTGCACTGTTTGCCACTATATTAGAAGCCTTGCCCTTGTGAGTTTATAATGAGGACTGATAAACCCAGAGAATTGAACACTTCAGCAAAAAATGACGCTATGACACTGAAATGGTGCGTAACAACAAAGGACGTTTACAACGCCTGCTGTCGTCTTTTTGACAGTGAAAGAACTTAAAGGACTAAAACATATTTTCAACAATGTTCACTGTGCTTAGAGGATTTAGACTTTTTGGCTGTGTGTATAAGGCTATGGTTGCCTTTAGTGATTGCACAACTCCTGCACTTGAGGCCATTTTAGCACTAAGCCAATGCAATGAAACAATTCTGGAGGCTGCTCTTGTTTTTACCAACTGTTGTGCATGTTTTCTTTCAGCCATACTGAAGTTCAACACAGCCTTTAGGTTGATGCTGTCAGTTGTCATTTCTCATCAGGACATAAATGTGTGTTCAAGTGTCAATGAGCGCTGTTATACCTCCAAGGCTATTGGTTCCAAAACTGGCCAAACTGAGAAGGACTTCAAGACCACCCAATCAATTCTGCAGGCTTGTCTAACTCTTTGTCAGTGCTCCCTGTCAGTTTTCTCAGCCATATTGGCTTTCAACAGATGCATTGCACCAGGTGTCTCCGCCATGTTGGTTCTACGGGGGTACGTGAGACCAATGTTCTTCACCATCAGGACTCTCACTGGATACTTTGAAGAGGCACTTGCCTTCAGTTGGGACTTGATTCATTGCTTCAAGGAAGTGCTCTTCTCTCAGCAGTTCCTCCTAAAGAAAACACTCCTGTTTCTGTCCCAGTTGGCTCTTTGCATCTTTACCTGACCACTTTGTCTTGAATGAATATCGTTTTAATGACTTTTCCTCCAGTAAAGTAACTTGAGTAATGCTTTTCTTTTAACATCCTTAAGGAACTGTGCATCCTAGGACTATTGCTTCAACTTCCCTTCAAGTGTTTATTGTATTTTCAACTGGCATATTAACTATTAAAATGTTTCCTTAATTCTTAGTTGAATCATTGTCCAACTGCATATTTGGAAATCTTGGCAAGTTACAGTATTTGCCATAATGGCAATTTTATGGATGAGATAGGGACATTAATCCATAAGCATAATTGAGTACTTAATCCTACTGTACACTGTCAAAGCCCATTTTAAAAAGACAGTGAAAGTAAAGTACTAGACACTATTGTAACTGTCATAATAGTGCCCCACAAGTTTCCAACAGATGTTCAAGGGGCTGAGTGTTAGTGCAGTGGCCTTGTCCATACTTCGAGTCTGAGCCTGTCAAAGGCCTGCATTTTTTCTAGTTACTAAAGCACCTCCAGTGTAAAACATGGTCTTTGCTAGGATCTTTCAACGTAGGCAGATACAAAGGGCTAAATGTAATAATGCAAAGACGGGTAACTCTTTACTTGGGGAAACCCCCTTTTCAGGTAATTAAGGCCTGATTGCAAGATCTTAAGGTGAACTACAAATAAGCAAAGAACCTGTCTGGAGTTGTCAGTGACCCTTTTGCATTCAAACCAGCACACTGCTTTACTCCTTGGCTTTTAACGACACATTTGGGAGAGCCCACAGCTGACATGTTAAGTTCTAAAACAGCAGCTACATAGTCAAACAGGCTTACTGCATTGCTCTGTAGGTGTCTTGTAGGCAGAGCACTTACAAACCCCTATCAACAGCATCTCTAACACCACACCTTTGTTTACTCAAAGCTAAATGAACATAGCATGGTGTTTTGTTGACAGCATAACCCATAGTACAGAGACCTCTTGAACATAAGTTGCTGTATACAAAAACATTAAATTGAAAGGAAAACCATGGTCCCAATATTGCAATCAAATTGGTATGGTGGCAGGGCATGGGTCGACAAAACGTTGGTGCAGATTACGCTCATCAGCAACTCCATTTCTCTTGTAAAAGGAGTTGAGTTATTGTAAAACAGACCCAAAATGAGCCCGGGCAACAAAGCAACAACAACAAAAAAAAGGGCCAAAAGAACAGAAGAGTTGAATATTGCTAAACTGTCATCAAGTCACAATGCTAGTAACATATGCCTAGAGAGTAAATGTTGATCATTGGTCCACTAGTCTTCATTGTCCATCTTCAGGAAATTGATTGGGTAAATGATTAAATTGTCACTTAGAATTTTACTGACTCATGATTATGCCAGGACAGTCAATTATTCAGACGACCAACTTGGTTTAAGCAAGAGTTTAACCCTCCTATATGTCTGTCAAACCAATGATTCAAAACAAATAGGTGCACAGTAGTGAACACAAGCAAGTCTGTAGCAAGTT
Organism: Oncorhynchus clarkii lewisi; assembly: GCF_045791955.1. Taxonomy (NCBI): domain Eukaryota; kingdom Metazoa; phylum Chordata; class Actinopteri; order Salmoniformes; family Salmonidae; genus Oncorhynchus; species Oncorhynchus clarkii. The sequence continues at coordinate 27,935,861 of NC_092152.1, forward strand.
TCATATTGCCCTTAACACCTTCAAAACTTGTATAGGAGACAAATTCTATTGATTTGTCATCATGGTATTTTGAGTATAACAATGGAGTTCTCAATAGTCTCTGGAACAGGTTAGTAGACTAAAGCATGACTTACGACACCTTGGAAGCACTTCAGATGTAGTCAGGCCTATAGCTCAAACATTTAAAGCACCCATGCTTTAAATCAATCACTGATTTATTAGACAATGTACTTAATGAAAATCACATTTATCATTTACATCCTTGAGCCTCCATTGGCCCTTGAAATGCTAAGTCTGATCGTGTGGGCATGTATATATCTGATTGGCTGGTCTAGAGCCCACCCCTTACCCAGATAAACAGTAATTGCTCTATTATCAATCAGATCATGTGGGTAAAAGGTTCCAGCGCACTTGTACAAGCTGAAATTCGAGGCATTATTTCCCAAAAAGGGTGTTTTCATTTTCACAATGTGTCATTTCTACCTGTGTTAAAGAAGTGACTTAACTGCACTGCCCCTTTAATAATTTACTCAACACACAAGAGTAACAGATAAACATTTCAAAACGACAGATGTTTCTCTAGCTGCCAAAGAAAACGGATCTCAACAGACCAAATTATTGCACCAATGAAACGCCAAAAGAACCAGTAACTTCAGTAATATTTTCATGTGCAGACTCTTGACAACAGCTGAATTAAATGTAAAACCAGCAGCGAGTATCCAACATTTAAGTTATGAGCACTGTTGTGTATCATCCAAAATGGATACAGCTCAGTCTTTTCTTCAGTTGGATCATTAACTGCCTACAGTCCAGTAACCCATGGTAGCACCCAAATGCCAACGTTTACTGCCAACCCTTCCAACCACCACTGACCCCCCCCCCCCCCCCCCCCAAAAAAAAAAATCATATCTATGATATAACAATGTCTTCAGATGTGTGTTTTGAGAAAAGAGACAGATACAGTACATGTTTAGTGTACCAGTAACAATTGCATTAAAAAGAGCCATGACACACAAAACAGGAACGTTTCTGAAATGGGTTTTTGGATCTTCAAAAGGACGCGTTTCACTCTACAGTCACAGACTTGGCCAGGTTCCTTGGGCAATCCACCTGTATTCGGAGAGAAGAGGCAGACATTTCTACATTTACCAAGAAACAACAACCCTAAGAAATTAGCTCCCCATTATGAATGCCTACAGTAAGAACCCAACTCAGTGACAGTTCAGTACTCACGTCAAAGCCCCTGAGCACAGCCAGGTGGAAGGAGAGCAGCTGCAGGGGGATGACACTCAGGATGCCCTGCAGACAGTCCACACAGTGCGGCACTTTGATGGTGCGGCTCGAGCTCTTGGCAGTCTCGTAGTCATCTTTGTCACAGATCACGATGGGTCGGCCCTGTAAACCAAACAAAAGGCATTATGCTTCCAGCACAACATTGTCATAACCTTTAACCTGGAGTTGTGTTGAAATGTGAAACTTTGGTCCTTCCTTGAATAATAGCTTTGTTGACTCATGTCTCAAACCCAAAGCTTAGGTCCACATCTGTGGTAGATTAGTGAGAGTGGTGATGTCATGTAGAAAATAACTCCTCCCTTGCACTTTGTGGTGAATGTGAGGACCATTTGATATTACTGCATTGTGAAAACAAATCTAATGTGTAAAGTATGTGTGCATGAAGCACTTAATATCCATGTCTTGGAGTTGTTATATTTATTTTTTAACCTGGGAGGTAGGTGGTGGTCACTACAACAACTAGCAGACATATCACTACCAGAAAACAAAATGTTTATTGAAAGTGAGTTTAACAACCAGATAACGTCACTGGCAATGGTTTACTGTGGTTCCAACCTTTCAACAGTTAATGGGGTGGAAAGCTAAATGGTGTTGAGATATCGTGCGTCAGTTCTTACCGCGCGGGCCACCACCTGCTGCAGTGCATTCTGACACTTGGTGTAGGTGTGGTCTCTCATGATGATCATGATGACGGGCATGAGTTTGTCGACTAGGGCCAGAGGCCCGTGCTTCAGCTCCCCGGCCAGGATGCCCTCTGAGTGCATGTATGTGATCTCCTTGATTTTCTGGAGAGAGCGACACACCCAACACCTCATTCAGATAGGAAACCAAATTCCCATACACATTCAGGGACACACAACCACAATCAGAAAAACACCATGCCAACACGACATAAGTTGAGTATGTATATCTTATCTTCTTAAATTCTAAAGGGAACAGTAGACTGGCCAGGGAACACTAGATCAGATCCAGGAACACAGCACCCTGACCCAACACTGTGTGCCTCAGATACTGGAGGATTGGCAGTCAACAGAACTTGAAGAATCCCTAAATAGTGTGGAGTGTGGTTGCAATTATGCAGAGAGACATTTCTAAATCAGTCTAATTAGTTGCTGTGATTAAAAACACAATTCCAGCAGGCTAGATAGACTCCATTAGGTCTTGCGTGAGGCTGAGGCAGAACAATTATTGTGGGCTATTGGAAAGTGAAACGACTCTGGGCCAATCTTCTCCTGAAGTATCTTAACACACGGATCATAATCTCATTTAGGAGTGGAGATTCCTGTAGAATACAGTTCTGAAGAGACAACGTTAGTTTCAGGAGGCGGAGATCGAGGTGGGCATGCTGACCAGTGCTCCCTCCAGGCAGGTGGCATAGTGGTAGCCTCGGCCCATGATGAGAACACTCTTCTGCTGGTACAGCTCTGCTGCCAGCCTCTGGATCTCATCATCCAGACTAAGCACCTCCTTTATCAGATCTGACACAAGAAGGGGGAAGGAGGAGCAGCAGATAAACAGAGATAGTGAGACAGGTACAAAGAGGAAAACAATGAGTAATCTTAGTCCAAGGTTATGAAATGAGATACCCCTACAAAATATTCCTCTTCAATTGGTCGGTACATTTGGGAGAACAACATGTCAGAAAATCAATTTCAGGATGAAAGACAATACAGTAACACCCATCCTATTACAGTTCAGCAGACCAATGTTAACAGGTCCTGGAGACTGGGGTCAATGGGGGGGTTGGGTCAAGGAGAGGAGAGGAGGGAGAACATTTAACATAAGGCTTTGGGTCCAGAGGAGTGTGCCAGGGCAAACAGTCAGGACAGACCCAGCTGCCGAAGCCTCCTCCCTCCCCACTGTACACTCGTTCCCTCTCTAAGGATACCACCACAGCACAGTCATTGCATTAGCTCTCTGACAATGCATATTGTTCAAACAAAAACAGCCCAGTTGGAGCAATATGACAGTTCGAGGAGGCCCGCTACAGGCCTCCGCTTTCCCATCCCTCGCTCTGGCTGCGCTGACTGTGACCATTACTTACTGCGGTCTATACTACAGTAGGTCAGTGTGTCGAATAATCTACACATCCCTTTGAGCATCACATACAAAGGTTTATGGTCATTAACAGCACAGTGCAATGTCTTGGTAGATGTGTGTAGGGTCTGGTCTACCTGGCAGAACTCTCAGGCCCTGGATGATCTCACGTCGCCGTGGCTGCATGGAAATCCTGTCGTCGCACATCAACAGCGCAAACATGATCAGAGCCACAAATTGACTGGTGTAGGCCTGCAAAACAACAGACACAGCCAGACATAATGCATGCTTAATGCTCCAGCAAGAAGCAGACAGTACAGAACACAGAGGTCCCAGGTGTCTCCTAGATGCTCTTCTCTCTTCTGGTTCTAAACAAAAGGAATCATAGTCTTCCCTCTCTCCATCCTGGGCCAGAGACAGCAGAACCCTTCATTTAGCAAAGGGCCTGGGTTGTCTGATCCCAAGGTTACTTTGCAGTACAGTTATTGGAGAAGCAGAGTCTTGTCCGGCTGCTCTGGTTGCCAGCTCCACAGTAATAATGTGCAACAGATTAGAAGTGGAGCAGCTGGGCTGCAGGATGGGCTGGACACAGATCAGGCGTCTATTGCAGGACAGGAGAGGGGAGAGCTAGCACAGTCTTATGAGGACACGATCTGGCAACAATACAGATGAACACATCCCCTGACAATAAGACACTAGGGCAGGAGGTAGCCTAGCAGTTAGAGTTTGACAGTCACCGAAAGGTCGCTAGTTTGAGTCCCAGAGCCAACAATGTGAAACATCTGTCTATGCGCCCTTGAGCAAGGCACTTAACCCTAATTGCTCCAGGGCCACCGTTTATAAAATGGCAGACCTTGGCCGTAATCCCACGCCCGAGGGTGTCTAAGGGGGAGTTGGGATCTGCAAAACAAATACATTTCAATTGCACAAGTATAAGCCCCCACCAAATTATTATTACTAGCAAAACAGCACAGAAACTGTCGGCCCCAACTACAGTAGAAGTAGAACCATGATGCATGATGCATTTTTCATAACAATCGGTAATCTGCATTTTTGGACACTGATCATGGCCGATTACATTGCACTCCACGAGGAGACTGCATGGCAGGCTGACTACCTGTTATGCGAGTGCAGCAAGAATCCAAGGTAAGTTGCTAGCTAGCATTAAACGTATCTTATAAAAAAACAATCAATCTTAACATAAATCACTAGTTAACTACACATGGTTGATGATATTACTAGTTTATCTAGCTTGTCCTGCGTTGTATATAATCGATGCGGTGCCTGTTAATTTATCAATGAATCTTAGCCTACTTCGCCAAAGGGGTGATTTAACAAGCGCATTCGCGAAAAAAGCACTGTCGTTACACCAATGTGTACCTAACCATAAACATCAATGCCTTTCTTTAAAATCAATACACAAGTATATATTTTTAAACCTGCATATTTATTTAATATTGCCTGCTAACATGAATTTATTTAACTAGGAAAATTGTGTCACTTCTCTTGCGTTCATTGCACACAGAGTCAGGGTATAAGCAACAGTTTGGGCCGCCTGGCTCGTTGCGAACTAATTTGCCAGAATTTTACGTAATTATGACAGAACATTGAAAGTTGTGCAATGTAACAGGAATATTTAAGACATATGGATGCCACCGGTTAGATAAAATACGGAACCGTTCCGTATTTTACTGAAAGAATAAATGTTTCGTTTTCGAAATGATAGTTTCCAGATTTGACCATATTAATGACCTAAGGCTCGTATTTCTGTGTTTTATGTTATAATTAGGTCTATGACTTGATATTTGATAGAGCAGTCTGAAAGAGCGGTGGTAGGCAGCAGCAGGCTTCTAAGAATGAATTCAAACAGCACTTTCGTGTGTTTGCCAGCAGCTCTTCGCTGTGCTTCAAGTATTGAGCTGTTTATGACTTGAAGCCTATCAACTCCCGAGATTAGGCTGGTGTAACCGATGTGAAATGTCTAGCTAGTTAGCGGGGTGCGCGCTAACAGCGTTTCAATCGGGACGTCACTCGCTCTGAGACCTTGAAGTAGTTGTTCCCCTTTGCTCTGCAAGGGCCACAGCTCTTGTGGAGCGATGGGTAACGATGCTTCGAGGGTGGCTGTTGTTGATGTGTTCCTGGTTCGAGCCCAGGTAGGGGCAAGGAGAGGGACGAATGCTATACTGTTACACTGGCAATACTAAAGTGCATATAAGAACATCCAATAGTCAAAGGTATATGAAATACAAATGGTATAGGAGAGAAATAGTCCTATAATTCCTATAATAACTACAACCTAAAACGTCTTACCTGGGAATATTGAAGACTCATGTTAAAAGGAATCACCAGCTTTCATATGTTCTCATGTTCTGAGCAAGGAACTTAAACGTCAGCTTTCTTACATGGCACATATTGCACTTTTACTTTCTTGAAACCAAATTTAACATGTTTCATTAAATATTTGAGGTTCAATTGATGTATTATATTAAGTTAAAATAAGTGTTCATTCAGTATTGTTGTAATTGTTATTATTACAAATAAATAAAAATAAATAAAATCGGCATCGGCTTTTTCTGGTCCTCCAATAATCTGTATCGGCGTTGAAAAATCATAATCAGCCAACCTCTAGTTTCTGTACAGCACTTTGTGACATCAGCTGACGTAAGAAGGGCTGTATAAATAAATTTGATTGATCTAAAGCCAAAGGCATGGTTGTAAAACCGTCACACAGCTATTTTCCTTGACAGCACTGGAACCACAGTCCCTCACAACTGACAGTCCTAGCCATCCACTCAGATTTGTGGCAGTGCATTTAATCCGGTTAAAACCATCACTCCATCCAGAATGTCAAGAGGACAGAGGCGCACGCTAGCCTGTGAAAACACTGACGAAACCATGTCCCTGAGAGGCCTCAAATGTGCCACACATCCTCCTCAGGCAATACGGCATGATGAGCAGTTAATTTTTTTAATTTTTTATATAAGGGTACAAGCATGCACCAGGTTCAATTCAGACAAAGACCACAGATGGCTCTCATTTGCTTACATTCCCTCCCTCAATATCTATTGTTTGGCTAAGGGGGAGAAGCGTATTCAAGATGTGGTGCCGTCTCAACTCCAGCAATCCCCTTCATTCTCCCTGACCTTGTTTAGCAGGCATAGTTGTGGAGAGCCCCAATTCTGAAAACAAGACAGGCATCACCAGAGTCATCCAGTTTAATGTCCCCAGGAAGGTTAATCTGAATAATATTATGAAACGATACAAAACGGAGTCAGCAGGAGCGTGTATTGAGCAGAGGGTGAAATACATAATGTCCTCTGATGTGCTGTGCGTGGGCCAGACAAGCAGTAAAGGACAGCGTCTTTGAGGCGTGCTCACCAGGCTTTCTGCGCTGTGCCGGGGCCTTGGAGCTGCCGGAGGGTCCCCGAGCCAAGCCCGAGAGCTAGAGCAGGGAGGGACCGGACTCTACTACCACCCCCCCACTGCTGCTGAGTGGAACTCACTCCAGTCATCTGCAACCCCACTCTGGCAATCTGTAGGATCCGTGCTCATAGTAGAGGGAAACCGTGGATCCTTACTTTTTACAAGAATAAAGATGAGATTAGGCACTATGGGTTCTGTGTAGAGCAGTGGAATATAGCAATTTAAATAACCTCTCTTACAAAGGGATCCAGACACTAATTTCAGATGAAGTTCTCTAATTTCAAGGGAGAGAGGGGTTAACACATGTTCTATGTATTCAAATTAGCACCCAAGTGCTTCAGGGTTTGCCTTAACTATACAGATTCCACCAGCAAAGCATATTGGCGCGAACCTCATGTCCTTGTAATAATAAGTATACACGGGTGATTATATAGACCAAGCCAAAGTGAAACTGCCTCTGGAGTTTGTAACGCCGCTCCGCCTAATTAGGAAGGAGACCATTCCATTCATCTCCAACAACCCTACTGCAGCCTGACCAACTGAAACACTCTGGAGAGGGATAGGAGGAATTCCCCCGCCCTAATAGGCTATCCTGAAGGGAATTTTTCCCACCCACCACAGAAGTAAAAGAAGTTGAGAAAACAGAGTATGGTGAATGGAAGGTCTCCTGTTCCAACAGCTGAGTGTCTATAGGACAGTACACTACGCGAGTCAGTATGGGAAAATAATCAGTCAGGAGAAGTGCTACACAGAGCAGCAGCGAGCCGGTCCCCTCACCTTGGTGCTGGCCACTCCTATCTCTGGGCCAGCGTTGATGTGCACCCCACAGTCTGTCTCTCTGGAGATGGAGCTGCCCACTGTGTTGGTGACGCCCACCGTCAGGGCTCCTCTCTCCTTACAGTAGCGCAGGGCCATCAGGCTGTCTGCTGTCTCACCTGCACACAAAAGGTAGCAATGCAAATCAGCACTCAGGATAGATACTGGAACAGGTTGGACTATGTGTATATACTGAATACAATATCAGATTTTATAGGCCGCAATAACTGATATCATCAGGTCTTTACGTTCAGCATCAATACATGAAGAGCGAAAGCAATTGCTTTGTGTGCATTGTCATTGGGCTGAGCATGTACTTGTACGAGACATTGCTGAAGCTGTATTGTGTGGGGAAATGAGTACAGACAAAGAAGCAATGTTCAGGTCCTTGAGGAGATAGCGATCCTCCCACCTGATTGGCTGATGAAGAAGCAGACGTCGTCACGGAACACTGGTGTGTTTCTATCCAGGAAGTCGCTGGCCAGCTCCACCATAACAGGCAGCTCTGTCAACTCCTCCAGTACCTGGCGAGTCTGTGGGGAAAGATCCGCACTGGATCACACATGACATCCAGACTGAAAAACATGTTTCCATGTACAAACCAGAGTAAGAACTTACTCGTGTCCTTGTTTTTCCTATCTTGGAGCCTTAGGCTCCAGTTGACTCCATTTTATGCTGGTGATATCATTCCTGCCTTATAGAAAAGGCCATCAGTTACTCACCGCCACCCCAGCATGGTAGCTGGTTCCACAGGCGATGAGGATGAGCCGTCGACACCTCTGGATCTCTTTAATGTGATCCTTCAGTCCACCCAGGGTTACTAAGGATACAAACAATCACAATACAGTAATCATGTCCCTTTTCTTGGTATGTATTCAGATCAATATAGATCATGAGGACACCACCTTGATGGGTATAATGGCAGACATGAGAGGGGCATGGTGTGCATTGTGCAGTAAATTGGAGTGTTTTGTGACTTGACTATTACACAGGAAAGGTCATCTCACCTGTGTTGTCATTGAAGTTGACCCTTCCTCTCATGGTGTTGACCACAGACTCTGGCTGTTCAAAGATCTCCTTCTGCATAAAGGAGCTGTAGTTCCCTGAAAAATGTTCCAAAAAAACATTAGATCAGAGTCCTCAACAACATCACTTAAAGCCTGTTGACTTTGCATTTTTATAAAGTGTTAGGCATTTTGTAAAGGTTACTGTTGACGCATAATTACTACTAAAAGGAAGCCAGTCTGGAAAACATGTTGTTTCGTGCTCTAATTCAGTCTTTTATTGCTGTTGGGAGGTAAATAACACAGGAGATAAATGACAGGAATGATCTGGCTCTTTAATACAGACATTTATCTGGCATGTCTTGACTAAATAAAATAAGCAAGAGCCTACAGGGAGATTGTGGTTTCCTCATACGGCCCTTTGTGACAATGAAATACGAGAGGGTTTTGCAGCCCACCTCTGCGGAGACAGAAATTTAGGTCATATGAATTAAGTTTATTTCAGCAGAGCTCCTGGAATGAAGGCTGAGGAGAGAGCGATGGAGGCAGAGGCTTTAATGATAGGACCACAAAGGCTTGTCTCCTAAAACTGACTGGTAGTGTATTAGCACCCTCTGCTGGAGACATGGGGAGCAGCAAGCTCAATATAAAGTCCTGCTAATGACCCAGGTCAGACTCTACATTGGTGATTGATGTGATCACTATGCTGGGGCCAGGGTGTCTGAGCCCCTAAAGTACCTTTGATGTCAGCCAGGCAACCCCATAAACACCTGGCTGTGTACGTGTGTGTGTGTGTGTGTGTGTGTGTGCGCGCGCAGGGATTGATATTAAAAGGTGTGCCTGTGGCTGCCACTCAGCCAAGGCGGAGAAAATATGATTATGCTCCATTTTTCAAGCACTGCCGTCGTTATTGACCAATTACAGTAGAAAATGTAGCCTACATGGTGATACGGCAACAAGTGCGTCCAACAGCAGGACCAGCTAACATGCCCACTCCAGCTAGCTAACATTATCAGTTTACAGAGTCACGTTTAACAATAAAAAGTATTATTTAAGAATTAGTTTTTTTAAATGAATAATTCCTGTTGCATTATGCCGCCCCCAGTAAATATGACCCTTGTATAGTTATTCTGACTGTATTGACAATGATAATCAGCAATTCCAGCCATTCTTGGGTTCTCAAAGTCCTAGTAGCACCATCAACATCTTTACAGAGGGTTGACCCATGACAGTGCTGTACCCCCAGCCCTTACCCTCCCCCTCACCCTTCATGATCTGCTGCAGCTCCATCTGCAGGGTCTGGATGGCGCGGGCAGGGTGGTCTCCGGCTGTACGCTTGATGCGGTGGATGGTGAGCCGTCCGGCCGTCACTGCTGCCACGTCATCATCCTCCAGGAAGATCACACGGTTGGTGTGCTCAATCACCGCGCTGCCAGGACAACGGAGCAACAGTGAATCCAAGTTAATGATGTTGTTAAGTCCCACTTTCCTAGGAGAAAACATTCACCAAACAATTGTCTAGACTGATTCTAAAAGTACAGTTTATCTAACGTTGCATGAGTGGGATATGAGTAATATAGAGAACAACAAGGTGAGGAGTCTGACCTGGCATCAGAGGCAAAGTAGTACTCCACAGACTTCTTTTCCTCAGCAAAGAGCGTGTGGCAGGTGTCCTGCTCCATCCTGGGCAGGGTGGGACAGCCCTTCTTGTCCTTACCAGCTGGGGAGATACAGTAGTGTACTAGACATAAAACAGCTCCCGGCTGCTCATATTCCATTCTGACTCACTGATAGAGAGCAGTTAACTAATAACTTACATGATCGGTACAGGATAGGAATGTGATCTGTGGACAGCTTGTGGTCACTTTTCACCCCAATAAGCAAAGGACCTCCCCTCCTGTTTACATATAAACAAGTACAATGATTACATAAAATTAAAAGATGCATGTTTAATGGATATTATTCCTTTACAACTCAAGGAGTACGTAGAAATGCAGTAGCAGTGTACCGGGTGCCTACAGCCTCTCCTGGGTAATGGACACTCTTGAAGACCAGGACAAACGCTCCTTCCTAGGAGACCAGATAAAACCATGTTAATCACAAGACAGGTCAGAGGGCCTTGTTTCTGGACAGTTCTGCTCTGTAGATGAACAGGCTCCTACCAGCTGCTGGGTCACTCTCTCCACCAGAGTAGCAAAGCTGAGGTCTTCACTCTCACGGTTGTCATACATGTACTTTACCAGCTTGGCAATGGTCTCTGTGTCCGTCTCAGACTCAAACTCATAACCCTTGCTCTCCTGTGAAATGTGAGAGAGTCAGTCATGGAAGTCTGATAACTCTCGCTGATAGCCTTGGCTAATGAAAGAAACCGACTGCCTTGGGAAAAATGTTGAAATGTTGCTTTGCTCACCAGGAATTTCTGCAGGTCTTTGTAGTTTGTGATAATTCCATTATGAATGACAATGAACTCTTAAAAAAATAAAATACACATATACACTTTAATAAATGTTCCTCTCTATATAGTCAGTCAACGTGAGACCACTACATCTAGCAGAATGTGATGCCTATATAGGAAAGAGGCCCTAATAGTCCTACAAGTTTAAGAAATGTCTATGGTACTGACCGTTGCTCTTGTCAGACCTTTGTGGGTGGCTGTTGACAGGGCTGGGGGCACCATGGGTAGCCCAGCGAGTGTGGGCGATGCCAAGGTGGACATCAAACTCCACATCCATGTCCATGTCCTGCTGCTCTGTGGGACCAACACAAACACTGTTGAAAGGCAAGCCTCATAAAATCAACTGATATGTGCCCAACATAAAGTAGGTTTGAGTCATTGGTATTGTAGATATTATATTTATTTATGTACAATCCACTTATCTACTCAGTAAACATCCTTACTGCTGACAACGGGTGTAAGTCTTACTTGTGAGCTCATCGTCAAGAGCCTTCACTTTTCCGGACTGCTTGATCAGCTGAATAGACCGGGCATTGGCCTCCCATTCCTTGCTGTTCCCTCCATCAATTCCAACACCTGGTAAAAATAGTCTTATTGCTACAGAGTACACAAATATGCCTCTGTTGTGTGATTTTGTAGTGGTTATCTTACACATGCTACAGTTTGATAGCAGACAGAGCATCAATGTAAGCGTGATTAGATTGTATGCCCTTGTCTTGAGCAGGTCTGTCAGTGAGGCCAATGGACATTCATTGTTCTTAATGTTAGGAGAGAGAACAAAAACATGACTCCTGTAGATAAGCAGAATAACTGACGCCTGCCGACAGGCCTACAGTGAGAGGGAAAGGCAGCTAATTAACATGCAGACAGACCAATGTAGACAGTGTGTTGAGACAAGCTGTCTCATCTCACCGGCAGAGTCATAGCCACGGTACTCCAGACGAAGCAGGCCTTTGAGGAGGATCTCCAGGATCTCCCGGCGAGTCCGTGGCACATGGTAGTTCAGATAGGCAAAGATTCCTGACAGAAGGAAGGAACAGGGAGACAGATTTCAACTAGGAAGTCAAACAATGATTTGCAACAAAGGAATTTCACTACAACTCTTTTAAGGGATTAAGTGAACAAATCCTAATAGTGGGTATTACCGTTTGCTTTTGGTGGTCTGTGATTAGGTCAATAGAGACCAAATAAAGCATGCATGCTTTCTGTTCATATATGCCGGTTGTGTCAGAAACGCTGAAGGTTCCATTGGCTAGCTAGCCTAACTGATGTAATCTGCAGGCAGTTCAATTATTGGCTCACTACAATTCACAGCAACAGCTTCCCCAAGGATTTCTACACGTGAAAAGTTTCAAACGTTAACACAAGTAAAACATTTAAAAATACTCTGGTGCCATTTATCATCATATAGGAATTGGAAACAATGGTTCTGTGTGTAACTACAGAGTAGTTCACACACCCATCTGTTCCTGAGGGCACAGCCTGTCCTGGATGTTATCTGCAGTTTTTAAATGAAACATTGAAGTCACCTTGAGAAATGGACAGTGGGAGACACAGTGGAACAGGGTGTTCTAGTGTTGGGGCAATATGCTGACAAAAGGATCAGGTGCTCTAGGCTATGCTTTTGTGCAATTCAGAAGTCATCTGAGAAGAATGATACCAAATGAAAACAGTGCCATTTATTACAGACATGCCTGGCTGAACAGAGGTTGGCCTACATACCATCACCACCTGGTATGGCAACTGCTCGGCCTCCAACCGCAAGGCTCTAGAGGGTAGTGCGGACAGCCCAGTACATCACTGGGGCCAAGCTTCCTGCCATCCAGGATCTATATACCAGGCAGTGTCAGAGGAAGGCCCTAAAAACTGCCAAAGACTCCAGCCACTCTAGTCATAGACTGTTCTCTCTGCTACCACACGGCAAGCGGTACCGGAGCGCCAAGTCTAGGTCCAAAAGGCTTCTACCCCAAGCCATAAGACTCCTGAACAGCTAACCAAATGGATACCCAGACTGTTGCATTGACCCCCCTCCCCCCAGGTTTACTTTGCTGCTACTCTCGGTTTATTATCTATGCAGTCACTTTAACTCTACCTAAATGTACATATTACCTCAACTAACCTGTGCCCCTGCACATTGACTCTGTACCGGTACCCCCTGTATATAGCATCGCTACTGTTATTTTATTGTTGTTCTTTAACATTTTATTTAGCCATTTTTAAAATTTCAGCTTATTTAGTAAATACTTTCTTCACACTTATTTTTTCTTAACTGCATTGTTGGTTAAGGGCTTGTAAGTAAGAATTTCACTGTAAGGTCTACCAACACCTGTTGTATTCCGCACATGTGACCAATACAATTTGATAAGCCTATTCGTGCCCAATTTCCTGTGCCCTGCCCCATTTTCTTCATGACAACCATCAATCACCCACATAAGCTCACAAATAGAACAATGGCATAAAGTGGGCAAGCCAACATGGGGGCAAACAAGGCTCAGCTTTGTTCAGAACGAGGGTTAAACAGACTAGGAAAAATAAGGCTCTCGTAAAAATCTCAGTGCATGTCAGCATTACCACCATTATTTCCTCAGGAATTAGCCTGCAGCAGTTCAGTATAAGGAGCATCTATTTGGGGAATTTTTCTAACGGAGGCGACAGTGTCTGATAGTACTATGAACTCCATTAGTAGAAGAGACAAAGTTCCCACCACCCTTAAAAAAGCGAATCATCCACACTATTTATACTGGTTCTGGCTGGCTTTTCAAAACAGAGCTGGGCGCTTCAGGAACTTGTTGTAGAGTCAGCAGATGAGAGATGAGGGGAGAACTAATCCATCACTATTCTAATATTCAGACACTGACAGGTTAAAAAAAGTAAACACAGCTTCCCATCATTTTAAATCCCCCTACCTCATTCGAATCGATGTGGAATAATCACTGTCTATCATCATTACCAGTAGTGGTCTATATTCTAGCAAGGAATGAAACTTTGCGCAGTGCGTGCGTTCTGTCAGTCCTGTAGCAAGCTAGTATGTAACCTTGATGAAAAGAAGGGTAGTTTGCCAATGGTCGCTAATGAATCCAAGTATAGAGTATAACGTGACATACGGTAACATCAATGACAGGAATTATGGAGCGATAAACTGTCAATCAAGTAGCTAGCTGGCTAGTTAACGTTAGCTAGCTACGCTAAGTTAGCTAGGTACTTATTGGAAATGGGTGTGTAGCACACGGTTTATACACATCAAAACGCTTAGTCGCCCTCAAGATAATTTGTCTGATAACATTGTTAGCTATAAAACATCTGATCCAGTCAATTTACAAGTTCACTTAAAATATATGAACTCAATAATTTGATGTTAGTAATTTGTTTTGTCTGGCAAACAAACTAAGCTCTCTTTCTTTAGATGGAAGCTCAGCTGTCTGACTGAAAACATTGACATCTCCCCAAAACCAGTTCTGTGTTAATCTCACAAATTGCATGTGTAAACCGTTGCAAATGTACACCTATTTAATTTATTATATCTAGCTAACATTACTTACCACACATGTCAGCGCTTCTCTTGCAAACCAGCTATTTTACACCAGGCTCAGCTCAGTTCCTCATCTGATGAGTCAGATGGTCCCGCCCCTTTAAATCCATTGAATGGGATCCAAGTAGCCTCAGCAGGCTTCCCTTATTGGTGCAACGGCTGTCAATCCCGAATTTTACCCCCGACGCACTCACGTAGCAGCAGGATGGAGATAGGATATCCATGGGCGCGAGTGAGGAGATGGAAAGTATTTCTCCCCAAAATCTCACCAGAAGGAACAGATTGATGGTTTCAGCCATGCTATTCTCATTTTCCTTATATTGTTTACCTAACAAGCATCAGGTGACTATTTTTCGGAATACTCAATTTATTAGTTTGTTCTTGTATGAAGACCTATTTTGTTTACAAAAAAAAAAGACTGAAAGCTGTATTTACTTTTTATGTATACAGTAACTAAGATACTGTTTTAAAGGGCATACAAGTCTGCTCTGATTTTACATGGGTATTGTTCTATTTAGTTATTAATGCTTATTTCCAAGTGAAAAAGGTCTTAGGAACATGTATATGTAAAATGTTTTACATATACAGTGCCTTGCGAAAGTATTCGGCCCCCTTGAACTTTGCGACCTTTTGCCACATTTCAGGCTTCAAACATAAAGATATAAAACTGTATTATTTTGTGAAGAATCAACAACAAGTGGGACACAATCATGAAGTGGAACGACATTTATTGGATATTTCAAACTGAAAAATTGGGCGTGCAAAATTATTCAGCTCCCTTAAGTTAATACTTTGTAGCGCCACCTTTTGCTGCGATTACAGCTGTAAGTCGCTTGGGGTATGTCTCTATCAGTTTTGCACATCGAGAGACTGACATTTTTTCCCATTCCTCCTTGCAAAACAGCTCGAGCTCAGTGAGGTTGGATGGAGAGCATTTGTGAACAGCAGTTTTCAGTTCTTTCCACAGATTCTCGATTGGATTCAGGTCTGGACTTTGACTTGGCCATTCTAACACCTGGATATGTTTATTTTTGAACCATTCCATTGTAGATTTTGCTTTATGTTTTGGATCATTGTCTTGTTGGAAGACAAATCTCCGTCCCAGTCTAAGGTCTTTTGCAGACTCCATCAGGTTTTCTTCCAGAATGGTCCTCCATCCATCTTCCCATCAATTTTAACCATCTTCCCTGTCCCTGCTGAAGAAAAGCAGGCCCAAACCATGATGCTGCCACCACCATGTTTGACAGTGGGGATGGGATGTTCAGCTGTGTTGCTTTTACGCCAAACATAACGTCTTGCATTGTTGCCAAAAAGTTCAATTTTGGTTTCATCTGACCAGAGCACCTTCTTCCACATGTTTGGTGTGTCTCCCAGGTGGCTTGTGGCAAACTTTAAACAACACTTTTTATGGATATCTTTAAGAAATGGCTTTCTTCTTGCCACTCTTCCATAAAGGCCAGATTTGTGCAATATACGACTGATTGTTGTCCTATGGACAGAGTCTCCCAACTCAGCTGTAGATCTCTGCAGTTCATCCAGAGTGATCATGGGCCTCTTGGCTGCATCTCTGATCAGTCTTCTCCTTGTATGAGCTGAAAGTTTAGAGGGACGGCCAGGTCTTGGTAGATTTGCAGTGGTCTGATACTCCTTCCATTTCAATATTATCGCTTGCACAGTGCTCCTTGGGATGTTTAAAGCTTGGGAAATCTTTTTGTATCCAAATCCGGCTTTAAACTTCTTCACAACAGTATCTCGGACCTGCCTGGTGTGTTCCTTGTTCTTCATGATGCTCTCTGCGCTTTTAACGGACCTCTGAGACTATCACAGTGCAGGTGCATTTATATGGAGACTTGATTACACACAGGTGGATTGTATTTATCATCATTAGTCATTTAGGTCAACATTGGATCATTCAGAGATCCTCACTGAACTTCTGGAGAGAGTTTATTGCACTGAAAGTAAAGGGGCTGAATAATTTTGCACGCCCAATTTTTCAGTTTTTGATTTGTTAAAAAAGTTTGAAATATCCAATAAATGTCGTTCCACTTCATGATTGTGTCCCACTTGTTGTTGATTCTTCACAAACAAATACAGTTTTATATCTTTATGTTTGAAGCCTGAAATGTGGCAAAAGGTCGCAAAGTTCAAGGGGGCCGAATACTTTCGCAAGGCACTGTACATGTTCCTAAGACCTTTTTCACTATTCCATTTTTTTTATGATGAGTTTTCATATGCACTTAAAATAGTAGGTACCCTTTTATTTAAATTATTATTTTGTATTTTATTTCTCAGAATAGTTCCTGATTACACTAAAGAGGGGTGTTAGTCTCGGATAGCCTGATAACGTCTAGCTCAAAGTTTATGGAATAAGCTATTTTTACTTTAAATTGACTTAAATGGTGCAGATCTCGGTTCCTTATCGTTTATGTTTACTGCTCCTACGTCTTTGACTCATCCTACTACAGTTTATACTTTTATATAATCTTTGTTGTTTTGTCTTTGTCTATAGTTTCTCTTAATGCTTGGGGGTTACGAAACAATGTGAAGCGCAAGGCCTTATTTTTATTTGCTAAACAATTTCGAACAGATTTTTGCTTTTTTCAAGTCTCACTCAATTTTGGCTGATGCCAACTTCTGGAGGTCACAGTGGGGCAACGATATTTGGCTTTCCCATGGATCTGAACGCTCCGTTGGTGTCACTACAATGAAAAATACCTTTGGTGGTAATATTCTACACTCTGAATGTGACCCCTTTGGTCACTTTATTTGTCTTGTGATCAGTTACAATGACATTACGCTCATTACAGTCAACTTCTACGGGTACAACACCAAACATGAGAATGATGAGTTGCTTGAATCTATAGAGAAACATATTGAAACAACATTCATTGGTTATCTAAATTTCCATATTCATTATTATTGATAGGAGGGGACTTTAACATTACTATAGATAATTCAACTGATAGATGGCCCCCAGGTAGGCTAACCAATCAGAATTTGGGTTTATTACTTTTTATGGAAAAGTTTGATCTTACTGATATATGGAGAGAGAGGTTTCCGGCCGACAGATCATTCACTTGGAGTAACAAAACAGGTTCCAGACAATTCAGAATATATTTTTGTCTTATATCCAAATGTATTGGTAGTGAGTGTGTTACTACAAATATTTGTACTACTCCCCTCGCAGACCATAGGGCCATTTACATTGATATCAAAATATTTACCCCTGATACTAACCATGGTAGAGCATCCTACTGGAAGATAAATAGCTCATTATTAAATAATGATATAGTTACATTTGAGGTTAAAGATCTGCTCTCACACTTTTGGGAAAGGGCTTGTGAAGAAAAATATTATTGCTAAAACTGAGAGCTCTTTAAATTTGAGGTGCCCAAATATCTTAGAAAATATGGTAGTAATCTTGCTTAGACCAGAAGAGCTGAGGAGGAAAAGGTGATCATTAAGATAACTTCCCTTTCTCAGAGGTCCCCAGACAGCCTCTCGGGGGAGGAGAAGATGGAACTAATTGAGTTACAAAATAAACTGGATAATATATATAGATTAAAAGCAGATGGAGCCTTTATTAGATCTAGGAAAAAAATGGATTGAGGAGAGAGAACCGAATTCATCCTATTTCTTTAGACTTGAAAAATTTCACTCTAAAAATAACACTATCCATAAGTTAAACATTGATGGTGTTATTACAGATGACCAAAAATGTATTGCTAAATACTGTAGCAATTTTTACAGAAAATAGTAGCTCTACGTACAGTCAGTAATCCACAGATATGTTTTTTAACTAACTGAATAATGTTCACTCTATCAGTGATATAGAATCTAAACAGTGTGATGAACCCATCAAAGTTGAAGATATTATAGAGTCTATCAAACATCTAAAGAACAATAAATCACCAGGTGTTGATGGAATTACATCAGAATTTTACAAATTATTTTCTTCCTATTTGAAGTCTTTTTAGAGAGTATTAAAAACAATGTTCTCCCTCCTACAATTAGTCAGGGGTTAATAACACTGATACCTAAGCTTTAAAAATAAGTGCTGCTCATCGATAACTGGCGTCCAATTTGTCTTCTTAATAATGACTATAAAATAATTAAAGAAGTCCTGGATGCAATCATTGATGAAGCACAGTCTTCATGAGGAACAGACATATTTCTAACAATGTCAGACTAGTATTAGACATACTTGACTACTCAGACCTAATAACCGAGCATAGCTTCATATTTTTTATAAAGCATTTGACACAGTAGAGCATCAGTTCCTCTTCCACTCCCTTCAGAGACTTGGCTTTGGGGATTTTTTTCTGTAAGGCTATTAAGACTCTATGCAAATGATAACAGCTCTATCAAATTGAAATATGGCACCTCACCTAGATTTGAGTTAAAGAGAGGAATTAGGCAAGGTTGTCCTATCTCTCCGTACCTGTTTTTATTAATCACCCAACTTCTTGCAAATTCTTTAAATAATAGTCCTGTACAAGGTATTTCCATAGCTGGTAAAGAAATTATTATAAGCCAGCTGGCTGACAATACTACACTTTTTCTGAAATACGCTAACCAAATTCCCATATCAATCAATGTGATACAATCCTTTTCCAAAGCGTCTGGTCTATATCTTAACATTAATACATGTGAACTCATGGCTGTCAAATATTGTGTATATTGTCTTATATCCATACATATTATGGTATTCCAGTAAAAGAAGAACTTACATATTTAGGCATAACCATTAAAAGGCTCAGGAGTCTAGAAGCGTACTAAATTTTAACCCTCTTATTAAAAAACCCCAGAAGAAGCTATATCAATGGCTACAGAGGGACTTATCTTTAAAAGGTAGAGTCCTAATAACCAAGGCTGAAGGTATCTCTAGACTAACATATGGCACTCTATCTTTATATCTTGACAGTTAAATAAGCAAGGAGATAGACCAGATGCTTTTCAACTTTCTGTGGAGAAACCGTACCTATTACATTAGGTAAACTGTTGTAATGAACACTTATGAGAATGGTGGGCTAGACTTTACTACCTTAAATAATAATTTTAAGACCAATTGGATAAAACAATTCCTAAGAAGACCCACTTCTATCTGGAATTGTATTCCTCGTCATGTCTTCTCTACCTTTGGTGGCCTTAAGGTCCCTGTAACACCTAAAGATTTACAATTGTTTTAGATGCCATTCCCTCATGTGTTGCTCTATTATTCAGGAACGTGTCAAGACCTGACCCTCAGAGCCTACCTTCTATTGACCCTGTTGACTCATCAGTAGGAAAGATTTGTTTCTCTTTTGGTCCATTCAACAACAGAGCGATACGAACCTTGTTTCAGCAGGATGATGTATCTATCTATACCTTATGTCATGCCTTATTGGAATGGATTTATTGATAATATCTGTTGGAAAAAAGTGTGGATGTCGCCAGACACATACCTACTTGTTAACGAAATTAAGGAAGTTTCCGTTAAAATTATTCATAAATATTATCCTGCCAACCACTATATGAAGAAGTTTAAGGAAAACATCAACTCAAATTGCTCCTTTTGTAATGACCACCCAGAAACAGTGCTGCATCTTTTTTGGCATTGTATTCATGTAAGAAAAATGTGGCAAGACATCAGTAGATTTATAATTGAACACTTTTATGAAGGTCTTACACTATTGTGGAGAGATGTTCTGCTTGGATTCTTTACCTACGATAGAAATAAGCTGAAACATTTTTATGTAATTCATTTCATTATTCTTTTGGCCAAATTCCATATTCACAAATGTAAATTTACAAACAAAAAAACACTTTCTTACCCTACAAAAATAAACTGAACTGTATTTTAAGACAATTAAATACTCTACTAACAAAAAAGTGTATGCATGTCCCTTAAGGTCTTTGACCCCCTAGGTCAATTGTCCATTAATCTATATATACTTGTGTTCCCTCATGTACTCTCTGTATTGATTTGTTGTTAATAATAATAAAAAATAAATACAAAAAAAAGGAGATGGAAAGTCAATTTGTGAAGTGTCAACCAACCAACCAATATTTATTGGTGGCTATATTATCGTAAAAAAAATCATGAAAACTAACATTTGCTGTTTTGGTCTTAATATAAGGTTTAGGTTAGGCATAAGATTAGCAGTTTGTTAAGGTTAGTTTTAAATTACATAAAAAAAAACAACATTGAAATAGGTGGGGTTTATGTCTGTGGTTACTAGTACTAACTGTATTTATTCAAAATAACCATATTTATTCCCAGTTTAGTTTGATAAAATGTTTGTCACCATATTCGTTTGTTACTTTAGATCCACCTCATTTTAACAGACCGTGGACTGGACAGAGATGTGTTAGTGGATGACAAATTCCCAACAAAAATGAATAATTTATAGAGGTGTTTTTAATTGCTTATTATACATTCACATAATAATAACAGACTTAAAAACCAATGCAAACTCAAGCTTTCCTCCAGCCAGAGATGGTTGTCCTTCAGGAAGGTTTTTGCTCTGACATGCACCAACTGTGGGACCATCTATAGACAGGTGTGTACCTTTCCAAATCAATGGAAACAGGATGTACTTGGGCTCATAGCAAAGGGTCTGAATACTTACAGTACAAGTCAGAAGTTGACACTTTTTTCTTTATTATTACTATTTTCTACATTGTAGAATAATAGTGAAGATATCAAAACAATGAAATAACACATATGGAATCATGTAGTAACCAACATTTTATGAGATTCTTCAAAGGAGCCACCCTTTGCCTTGACAGATTTGCACTCTTGGCATTCTCTCAACCAGATTCACCTGGAATGCTTTTCACACAGTCTTGAAGGAGTCACATACAGTATGCCAAGCACTTGTTGGCTGCTTTTCCGTCACTCTGCGGTCCAACTCATTCCACACCATCTCAATTGGGTTGTTGTCGGGTGATTGTGGAGGCCAGGTCATCCGATGCAGCACGGCCTCCCCTTGTCAAATAGCCCTTACACAGCCTGGAGGTGTGTTGGGTCATTGTCCTGTTGAAAAACAAATGATAGTCCCACTAAGCCCAAAGCAGATGGGATGGCGTACTGCTGCAGAATGCTGTGGTTGCCATGCTCGTTAAGTGTGTCTTGAATTCTAAATAAATCACAATGTCACCAGCAAAGCACCTCCACACCATCACATCTCATCCATGCTTCACGGTGGGAACCACACATACATTTACCCACTCTGCGTCTCAAAGACACAAAACCAAAAATATCAAATTTGGACACATCAGACCAAAACACAGATTTCCACCCGTCTATTGTCCATTGCTCGTGTTTGTCCCAAGCAAGTCTCTTCTTCTTATTGGTGTCCTTTAGTAGTGATTTGTTTGCAGCAATTTGACCACAAAGGCCTAATTCACACAGTCTCCTATGAACAGTTGATGTTGAGATGTGTCTGTTACTTGAACTCTGTGAAGCATTTATTTGGGCTGCAATTTCTGAGCCTGGTAACTCTAATAAACTTATCCCCTGCAGCAGAGGTAACTCTGGGTCTTCCTTTCCGCTTGCAGTCTTCATGGGAACTTGTTTCGTCATAGCGCTTGATGGTTTTTGCGACTGATTACATCAGTGCCTCGATCGGGTCGCTTTTCCGCCGACGACCCTAAGCCTTTTCACAAAATCAGTGAAGGTTTTTACTGTCACCAAAAGGGTCAAATGATTGCGGACTGCCCGGTTTTGAAAAATACACCAAAACAGTACCTGTCACCGTCCCCTAAATTGAAAAGCGTGGGTTTAGTCCAGTCTTTGGCTCGTCCGTTGGACCGAGTTATTGATTCAGCATTTAGGAAACCGGATCCCATCTATGCTCCGTTTATCTCTGCCGATTGTGTTTCCTTAACTGGAGAACAAGCAGATCAAAAGCACATACAAATCTTACGAGACACCGGGCAGCGCAGTCAGTAATCGTTACTGATGCTTTACCCTGGTCTCCTGAAACGTATTATGGCTCGCATGTCATATTATAGGGTAAAGAGACAAAAACCGTACTTGTACCATTACACTGGGTCCACAGTGTCAGACTTGGTATCAGGACATTTCCATGTTGGTGTAGTGTCTACACTGCCAGTAAAAGGAGTCACATTGCTACTAGGAAACAATATCGCTGGTGGTAACCTCACTCCTGTGTTAGAGGTAGTAGACAACCCAGAAATCAAAACTACAGATGAGAAATTGGTTCAAGCATTTACCCATGTTTTTCCTGCTTGTGTTTTAACAAGGGCACAATCTCGCAAGCTAGGAGATGTGGTGGTTGTTCCTACACCATTCTGACAGCAGGTGCTGTCACTCGCCCATGACCAGGCGTGGTCCGAACATTTGGGGATCACAAAGACTTATAACCGAGTCCTTTGAAATATTTTCAGGCTGGGTTTCAAGTCTGACGTTGTCCACTTTTGTAAAACATGTCATGTATGTCAACTCACTGGGAAAGCAAATCAAACAGTTCCTCGTGCGCCGCTCTGCCCGATTCCTGTGCTGGGGGAACCGTTTGAACGAGTGATAATCGATTTTAGGCTATGACTCTCCGTACTATAACGGCTAAGCCTATGGTGAAGGCAATAGTGAAGTTCTTCTCTACATTTGGACTCCCTAAATTAATCAAAATTTATCAGGGAACCAACTTTGTCAAAACTGTTCTCAAATGTGTTAAAGACACTGTATTTCCCATCAGGTCTCCAGTCCGTATCATCTAGTCAACGGGCCCTCGAACGCTGGCATCAGACGCTAAATGTGATGCTACGCAAGTATTGCATGGATACCAGTACCGATTGGGATAAGGGGGTGCCCTTTGTCCTATTTGCTATCAGGGAAACAATACAGGAGTCCTTAGGGTTCAGCCCTGCTGACCTTGTGTTTGGACACACCCCACAGGGTCCGCTAAGAGTTTTGAAGGAGCATATACTATCTCCTACACCCAGTAGCACCCCTAAAAATGTGTTGGATTATGTCAGTAAGATGCGAGAGACTGCACGCCGCATGTGCGTTAGCCCAAAAGTCTCTCTCCTAGTCTCAAAAACGCATGAAGTTACATTATGACAAAGATGCTGTTGGCCATTCTTTTGCACCAGGGGATCAAGTTGTAGTTTTGTTGCCAATCCCTGGCTCATCTCTGTCGGCACGTTTTTCTGGGCCATATCTTGTGGAAAAGAAACTCAGTGACACCAATTATGTGATAAAGACCCCAGATCGTAGGCGTTCTTCCCGTGTGTGTCATGTTAACATGCTGAAAGCATATTATATACGTGACTCTCCAGACAGCTCCTCAGGTAAGCAGGTCCAGCCCTCCGTCTCCAGTGTGGCTGCGGTAGTGCTGAAGCCTGGCTGGGACCTAGAAGAGGATAAGGAGGACGGGTTGGAGTTTCGCCATACATTACAGCAGTGTAATGCTTATATAATTCGGCGATGCTGAAAAAGTTAACCTCTCAAATTCAACATTTGGATAACAATCAAACTAATGATCTTATCCTATTGATAAATAGTTCTCAATGTGTTTCAGGGCGTTCCAAGTCGCACGTCCATCTTGGAACATGACGTGGATGTGGGGAATGCTGCTCCTATATGTCAGCATCCGTACCGGATTAATGCTAAGAAAAGGAGGAGGTAATGAAAAGTGAGCTTATTTATTGCTTATTTATTACAGAATGACATGGCAAAACCAGTAACAGCTCCTGGAGTTCCCTGTGTATTCTCGTTCCTAAGGCTGACGGTATGTCCCACTTATGTATGGACTATCGTCACGTAAATGCCGCTACGAAGTCTGATTATTTTCCTCTACCACGCTTAGATGACTGCATTGATAGAATTGGCTCTGCTGCATAAGTTCGATTTGCTAAAAGGTTACTGGCAGGTGCCTCTTCTGACATCTCGGCTTTCGTTACACCTGATAACGTCGTACAATACAATGTGATGCCATTTGGAATGTGTAATGCACCTGCTACTTCTCAGTGCCCAGTTAACATTGTGTTCGCAGATGTTCCATATTGTACTGCTTACCTTGACGATGTGGTGATTCATTCGTCTGCTTGGTTTGATCATCACACCACCTTGAAAAGTGTGTTTCAGTGGTTGGAGAATGCTTTTTTAACCCTCAATTTGGCCAAGTGTGAGTTTGGGAAAGCTACTGTGAGACTTAGGGAAGCAGGTGGGACGTGGTCAAGTGCGCCCAGTAACTGGCAAAGTGGAAGCAATTGTTGCTTTTCCTGCTCCCACGACTCGCCGCCAGTTGCGCAGATTCCTGGGGATGGTAGGGTACTAGATACATTCTTTAAGAATTCTTTGACGGTAGTAGCTTTCCTTACATCCCTGCTTAGTCCCAAAGTACCATTTACAGTGCCTTGCAAAAGTATTCGGCCCCCTTGAACTTTGCGACCTTTTGCCACATTTCAGGCTTCAAACATAAAGATATAAAACTGTATTTTTTTGTGAAGAATCAACAACAAGTGGGACACAATCATGAAGTGGAACGACATTTATTGGATATTTCAAACTTTTTTAACAAATCAAAAACTGAAAAATTGGGCGTGCAAAATTATTCAGCCCCCTTAAGTTAATACTTTGTAGCGCCACCTTTTGCTGCGATTACAGCTGTAAGTCGCTTGGGGGTATGTCTCTATCAGTTTTGCACATCGAGAGACTGACATTTTTTCCCATTCCTCCTTGCAAAACAGCTCGAGCTCAGTGAGGTTGGATGGAGAGCATTTGTGAACAGCAGTTTTCAGTTCTTTCCACAGATTCTCGATTGGATTCAGGTCTGGACTTTGACTTGGCCATTCTAACACCTGGATATGTTTATTTTTGAACCATTCCATTGTAGATTTTGCTTTATGTTTTGGATCATTGTCTTGTTGGAAGACAAATCTCCGTCCCAGTCTCAGGTCTTTTGCAGACTCCATCAGGTTTTCTTCCAGAATGGTCCTGTATTTGGCTCCATCCATCTTCCCATCAATTTTAACCATCCTCCCTGTCCCTGCTGAAGAAAAGCAGGCCCAAACCATGATGCTGCCACTACCATGTTTGACAGTGGGGATGGTGTGTTCAGCTGAATTGCTTTTACGCCAAACATAACATTTTGCATTGTTGCCAAAAAGTTCAATTTTGGTTTCATCTGACCAGAGCACCTTCTTCCACATGTTTGGTGTGTCTCCCAGGTGGCTTGTGGCAAACTTTAAACGACACTTTTTATGGATATCTTTAAGAAATGGCTTTCTTCTTGCCACTCTTCCATAAAGGCAAGATTTGTGCAATATACGACTGATTGTTGTCCTATGGACAGAGTCTCCCACCTCAGCTGTAGATCAGTTCATCCAGAGTGATCATGGGCCTTCTCCTTGTATGAGCTGAAAGTTTAGAGGGACGGCCAGGTCTTGGTAGATTTGCAGTGGTCTGATACTCCTTCCATTTCAATATTATCACTTGCACAGTGCTCCTTGGGATGCTAAAGCTTGGGAAATATTTTTGTATCCAAATCCGGCTTTAAACTTCTTCACAACAGTATCTCGGACCTGCCTGGTGTGTTCCTTGTTCTTCATGATGCTCTCTGCGCTTTTGACGGACCTCTGAGACTATCACAGTGCAGGTGCATTTATACGGAGACTTGATTACACACAGGTGGATTGTATTTATCATCATTAGTCATTTAGGTCAACATTGGATCATTCAGAGATCCTCACTGAACTTCTGGAGAGAGTTTATTGCACTGAAAGTAAAGGGGCTGAATAATTTTGCACGCCCAATTTTTCAGTTTTTGATTTGTTAAAAAAGTTTGAAATATCCAATAAATGTCGTTCCACTTCATGATTGTGTCCCACTTGTTGTTGATTCTTCACAAAAAAATACAGTTTTATATCTTTATGTTTGAAGCCTGAAATGTGGCAAAAGGTCGCAAAGTTCAAGGGGGCCGAATACTTTCGCAAGGCACTGTAAGTGGTACCAGGACTGTAACTATGCTTTTGAGTTTGCCAAAGTGCTACTTTGTAGTGTCCTAGTGCTTGCCGCCCCAACTTTGATAAGCCTTTTAAGTTGGAGGTTGACGCTAGTATAGTGGGGGTGGGTGCAGTTCTTTTGCAGGAAGATGAAGAGGGAGTGCATCGGATAGCATTCATTACATATTGGTGTGTCTCATGATGATAAACAAATCATAACATCAATTAAAACTATTAAAATGACTTGCTTTGCATTCATTTATTTATCTTTACATAAGGACATAACAAATTTGTGTTCCTCAAATGCAAGCTTTGCATGACAAGTATTTTGATATGGTTTCAGCAGGTGAGGCTTGCTGTATAAATCAGCCACTGTTCTTTCCTATACATGTCAGTCATAAATCAAAGAGAGTCAAAGACTTGATATTATGTTCAGGAATTGACATACAAAAGAAAGATTTTAACAACTAAACTTCACACAATAGCAATTAGCTGGCAAACAAATGTTAGTTAGCCGGAAGACAGAAGTGAAATAAAATTATATTTCAACTTACTCTGTTGATGTATGTATGTTCTATTAGATGTTTGTTTTTTGTTGTTGCACAATGACCAACCCTATGGACAATTGGCAGAGTAAATTACAATATCTAACTTCTGGCACACTATTCGTTTTTTTGCAAGCTAATTCCTATCAACGCTACTGTGTAAATACTATAGTTGCTAAAACAAACTATTGTCGAGTAAATTATTACTGCTGATGCAGTGTGCATTCTTCATTTGCACTGCAGATTAACAAACATACAAAGTAATAAAACAAATAATTAATAACTCATTTTAAGACAGCGGTTCTTACTTTGGATCAAGTAGTTTAAAACCTCTCTTGGTCCCCACCATGACCAGGTAATATGCAGAGTCGTGGATAGCAAACATTGAAAAGTGCTTCAAGATTATTGAATAGTCAGCAGAAGACCATATCAGCATTTCATATGGCTATGGAGAAAACAAACAGAAGGAATGCAAAATCTGGTGTAGAAGAGCAAAAAGGTAACCCTTTACGGGTTTATGATGAAACCATGTGTTGACCATTTACTTGGAAGTGCATTTTGAGCATGTGTAAGTAGGTGTCTGACGCCACAAGTGAAAGTTACGGTTCAACTGTGTTTCGCTTGAGGTGCTTGACAAGGGTTGTAGTTATTCTGGTATGTTCTGCTAGGGGGTGCTGATTCTAAAAGGTAGAAATAGTGTGACGTGCCATTGGTCTAACTAAAGCCTTGTTCACACTGGTAGTTTGAAATGACTCAAATCCTATTTTTCGGCATATCCAATTCTAATCTTTTATTTGTTCTGCAGTCTGAACAGCCAAAAAGCACATGGAATCATATTTCAAGCCACATTTGAAAACACCTTTGTAGGTGGTTTGAAATCAGATACAAATCTGATTCCTGTCCATGCGAATTAAGTCTGAACGGTCAAATCTAAATTTGCCATCAAGTGGTTTTTACTGTTATTTGGTATATCTTGTTACTTGCTAGCTACTCTTGACATGACAATAATGTGGTAGCTAACTAGCTTGTTGTTTACAAACAAATGAGTGAATGTACTAGAACGCTAAACAGCTACCTAGCTGACTGCTGTGGCTAGCCAAAAAGGACTTTTTTGAAAGTTGGTTCATCTTATATCCTTTGCAGCTCTAAAAGTATTCCTACATTATGATTAACATTCAAAGCAACGGGAACTGTTAATGGCAGGTTTACATGCAGTAAATTAGGTGATTCTACTTGTGTGTATGTACTGACATGTGTGTAACTGATACACTACATGTTAATGTTTTTAAATGTATGTACATTAATTGCTTTTTCGTTGTGTGTCGGACCCCAGTAAGACTAGGTGTTGCCATTTGCGTCGGCTAAGGGGGATCCAAATAAATCAAATTAAGTGTGGGATCTTTCCCCCACGGCATCCCCCCTACGCGTTTTCCATTGTTTTAGTCGAATTCTATTGATCTCTTTACTGCATCTATTGTTGTCACCTTAGCTTGCTACATAACTTCTGAGTGATAGGAAGCACGAGCACCACCAATCACCCTATAACACTGTGCACACACACTTGCATAGCCATGTCAGGAAATGACTTATCTGAACACATGGTCACTTGTAACTTGCTGTTTGGACAGTCCGTATTCCAAAACAGATTTGAAAAACGAAAACGATTTGAGCATTAAGTCCTGCAGTGTGAACAAGGCTTAACTACATCACATTTACAAATCTTGAATCGGTGACTAAAGTGCAGGTATAATGTAGAAGTGCGGATTGAGAACATGATTGTGAATGTATAGAGTTCCAGTGAACATAGCATTAGATGCTGATTGGGAGTGAAGCAGAGGTGCTGATTGGGAGTGAAGCAGAGGTGCTGATTGGGAGTGATTTTGCCGATAGTGCCGATTGTGAGAGTGGAGGACTTAAGGCTTCACTTCTACAGCATTAGCAACCTGCTCAGTCCAAAATTAAAGTAAACCAACAAACAAATACAGCAGAGGCACCCACTAGAAAGGACAAGTGTAAGGAGAAACTCTGACCTTTCACCTAAGGTATGTTCTGTACTGTATGCCCTGCATGTAGATACATAAGGCTGACTTTTGTAGCACTGACAGTCACGTGACCATGTAAAACAACTAATAGTGATTAAGATAGCAATCAGTGAAGGATCAAAAAAAGGCTAAAACTCAAACAATCCAGCATCTGATTAACATTATAATACATGATCAAATATGACCGCACTGCTAGAGGTACATTTAACCTACCTAGTAAAAAAAGTGTACACCACTCAATGAGCTAAAATGCTCATCATAAATATCAGAAGTATAAGACACAGAGGAACCACTAAAGGAGGTCTTCCTCTCATCACCCTGAGACCAGAGCTGTCATGGGAATTCTTACTGGCATCTCAGAGCAATGGGGAATGGACTAAGTATAAGAGCAGAGGGTCAAATTTGAGCGGTTGAGCCCAGAACGGGATATGCAGTGTACAGTTGAAGTCGGAAGTTTACACACACACTTAGGTAGGAGTCATTAAAACTTGTTTTTCAACCACTCCACAAATTTCTTATAGTTTTGGCAAATCGGTTAGGACATCTACTTTGTACATGACACAAGGAATTTTTCCAACAATTGTCTACAGACAGATTATTTCACTATCACAATTCCAGTGGGTTAGAAATGTACATACACCAAGTTGACTGCGCCTTTAAACAGCTTTGAAAATTACAGAAAATTATGTGTCATGGCTTTAGAAGCTTCTGACATCATTTGAGTCAATTGGAGGTGTACCTGTGGCTGTATTTCAAGGCCTACCTTCAAACGCAGTGCCTCTTTGCACTGAGACATCAGAAAGACAGAAAAAAAAGGACTTCCACAAGTCTGATTCATCCTTGGGTGCATTTTCCGAACGCCTGAAGGTACCACGTTCATCTGTACAAACAATAGTACACAAGTATAAACACAATGGGACCACGCATCGGTCATACCGTTCAGGAAAGAGACATGGTCTGTCTCCTAGAGATGGACGTACATTGATGCGAAAAGTGCAAATCAATCCCAGAACAGCAGCAAAGGACCTTGTGAAGAGGCTGGTGAAAACGGGTACAAAAAAGTATCTATATCCACAGTAAAACAAGTTCTATATCGACATAACCTGAAAGGCCGCTCAGCTTGGAAGCAGCCACTGCTCCAAAACAACCATAAAAAAGCCAGACTACGGTTTGCAACTGCACATAGGGACAAACCTTGTACTTTTTGGAGAAATGTCCTTTGGTCTGATGAAACAAAAATAGAACTGTTTGGCAATAATGACCATCGTTATGTTTGGAGGAAAAAGGGGGAGGCTTGCAAGCCGAAGAACAACGTCCCAACTGTGAAGCACGGGGGTGGCAGCATCATGTTGTGGGGGTGCTTTGAAGCAGGAGGGACTGGTGCATTTCACAAAATAGATGGCATCATGAGGGAGGAAAATTATGTGGATAAATCGAAGCAACATCTCAAGACATCAGTCAGGAATTTAAAGCTTGGTCGCAAGTGGGTCTTCCAAATGGACAATGACCACAAGCAGACTTCCAAAGTTGTGGCAAAATGGCTTAAGGACAGCAAAGTCAAGGTAGTGGAGTGGCCATCACAAAGCCCTGACCTCAATCCTATAGAAAATTTGTGGGCCGAACTGAAAAAGCGTGTGCGAGCAAGGCCTACAAACCTGACTCAGCTCTGTCAGGAGGAATGGGCCAAAATTCATCCAATTTATTGTGGGAAGCTTGTGGAAGGCTACCCAAAATGTTTGACCCAAGTTAAACAATTTAAAGGGAATGCTACCAAATACTAATTGAGTTTAGGTAAACTTCTGACCCACTGGGAATATGATGAAATAAATAAAAGCTGAAATAAATAATTCTCTACTATTCTGACATTTCACATTTTTTAAATAAAAGTGGTGATCCTAACTGACCTAAAACAGGGATTTTTTACTAGGATTAAATGTCCGGAATTGTGTAAAACTGCGTTTAAATGCATTTATTGTTTGGTTGTGTCAGAAATATGAACTCAACTTGGACAGAAAAGGTAAGGAATGTATTCCGCAATGGTTATGATAAGCCTATACACCGAGTGTACAAAACATTAAGAACACCTGCTCTTTCCATGACAGACTGACCAGGTGAATTTCAGGTAAAAGCTATGATCCCTTATTGATGTCACATTTACTTCAATCAGTGTAGCTGAAGGGGAGACACGTTAAAGATGGATTTGAGACATGATTTGTATGTGTGCCATTCAGAGGGTGAATGGGCAAGACAAAAGAGTTAAATGCCTCTTAACGGGGTATGGTAGTAGATGCCAGCCCAGGCGCACCAATGTGTCAAGAACTGCAACGCTTCTGGGTTTCACACTCAAGTTTCCCGTGTGTATCAAGAATGGTCCACCACCCAAATGACATCCAGCCAACTTGACAACTGTGGGAAGCATTCTTGTGGAATGCTTTCGACACCTTGTAGAGACCATGCCCCGACGAAATGAGGCTGTTCTGAGGGCAAAAAGTGGTGCAACTCAATATTAGGAAGGTGTTCTTAATGTTTTGTGTACTCGGTGTATGCATGTTTATAAATGAAATATTGTCTACCCGAGAAATTTGACAGCACAGTATTCAGAGGTAGCCTACAAACGTTAATGGAAAAGGAACCGTCTCTTCCACCGTTAAACTGAGCTTCACGTCGGATTGCATAGAGCAAAATACTTGAAATAGCCCATCTATTTACTATTGTAAAGTGGGTTTAATCAATTGAGAAATTGGATAAATTGTAGCCTATAATAACTTGCTTTAGGCCTATAGGCAATTTTCTGAATATGAAGCCATTAGTCAGAAAAGGTGAGGAATTAATTATGAAATGATCATGGAAATTTAAAATTACTTTTCTAATTATTTTAGAATGCAAAGAAAATACATTTTTGTTCATCTCACTAATGACAAATTACTGTATCTTGTTATATTTAGCTACCTGTTTTTGTTATGAATTTGAGTATTATTATATACAGTGGCTTCAGAATTCAGTATTCACACCCCTTGAATTTTTCCACATTTGGCTATTTTATTTTACAGCCTGAATTTAAAATGAATTAAATTGAGATTGTCTCACTGGGCTACACACAATACCCCATAATGTGAAAGTTGAATTAAGTTTTTAGAACTGTTAACAAATTAATAAAAAAATGAAAAGCTGAAATGTCTTGAGTCATCTTTTATGGCAACCTAAATAAAAATAGTCTTAAGTCACAAGTTCCATGGACTCACACGGACTGTGCAATAGTTTAACAGGATTTTTTTTAGTGACCATCTCATCGCTGTACACTACACATACAGATAAGTGTAAAGTCCCTCAGTTGAGCAGTGAATTTCAAACACATATTCAACCACAAAGACCAGGGAGGTTTTAAAATCCCTCGCAAAGCAAGGCACCTATTGGTAGATGGGTAAAAATAAACAAGCATTGAATATCCCTTTGAGCTTGGTGGATCAACATTGTAGTTACTCCACAAGAGTAACCTAAATGACAAAAGCCTGTACATAATAAAACAAATATTCCAAAACATGCATCCTGTTTGCAAGAAACTGCCAAAAATGTGGCAAAGAAATGTACTTTATATCCTGAATACAAAGCGTTATATTTGAGGAAAATCCAACACAGCACATCTGAGTATCACTATATTTTCAAGCATGGTGGTGGCTGCATCATGATGGGTATGCTCGTCATTGGCAAGGACTAGGGAGTTTTTGGGGAATAAAAATATACTGGAGGCAAAATCCTAGAGGAAAACCTGACTCAGTCTGCTTTCCAACAGACAAATTCACCTTTCAGAAGGCCAAGACAACATTGAATGTTCCCGAGTGGCCTAGTTACAGTTTTGACTTAAATCAGCGTGAAAATCTATGGCAAGACTTAAAATGTCTGTCTAGCAAAGATCACCAAACAATATAATTTTAAAAGAATGTGCAAATACTGTACATTTACGGTGTGCAAAGCTCTTAGACTTACCAATAAAGACTCACAGCTGTAATCACTGCCAAAGGTATGTATTGACTCAGGGGTGTGAATACTTATGTAAATGAGATTTCTGTATTTAATTTTCAATAAATAAGCAACATTTCTATAAACATGTTTTCACTGTCATAGGTTATTGTGTGTAGATGGGTAAAGATCCATTTAGAATTCAGGCTTCACATAATTCACTAAATGTGGAATACTTTCTGAAGGCCACTGTATTCATGCACAAGGCTACTACGCTACTTTTCCCTTAATTGCAATGCAAAAATTCAACCACTTGGGGCATATTTTGTGTGTACACAGCATTTATAAATGAGGACCCACCTCAATTCTACTGCAGCAAAAAAACACATCGATGACCTTGCTCAATATCTAGAATGTTTGAAGTTTGTAAGGACAAGATCTTAAGAGTTCTATGCTGCCTTGCAGTCCAGCCCCGGTGCAGGTGACAGCATACAGTGTGTATGCCTTAGTGTAGTGTGCACAGGTGTGGGCTCCGCTTCCCTGTAGGGAAGGATGGGATCTTTCAGGGCTTTTCTTGTGGGGCCTTGATGTGAAAGGGCGCAGAGACAAAGGGGTCTACTGAGTTCACCTCTGAAGTCCAGGAGTGTAAGGGGCCCACAGCAGCTTGCCTGCTCACATTGGACACCACTCTCTGAGCTGTCACAGGTTGGTGAGGCAAGGGGCCCTCAAAGTGTCGGGAGTACTTGGCCAGGGCCTGTGGGCGGAAAGGCTGTGTGGCCACCTGGCTCAAGAGGGCTGGTTCAGGGGCCACAGGGTGAACCACAGCTGGGTGAGGGTGCTGGGTCTTGGGCTTCACAAAGGGGGCCTGCAGGAAGACGTCTGGATGCTGTTGAGCCACAACAGGGGGACGTTGGAAGGGGGCATTTGCGAACACGTCGCCTGCCTCTTGTTCAAGCCTGAAGGGGGATTTGAAGAAGACATCAGGGACAACCTCAACCACCCTGGCTTGCTGTGGCATCTGGTGGGAATGATTCAGGGATGGGGCACAGAGGGATGGGGTAGGTTGGTGGGAGGAAGTGGCGAGTTGTGGGTGTGATAGGGATGGCTGGGAGGATGTGAGGAGTAATTCAGACCCCTGCTCCTCCTCTTCATCTGAATCCAGCAGCAAAGGTCTGGAGCCACTGCAGTCATGAACCACGTCACTCTCACTGGCCCTCCTGCCCTGCTCCTCCTTCACTCTGTCGTCTTCCTCGTCATCATCGCTGGAGTGGATACAGCCTTCGTTTGCTCTGTGACCTTCTCCAGGCAGCTCAATTTCAGAACCCCCCTCGTCCAGCACAGCGTAACCATTACTCACCCCTTTCAGCTCTGCAGAGGAGAGAAGGCACAGAGTAATGGATAAGACTTGAGATGTGTAAATGGAGACAAGATGATACAGCAATTGAGTTGACATTGAGAAACCTCTCGCAGCTCTGAACACTACGGTCTGTGGTCCTTTGGTCTAACGGACCATCAATTAGGTCAATCCCAAAGATGACAAGTACTACAGCTCTACTGCAAACAAGTAAACACCATGGAAACAGCAATAACAGCACAAAGGTCCAACAGCAGCAAGCCAGCACGACTACATCAAAAACACAACATGTTCTACTCTGTACAACACAATGTGACAGACAAGACTATTCAGAACTATCACCACAACAAAATACATTGTTTCCATTAATTGATTTCAGCAGACCTGCAACATTCCCTAAGCATATACACTCAATACCTCATCAAAACAATTCCATGTACCATTACAGAGAAAGTAATGATGTCAGATTTAGGGTTGTAATTAGTAAGTTATATAAATATATAGGGACTTGATAAGAAGGAAGTGGACCTATGGGAAGAAGGAGTGAGAGGACTCACGGGAGCAGACACAGAAACAAAGAGAGAGGGGGGCAGAAACAGGGGCAGTCTTACCTTGGTAGTGCAGGTAGCAGGAGCAGCTCCAGAGGTATAGGGTTAGTGGCAGCCATTGTAGGGCACAGTTCAAAGTCATTCAGAAGGCAAAGAGCTGGGCAGGGTGTGAGTAAGAGAAGAGGTAGAACTGTAGCTCTAAGCTTCTCAACCTCCCACTGGATTGAAAGGCAAGAAGCTAGGTGTGTGAGTTCTAGTCAGTGAGAGCCCTCAACCCCATGTAAGAGTGCAGTGTGTTAATTAAGTCTGTTAGTTGCTTAACTGAGTGAGCACCAAGGTGTAATAGGATGATTGGGCACTTCCATACTGTAGCGTCAATGAGAACTGTGTTTCGATCAATAGGGCAAAATTATTTATTTTTGTTTCAAAACGCAGAGGCCTCTGAAAGCCATTAGCGCATTTATGAGCTGCCTTACTGACAGCATTCGCTGTCTGAAGTGTGAGCCTTGACATTGTTAGGGAAGTGAATTATGTGGGTGTGTGACTAAGCAACAGACTGTGTTAACCAGCCAAAGGATGCATACTGTGCCTATAGCTACTTGCTCGTCCTATCATCTCATAACACTAGCATATATTGAACTACATTTCCTACTGGTGAACTGAAAGACACCAAGAAGACTAGTTATGTCCACATTTACATGTTTATTTAAGGTCTGTTTGTTTTCTTTTTTTCTTATTTCATAAAAATAGAAGGTACACACTAGATAACTCTTAGCTTTCACATATTAACATTTGCTGTTCATGTCAACAGTTTACATCTAATCAAATTATACTTGTCACCGTTTCCCCTAGCAAACACACTAGGTACAGCCGTTTCACAGCAACACAATTGAAACTCTACTGGCAAGGCTAGACCTCTACTGAATACAACACTGTGGTGTCTTAGAACAATATGAGCACTACTGTAGAATTGCATAGGTTAGCTACACTAAAACCTGCAGAAGACTGAACTGTACAACAAGTAGATCAGAGAGAAAAATGAATAAAAAAGAAACAAGAGTAGCTTTACTGATTATCTGTCCATACACTTCAGATTCCACAGGCCAATTTCTGTACAATATATGGTTTGGTGAGGGGTAAAACAATGTTTTATCTCAAAGATACTAGCAGTAACAACAGAAATGTATAATTTTGCTTTGTATACTTTCCAAGTATGGAAACAACTTTTTTACATGCATTATACATGCATTTCAGTTTCTGAAATATTGTATCATTTTGATATGCCTCAGAAGATCAATCAAGGGTGGGTACAATGTAGTGCATCACATCCACCGATTATGCTTGCTGGGAGGAGGAGAAAGATGAGTCAAGACAAATTTTGGTTCCGTTTCCAACAAATTATACTAATTGCAATGTAAATTGTAAGTAGGTAGACTAGATAGCTTTTGTGATACATTTAGGGGTTAACAGTAAAGGAGGAGGACAATAAGGGACAGAGATATCAGGAAGACCCTTCCGTCATAAACCCTGTTTTCAGAGGGAGGGCTCTAAGAGTTGGAAGAAATATATTCCCTTCAAGCTATTAAATAAACTACAGCTCAGATATAGAAAATCAAACTAGAAAAAAAGTCTAAACCAGGGATGAGGTGTGATGACAATACCTCAATAAGGTACAGTAAGTAACAAGCAAAGAGCTATCCTCAGAAACACAACCAAATGAAGATAGTTAAAACCATGGGGCTAGTTGCTTCCCTATGCTAAAATAGTCTTCCACAAGACCAAGAAGGAGACAAAAATACTGTTAACAAAATGGAGGGACAGGATGGTAGTACTCTTAAATACAGCTTCATAAATAATACACAGAAATAAAATGTTTTCATTCAAGTATATGTACTTGTTATTAACTTTATATATTTCATATCGACTCACTTCATACATTCATTCTATAGTACTATCAATAGTCACATTTATTCATAACATATATTTTTTAAAATATTAAAACACTTTCAAAGTAGTAGTTACAGTACATTTTTAAAGGGAGAATGAGGACATTGAAACAGTGGTTTTATATACATAAGAGTTGGTGGGGAATGGAGTTGTCCAGATTTAAGTTGGACATTACATCATAGGCAAGCAACATCAAGGTGTGTGTGTTTGTGTGGTATGGATGGATGGGTAGATCGGACAAAAGGGAGGTGGATATGAATGATTATGAACATGTGCAACAGAGGCACATGGAACAAATTGAGAAACGGATTGCCTGTACTGTATGGCTACACCAGCCCAACACAAGCAGACAGACAAAACCCAAGCTGCAGCTAGTTCTCGCTCTGCTGGCTCACTGGTGAATATCAACCGACTCTCATTAAATAATCATTGCACATTTCTGTTGTACCTGCGAGTCTTATTCTCATGCTTATTCCCATGCTCATTATGGCACCCTTTTTCTATCGCAGCTGCTAACCTTGCCAATGTGCCGAGGATAGAAACAAACCCAAATATACCCAATAAAGCTCTTCTTGGAATACACATGATCAAAAGACAAGTGCATTCAAATGAATCACACACATTTAGAATAATACCACGATTGCATCAACCTTTCCAGACAATTCTTAGACTTAAGGGCATAGTGGGAGGGAAAAAAATGCACCAGCTCAATATAATCTTAAAGGAGGAC
Source organism: Oncorhynchus clarkii lewisi (assembly GCF_045791955.1). NCBI lineage: Eukaryota > Metazoa > Chordata > Actinopteri > Salmoniformes > Salmonidae > Oncorhynchus > Oncorhynchus clarkii. Next base: position 27,973,493 of record NC_092152.1, read on the forward strand.
TACAGGAAATTCACAGCACAGGAACAATAATCCCAGGAAACCTTCAGATAAACAGATTGTAGCTCTTACGTAAAGCACAGCCAAGATAAACGTGGTTACACAGTAAAGGAGATGGTTGTTGTACCAGACCTGAATATCAGCGCCAGTTTGGGGGCAGCTGGCGACGCCTGTAGAGATCAGATGTCTACTGTAACGGTGCACGTTGCACAAGCGCTTATGAGCTTACAATGGCAGACATCTTACAACAGACTGCCAAACATTCCCAGGGGGCAGCAGTGGATCACAGGAGTTTGATAACAGTTAAACACACCGCAGAAGACCAAGGACTGACAGCTTATCGTCATTATTAGTCCCCACTGTATGCCCAATGCAAGCAGCTCTAGATAGTTCAGTCAGCATATGCTTTTCTTAAGGGCAACTGCTTTGCTCTATAGACTATACATGGTCATAGCTGCTACAGGAAGAGTGCATACAGATAACCAGGAGAGATAGAAGCACTGTACAGTTGTGTTACATGGTCAGACCTGTGACAAATAGGTATGCCAGGGGTGGATTGTATAAGTGATCAAACATTGTAGAACCCAGCAAAGACAAATCGGGTTATGGGCAAGCCAGGCAGTATGTGCATGAGGTGGGGTAGAATCTGCATGGAAGGACAATTAGGAATGTTGACAGATTGATGAAAGCGTGATAATGACTCTAGTGCAGCCAAGACAGAAGCAGACAATGTGTCAGGGTGTGGGGTTAATGCAAAGTTGTTTCATCAACATGGGAATGCCAACGTCAACCATTGTATCAGGCAAGCAAGAGATGGTGGGGGGGGGCAAGGAGGCACACCGGAGAAAGTTTTCACTAGTCCATTTCACCTCACAAGGTGCTACAGAAGTGCCTCTGCTGCCCCCTCTCCATCCCCTACGTGTTACGATTGCACGCTGCCCCTTCGACCTCTCTCCCCCAACCCCCCCTAGAGGTCGATGAGCTGATCCACCAGCAGAAGGGAGCGGGCCATGTTGGGGATGCTGGACTCTGAACTGCCACTGTTGCTGCGCGAGTGACCACCTGAAACGTGCCAGAAAGAGAGAGAGAGCGGGAGACAAGGACATGGGGGGAGCAAGGAAGAGAGATGAGGGAGAAAGGCGAACGAGTGGGAGTGAGAGTAATATTTAGAGAAAGAATTTAACAGAGAACAGAAGCCAGAACGTATAATGGCAAATAATTGAGAATCGGTGAAAGAGAGCGGAGAAGAAAGCAGAATGACAGGAGCAGACAGGGGTGAATGAGGGACAAGGAAGAGAAGAAAAGAAAGATACAGAAAGTAAGCTGAGGTTATCTATATGCAGCCGCAGCATTTCAGGGAAAGCGTGCTGGGAGGACATATTGTAAGTCGTCCTACCCTCTAGAAGAACTACTCCTTCAACCTCTGCCTTTGGTGCTTCTGTTCTGACAGACTGTACAAAACAACTGCAGAACGGTGCCTCCCTTTGATCGGAACTGCCAATTCTTATTGACAACGTTCAACCAATGAAAAGTGAATGAGAGAAAGCTAAGAGAAACCCACCAATGTGAGAGCATGCTAGGATGAGGGCTAGCTAAGGTTACAGCACAATCCAGCTATAGTCGCTCTCATCAGGTGTAAGAGATGAACTAAGTTGTTAGCTAGGGTCTTCTCAGCGATGGCTGTGCTCATTCATGGTCACCTTGGGTTATATGGGTTGAGGGAGACAGCTCATACAGAACAGTACTCTGGTCTTCAGAAGATATGTGTGGATCAACGAGACATGTGGATCCATACCCTATCTACATTCTGCTGGTATACCTTACATACCTTGGTTGTTGGAGTTTTTGGAGATGAGCACAGGGATGGGGTCAAACTCGTCCTCAGTGCCCTTCTCCCCAGCCTCGGGTGGCTGGAAGCCCGACATGAGGTAAGCAGAGTCTGCAGGTGGAGGAGAGGAGGTGAAGGGGTGATGGAGGGGGAAGGTTAGCGCAGCCCAGAAGAGTGCGAGTGGGGGGAGGGTGCAGGGAGTACAGAGACAGATGCGGCCAGAGCAGTCACAACGTTAGTACTAAGCCATGCATCTGATGTGGCTTTTGTAAATGAGTCAAGGGTCTGCAGAAGATCCCACAATGCTGTGGCTGCTGTAGAGCGCTACAAATTAATACCTCACTGTTTGAACTATGAAGGGCTGTTGATACAGGCTGCCAACAGGTCAGTTGGCTTATCTTGATATTACTAATATGATAGATACATTCAAAGGTCACTTTCCTTTGAACATGTATTTTAGTGTTTTGACTGGGCGTTAAAGCTGAGAGATATTGCAGGCGTGAGGTTTAGTTTTGGCTGAACATAAGTTGGAGGTCAGACTTGCTGAGGGGTGTTTACACACAGGTAACACACTGAGTGTACAAAACATGACAGACTGACCAGGTGAATCCAGGTGATGTCACTTGTTAAATCCACTTCAAATCAGTGTAGATGAAGGGGAGAAGAAAGGTCAAAGAAGGATTTTTAAGCCTTGAGACAATTGAGACATGGATTGTGTACGTGTGCCATTCAGAGGGTGAATGGGCAAGATCAGGATTCATATAGACAGTACTTGAATTTGACTTGTACTTTTTCAAGCACTAATACTTACTTTCAAGGATCATCAATTTGTTATAGTTCCTATTATGCAATTGTTTCTAGTCGCAGTTATCACTACCTTACAGGTACAACTCAATAATATGGGTTTCACTTTATTTACTATATGAGTGGTAAGTCATTACTGATGATGTTGACTGATATCCTTACATGAACTCTAACTCAGTAAAATCTTTGAAATTGTTGCACTTATATTTTTGTTCAGTATACATATTATTAAAATGTCTTTATTTCACTAAATGACATGAAAGTGAATTTTGACGGTGTAAAAAGCCATTCGTAGACTCAAAAATATTGTATTCTATACCCATTAGAGAGAAGAAAATTAAATTGTGCGTTTGATAAGATCAAAAGACACTATTTACATTCGCACCCCACATGGGTCCTGGACCCCAAGTTTGGGAACCACTGTACTACTTACTACCCTCTCTCCCTGCTTGCTTCAATGCTTCCCCCTCTCTGTGTATCTCCTTTGCAGCTTGACACACCACTGTCTGTCTCACTACTCTATAAAGAAAAGGTATTTTGTTATGAGAACTTTAAGTAGCCCATCTTTGGATTACAGCTAGCTTAATTTCAGTCAACTGCCCCTGCTGAGGTCAGGTTTCATTCAACATTAGCTTCTAACTTCATCCTTCTAGCCAGCTAGCTACCTGGCTAATAGCCAGAGCCTTTGAACTACCTAGCTAGCTAGACACCTGACTGAAATATAAGCGACTATTTACCAGTTGTACACTGGGGGGGGAGATGTCTGTTGACACGGCAGGAGTCAAGGGATGTTAAAAGAATTTCCACTATCAGCGGCGTCCCTCTGTTACTTGCCACTATGTCTGGGCTGAGGTAGTTCGTTTCACCTCTCGGCATCATACATCATAGGCGGAGTTTCCCGTTGGACAGAGTAGTGAATGAATGCGCTGCTAACAAGGCAAATCCGGGAGATGAAACGCCATTTCCCAAATATAAAGGTAAGTAAACGGTGTTTACCCTCACCCTCCACTACATCCTTGGTTGAGTCTGGCAAAACTCATTCATAAACATCAATATCCTGCCAGGCAGGAGGAATCTACTGTACATTTGACAAGCATTTTAGCTATTGATGTGACGTTTGGTGGCACCTAATCAGTCAGTTCTGTACCTGCCTGGCTGAGTGGCAGTGTAGGTAGAATGAGCGAGCTCTCCTGGCAACTAGAGTGCAAAGCTTGAGGAAATAAAACTCAGTAGACTGCCTGGAAATGTATTTGCACGACCAGTACATTTTCTAATATTTTTAATATTAACATAATTGATCATTTTATGTTTTCATCTCATTTTAATTAAAGTACTTTGTAAGTACCAACTTGAGAAAATGTTTGATTTTCAAGGTATTCCAGTAGTTGAATTTCAGAGTGCCAAATTCATGTATTAAGCACCTTGTGCAAACGCTGCAAAATAATTTTTGTAAGTGCCTTTGAATGGGGTATGGTAGTATTATGGTAGCTAGGCGCACAGGTTTTAGTGTCAAGAACTGCAACACTGCTGGGATTTTCACGCTCAACAGTTTCTGTGTGTATCAAGGACGGTCCACCACCCAAAGGACATCCAGCCAACTTGACAACTGTGTGAAGCATTGGAGTTAACATGGGCCAGCATCCCTGTGGAGCGCTTTTGACACGTTGTAGAGTCCATGCCCTGACATATTGAGGCTGTTTGTTCTGAGGGCAAAAGGGGGTGCAACTCAATATTATGAAGGTGTCCCTAATGTTTTGTACACTCATTGTACAGTATATGACAGCTGGTGAGAGGGTCTTACCAGCAGGTGCTTGGGCAGTGCCAAATGAGACAGAAGCCAGCTCATCCAGACAGGAGGCAGAGGAGCAGGAGGATGGAGGTACACAGACAGTTTGAACCCCAGGGGTGGAGGTGTGAGACAGCAGAGAGCAGCCCAGCAGAGAGTCCTCCCCAGCTAGAGGGTCTGAGGGAGGAGAGGCCAGGGCACAGGATGTAGGGAGGAAGAAGGAAATAAAGTAAACAGGCCATTAGCCCAAACAGGGAAAAAAGCATTGGGTTAATAAGCTTGCTCACCCTCTTCCCACAGAAAAAAGTTCAGACGTAAAGTAAATTTGAACTTCCTCTTATAAACTGAGTATACAAAACATTAAGAACACCTGCTCTTTCCATGGCAGACTGACCAGGTGAATGCTATGATCCCTTATTGATGAAACTTGTTAAATCCACTTCAAAATTGGATCAGTGTATATGAAGGGGAGGAGACATGTTAAAGAAGGATTTTTAAGCCTTGAGACATGGATTATGTATGTGTGCCATTCAAAGGGTGATGGGCAAGACAAAATATTTAAGTGCCTTGGCACCAACTATCATACAATGTTCCAGGTACACCGGTTTGTGTCAAGAACTGCAACACTGCTAGATTTTTCACAATCAAAAGTTTCCTGTGTATCAAGCATGATCCACCACCCAGAGGACATCCAGCCAACTTGACACAACTGTGGAAAGCATTGGCAGCAACATGGGCCAGCATGCCTGTAGAACGCTTTCGATACCTTGTAGAGTCCATGCCCCGACAAATTGAGGCAGTTCTGAGGGCAAAATGGGGGCTGCAACTTAATATTAGGTGTTCCTAATATAAATTTATCCTCCAAGTACTACCCTGCTCAAACCCCAGACTAGTAATGGTACTGTATGTAGTAGTTGGACCAATGACAGGACCATGGTCCATTAGTGTCCTCTAGTGGAGCAGATTTCCACTACAACCAAAAGCTGAGCAAAAAAAAAAACTGCCCACTGAATGATCTGGAGAGGTCAAACCCAGGGGCAGCAGACATGCTCTATTGCTCAGCAGTAGCTTCCTTGTCCCCAGCTCCAGCCTATTTTCACTGGCTGTCGGAAATGTCAGCCATTACACAAACATTCACACTTTGCTCATGTTCATCTGGAGCAGAACAGCACTGCTAATCAACAGTGCACTGCAAATGTTTACCTGTTCACCCTTAAGAGTACGTCATAGTAACGGTTCATTGCGATAAACCGAGACGCTCGCTGTCACAACCATTCCAGACAGTCTCGTTAATTAACAGCAATAAAAAAAATGGTGACAGGGAATAATATTCTGCTGCAAGCAAACCTGTCAGCACAGCCTGGCAGGGCATGTTTGAGCAGGCTACTGATAAATGACCCGATCCTTTCAACACCAAGCAATAGTTAAAACAAAGGAAACCACAACTAAGCTCCTGAATTAAGACTGATATGCCTGTATGACATTGATGGCAGAAATAACACTCACTCAATCTTAGTGAAGGCAAATCCCTCTGTGTTATCCCAATGCATTGTGGCCTCACACACAGTGTTCATTCATGCACGCCAACTGATGTAAGGCAATAATGTAATAACACTACCTATAATTCAAGGCTGATACAGAGGAGTGGTAAAAACTAACCTGGCAGGCTGGCTGAGGCTGTGTCCAGACCCAGGATCAGAGAGTCCACATACGTATCAGCCTTAGCTGCAGCTGAAAATGGAACAGGAGAGATGGTCGGATAAAGAAATGAACGAGAAGGACAGAAGGAATAAAAAAAAGCTCCAGGTAATAAAGTATAGGAGACAGATATGAGTTCATAAACAACCAGAAGCATCTCTCATATCTGGAGAGGATACAGGAAGGGGAGAGACAGGCATGCAGACTGGATAGCCTGATACCATTGCTGTTGCCCTCTCCACAGCTGCTGAAGGGGTCAGCCAGGGGCAAAAGGTCAGGGAGCAGCAGACAAGTCTCAGGGGACTTCAGTCCCTCAATCAGCTTATCTGTGAGCCATCCAAACAGAGGGACAGGAAGAGGAGAGGGAGGACCAGGAGTGAGAAAGGCATAGAAAGAGGGAGAATTTGCATAAGCAAAGTAGGAGTAGAGGGAGAAAAGAGATGAAGGCTCATTTAGGTACCACTTAGAACATGGTAATTAATGATGCTATCAAAATGAGCATTAGTTGGTAAAGGGTAACGCTCACAAGGGGTAGTAACGGTTAGTTCTTGGATTTGTCATTATTCTACTGGCTGCGTCATGTTTTGCCATGAGGCAACCCTGTCCCTCTTGCTTTCCTATTCAGCAGAGGGGCATAAAAAAAGATTAGGAAAAAATTAAATCAACCCTAGTGTGATATTAGAGATCACAGACCATGCTTGAGTAGAGGACAGGTTTATTTCAGCTGGGCCCACTGTATTAATACCATTCATATCAAACTGGTAGTGAAGCAAAACAACATGCCTTCAAAAGGGAGTGTGTACCCTGATCGTCTTAACCATCAAAACACAAATCCATCCAATCAAACAGACAAAGATAAACAACTAGCAGCTAGTGTCATCATCTCATCTGTATTTGGTCATTAGTTGACAGATTCATTTCAATATGGCAGACAAGCATTGCCAAACAGTCTCAAAGAGCAAAATGTCAGCCTATACAAAAAAACATACCAGGGGTTAGCTATCATGGCGCCGTTCCAGACTATTCCGACATCACTGACTGTCCTTACATGACTCTTCACTTTCATCACTGACAAAGTGTTGGATCAACCAGCACTATCGGACTGATGGCATCCTTATTAAGTCAGCTTTGCTGGGTGTGCCAGGTGTGTCACAGACAAAGCAGGAGAACGGTCTTCAGGATATGTGCCTCTCCAGCAGGTTAGTACATCCAAACAGCCTGAGTGCAAACCAGGTGCATGCGTGTGGGAGTATCTTCTGGGTCAAAATCTCTCCATACATACTTACAGGTGACTGGCTGCTATGGGGGGACAGAGGACCTTGGGCAGGGGGTGTGGGCTCAGAACATGACACAGCACAGCTGCCCATTTGACCCCTTCACTAAGGGATAAAGGTCATAGGTCAATGCTAACAAACTGCTATGACACAACAGCTGTGCATTCCAGAGCCATATTTAGATGTATGGCTCTGGTGTACTCCTCGTTTGGCACCACAAGACAGCAGCATGCACTGATCTGTGAGGATCTTTTTAATCCCCTTTAAGAATGACATATTATGAATCTGTGAGGATCTTTTTAATCCCCTTTAAGAATGACATATTATGAATAACTAGACAATAGGACCATCCCTTCTGAAATATGCTGTGGCGCAACAGGCTTGGAGGTCCTTACATCTGGCCTGTGGTTATGTGAACTTCTGCAGACACTGTGCAGTGCTCTCCCAACAGAGACATTTGGGCTTCCGAGTGGCGCAGGGGTCTAAGGCACTGCATCTCAGTGCTAGAGGCATCACTACAGACACCCTGGTTTGAATCCAGGCTGTATTATTGGGAGTCCCATAGGGCGGCGCACAATTGGCCCAGCGTCGTCCGGGTTTGGCTGATGTAGGCCGTCATTGTAAATTAGAATTTGTTCTTGAATGAATTGTCTAGTCAAATAAATAAAGGTTACAAAAGCAGTGATGCAGTTTCTGTTGTTGACTCTTCCTTAGGGCACTGATGGATATAGAACACTGTGTAGAAGAATGTGTGAGTGGGGAGAGGACAGAGAAGATTAACCACACCCTGCTTATGTAACAGCCACAGGCTGCCTTTTATCCCCTCAGCCCCCACTGACTGACTGTCACTGGAGCCACTCTGTGGGCCTTTGCACAGACCAGACTGAGCTAAGACAGTGTATTGCTCCTGTGCCATTTGGAAAAGCAGTCAACTACCAACTGAAGGAAGAGCTCAGATGTGATGGTAAACTTTCCCACTTTTCTCAGTGACAAGGGCATTCTGAAGCAGGCACCTCCAGAGGTAGGCTACAGTACAGCAATCCAATTAACAAAGTAGAATGTGTCCTTCTGGTAAGCAGGCAACAGTGCAGTTAGAGGCACGGGTCCACAAGTGTGAGGCGATCCAGTCTCTATTCATAGGAGCTGAAAGGGAATCAATGAGTGCGTTTACTGAGCTAACAGGACAGGAACAATAGCATGACAGAGCAAAGCCATGTAATCTCAGAGTCATTATATAAACAATGGCTTTAAAAGGACATAAGCTATAGGACATACACTACATGGTCAAAAGTATGTGGATATCCCTTGAAAATAGGGATTCGGCTATTTCAGTTGCTGACAGGTGTACAAAATCAAGCACACAGCCATGCAATCTCCACAGACAAACATACAATGGTATTTTTTATTTTACCTTTATTTAACTAGGCAAGTCAGTTAAGAACAAATTCTTATTTTCAATGACGGCCTAGGAATAGTGGGTTAACTGCCTTGTTCAGGGACAGAACAACATTTTTGACCTTGTCAGCTCGGGGATTCGATCTTGCAACCTTTCGGTTACTAGTCCAATGCTCTAACTGCCGCCCCAACTGAAGAAGACCTGTGACTTTCAATGATGGCACCTTCCCTACAAGTCAGTTCATCAAATTTCTGCCTTGCTAGAGGTGCCCCGATCAACTGTAAGTGTTGTTATTGTGAAGTGGAAACGTCTAGAAGTAACAATAGCTCAGCCACGAAGTGGCAGGCCACACAAGCCCATAGAAAGGGACTGCAGAGTGCCGAAGCACGTAGCGCAAAAATCGGTTGCAACACTCACTAACGAGTTCCAAAGTGCCTCTGGAAGTGACGTCAGCACAATAACTGTTCGCCGGGAGCTTCATGAAATGGTTTTCCATGGCCGAGCAGCCGCACACAAGCCTAAGATCACCATGCTCAATGCCAAGCGTCGGCTGGAGTGGTGTAACGCTTGCCGCCATTGGACCCTGGAGCAGTGGAAATGCGTTATCTGGAGTGATGAATCAAGCTTCACCACCAGGCAATCCGACAGACGAATCTGGGTTTGGCGGATGCCAGGAGAACACTACATGACTGACTGCATAGTGCCAACTGTAAAGTTCGGTGGAGGAGGACTAATGGTCTGGGGCCGTTTTTCATGGTTTGGTCTAGGCCCCTTAGTTCCAGTGAAGGGAAACCTTAATGCTACAGCATACAATGACATTCTAGACAATTCTGTGCTTCCAACTTTGTGGCAATAGTTCGGGGAAGGCCTTTTCCCGTTTCAGCATGACAAATGTCCCCATGCACAAAGCGAGGTCTATAAACGGTTTGTCGACTGGCCTGCATAGAGCCCTGACCTCAACTCCAGCGAACACCTTTGGGATGAATTAGAAAACTGACTGCGAGCCAGGCATAATTGCCTAACATCAGTGCCTGACCTCACTTATGCTCGTGGCTGAATGGAAGCAAGTCCCCGCAAAAATATTCCAACATCTAATGGAAAGCCTTCCCAGAAGAGTGGAGGATGTTATAGCAGCAAAGAGGGGGAACAAATTCATATTATTTTGTATTGAGATGTTCGACGAGCAGGTTTCCATACTTTAGGCCATGTAGTGTATACAATCCACCAACATGAGCATCTCAGGAACGTCTATGTGCAAGAATTGAAAAAGACAGACAACTGGAACCTGCCACTTCATTCCACAACAATGTTGCATGCTGGGAAAGGGCTTTACCTGGGGTGTCAGAGAGGGGGTGTGTGTTAAAGGGGTCCGGGCCACTCAACATCTCTGAGCCTGCATCCAAACTCAGGATGTCAGCAGATCTCTCAGCTTAACATCACACAGGGAGAAAGAGAGAAGGAATGAGAGCTATCAGGAGAATAGGGGGAGGATGGATGTTGATTTTTTTTATTTTTACAGTTATTGATCTAATTGAAGTCAACAAGATGTCATTGAGGACAACAGAGCTGAGGATAACACAATAAACAACATTATTGAACACTAGTTTCTGATTGTCTAGAAGGGCTTTCTAGAACACAGGACAGTTGGATGTCTCTAGGACTGATATATTTATTTGTATTTAACCTTTATTTAACCTTTATTTAACCAGGTAGGCTAGTTGAGAAGTAGTTCTCATTTGCAACTGCAACGCAGACCTGGCCAAGATAAAGCATAGCAGTGTGAACAGACAACAGAGTTACACAATAAACAGGTCAATAACATAGTAGAATAAATAAATAAAATAATCTATATACATTGTGTGCAAAAGGCATGAGGAGGTATGCAATAAATAGGCCATAGGAGTGGATAATTACAATTTAGCAGATTAACACTAGAATGATAAATGATCAGATGAACATGTGCAGGTGCATACTGGTGTACAAAAGAGCAGAAAATTAAATTAAATAAAAACAGTATGGGGATGAGGTAGGTAAATTGGGTGGGCTATATACCGATGTTTAAAGTTGGTGAGGGAAATAAAAAAAGTCTCCAACTTCAGCGATTTTTGCAATTCGTTCCAGTCACAGGCAGCAGAGAACGGAAAGGAAAGGTGGCCAAATGAGGTTTTGGCTTTAGGGATGATCAGTGAGATACACCTGCTGGAGCGCGTGCTACGGGTGGGTGTTGCCATTGTGACCAGTGAACTGAGATAAGGCGGAGCTTTACCTAGCATGGACTTGTAGATGACCTGGAGCCAGTGGGTCTAGCGACGAATATGTAGCGAGGGCCAGCCGACTAGAGCATACAGGTCGCAGTGGTGGGTGGTATAAGGTGCTTTAGTAACAAAACGGATGGCACTGTGATAAACTGCATCCAGTTTGCTGAGTAGAGTATTGGAAGCTATTTTGTAGATGACATCGCCGAAGTCGAGGATCGGTAGGATAGTCAGTTTTACTAGGGTAAGTTTGGCGGCGTGAGTGAAGGAGGCTTTGTTGCGAAATAGAAAGCCGACTCTCGATTTGATTTTGGATTGGAGATGTTTGATATGAGTCTGGAAGGAGAGTTTGCAGTCTAGCCAGACACCTAGGTACTTATAGATGTCCACATATTCCAGGTCGGAACCATCCAGGGTGGTGATGCTAGTTGGGCGTGCGGGTGCAGGCAGCAAACGGTTGAAAAGCATGCATTTAGTTTTACTAGCGTTTAAGAGCAGTTGGAGGCCACGGAAGGAGTGTTGTATGGCATTGAAGCTCGTTTGGAGGTTAGATAGCACAGTGACCAAGGAAGGGCCAGAAGTATACATAATGGTGTCGTCTGCGTAGAGGTGGATCAGGGAATCGCCCGCATCAAGAGCGACATCATTGATATATACAGAGAAAAGAGTCGGCCCGAGAATTGAACCCTGTGGTACCCCCATAGAGACTGCCAGAGGACCGGACAACATGCCCTCCGATTTGACACACTGTACTCTGTCTGCAAAGTAGTTGGTGAACCAGGCAAGGCAGTTATTAGAAAAACCGAGGCTACTGAGTCTGCCGATTAGAATATGGTGATTGACAGAGTCGAAAGCCTTGGCCAGGTCGATGAAGATGGCTGCACAGAACTGTCTTTTCTCGATGGCGGTTATGATATCGTTTAGTACCTTGAGCGTGGTTGAGGTGCACCCGTGACCGGCTCGGATGTGCACAGTGGAGAAGGTACGGTGGGATTCGAGATGGTCAGTGATCTGTTTGTTGACTTGGCTTTCGAAGACCTTAGATAGGCAGGGCAGGATGGATATCGGTCTGTATCAGCTTTCCAATCCTTGGGGATCTCAGATGATACGAAGGAGAGGTTGAACAGGCTGGTAATAGGGGTTGCGACAATGGCGGCGGACAGTTTCAGAAATAGAGGGTCCAGATTGTCAAGCCCAGCTGATTTGTATATATACGGACACCTAATCATGACGCAACATAAAGCACACCGTACTTGCTACAAAGTTACAGAAGCTAGACCAACAACTACACAAACCAATATTAATACATTGTAAATGAGGAAAAATGGAGAAAACATTTGTCTTAAAGATTTAGAGACGAAGCCAACACCTAAAAACACATGAGGACACCTCATGGGAAATATGTAGAGATGAGGGAGGGATAATAACGTAGGTATGACACAGAGAGGGAGGGAAGCTGTTGAAAACATGGACAGCCTTACCTGGGAAAGCCTTGCCTGTAGCACCAGCAGCAGAGACAGGCTGCAGACCTGGAATGAGGTTCTCTGTGGAGAGGCTGGCCCTCTCCACTGTTGTAGCTGTCATAAAGACATAGACAATTAGGTAAATGAACAGAAGTGATGCTTTTTTTCTACCACCTATCCATTGCACTTGCAGATGTGTATACGCAGATTGGGCATTGTGGTCTTACTCTCGACCAGCTTGGTAAAATCCTTGTTGAGTAGCTCCTCAGCAGTGAGCTTGGAGAAGTTGTCGTCACCAAACGGGTTCCAGCTGCCAGACGGTGCAATGGGAATGGTCTGGGCACCGCCCTCACCTGGCTGGTTCACACTCTGCTGGGAGGAGCAGGGGGAGCCAGAGGGGGTGGTGCTGGCTGACCTACAACACACATACGGAAACACAAAGGTTACAGAGGAAATCATCCATCTCATTTATCTTATGTACAAATGAGTCTGTGCAAATATAGAGCATGTAAGCAAATATGGGTGAATTAAAAGTCTATTGTGTTAATTGTAGATTAACAGGAATAAACTGTCTATTCAAACTGGGCTATAAAGGGGATGTTTATACAGTTGCCTGTTGTATATTCATTGGCCTGAATCTCACTCTGTGTCAGTAGAATAATTGGACAGTTGATTGTTAGTTCATTGAGATTAGTTAATTCAGCTTACTTGGACTTGTTGAGGCTGGCCTCGGCTGCAGCCGCCTGCAGTAGCTGGGTGGACCTGCTGACTGGGACCCCAAACACAGTACTGTGGGTGACATCGCTCAGTATGCGCCTGTGGCCACCCCGGGGGCCCATCTTTGGGGAGGAGGGGGGCGTCAGGGAGCCAACCTTGTGGAGCCCACGGCCAGATGCCAGAGGCTGGGGAGGAAAGACAGTCATGAAGATTAGGAAAAATATCACACGGAATATGAAAATCAGGGAGAGAAGGAAGAAAATTACAGGTGATATACAGGTTGATTAGCCATTCTCTAAGAGAGGATATTATTTCATTGCATCCCAAAATACAGAACCATTGCAAAACCACATTGAAACAAATTCTACTGGTTAGTGAAAAGACATGGTTGATTAGTGGCAAAGCGCCAATGTAGGGTCTTGAGGATAATCAGTTATTGATTACATTTGTTGTTGTTGAGAGATTGGATTTAGAAGATTCAGAACAATATATAGCAAAACACAGGAATCAAGAGACAGAACTGAGTGGTGACAGGTTCCAGGGACAGAGATGTTTCATGACAACCTTAGACATTAACCATAGTGAAAGGAAAAGCAGCCAGACAGCTTCTAAAACTCATCGTTTTGGTTGGATATCTTTGAACACGATGCAAAGCATGAAATATCGGTCTTTGATGTTAGAAAAAAACTACTAAAAAGATTAAAAGATGAGTCTTTACATTGTTTGTTTGCACCTTATTGCAGCCCTGATGTTTACAGGATACAGGACAAATCCAAGAGCAAGTATTTCTAAAATGTTTGACATGGATCAATAAAACATGCAGTTATTTTAAAGGGAACTAATCCAATTCAAATGTTGAATGAATACAGTTAGGTGATTAGCTAGATTTGAAGGCCCCAGACAGAAGGACAGGGCCCGTTAGCCCCCCTGTCCCAAAGAGCAGCAGGCTGCCAGAGGGGAGGGAGGTTACCGTGGGCTCAGAGTCAGAGTCAGAATCAGGTGCAGCAGGTCCTGTGGCTGCAGGCTGAGCTGCTGTTTGGGGGGAGGGGGGCACAGGGCCGGCTGGTGGCTGCAGAGGAGCAACAGGACTAGCTTTGGGCTGCACAGCCACAGAGCTCTGGGGGGCTGGCATGGGAGGCTGCTGCCGTTTGTAGAGGGTCTGCACCAGCTGATGCTGCTTAGGGATAGGATAGTGGGAAAAACACAACCAGTGCTCAGGAAAACCTCTCCCTACTGTCTCATTTGGCCAAGTTTGGGATGAGTTATTGCTCTGAGAAGTGCAAACCAGTTCGCCACATGTAAATATCCTTCTTAGCCCTGTGTTTTTCATGAAACTTGTCATGTACAGTATTTACATGTGGTGAACTGGTTTAACAGATCAGAGGAGAGTTTCTGCAAAGTCAAAGTTATTCCGTTTGATTCAATTTAATTCAAAACCACAAGGTTATTCAGAGGTCCTGATAAAAGTGCACTCTGTATAGAAACAAGTTGGAAGACAATAAATGGATACAAAACAAACAATGGCGTCCTTACATACACAGCATGAGCATACAGGGGACCATGTTTATGACCAAGGAGTCTCCAACTAATACTATTTAGAGAAAGTGAATGGAATATTGTGAAATGACTTCATATTATTGGCAAATGGCAACACGATTCAGCAGACTGATATGAGATATGCCCACCTGGTTGACTTGCTGATGTGGGCTGAAAAAGGCTGCTGCCTGCTGCTTCATGAAGAGACCCTGCTGGTGCTGGGGCGTGGCCATGGGTTGCGAAGAGGTGGTCTGAGCCAGTGGGGATGTGGCCTGTGCAGCAGGTGCCTGCTGAACTGATTGGACAGCAGCAGCAGGCTGGGCGGCGGATAAAACACCTGTAATACAGTGAAGATGGTCGTCTTGTAACAGCCCTGCTAAACTACAGCCATTGGGCAGCTGGCATTGCCATCAGCCATTGAGGGAATGCTTCTTTTGAAATCAATGAAAGCTGCTATACTGCCGATGTCGCGCTCGCGTTGCGTCACATCCAATGGCAGCGTCCAAGCTCAAGAATCGCTGCAGTTCAATTCTCTGATGCACGTGTTCATTCTATCTTGTGAATTGAAATAAAGTTGATTGTGGTTGTATATGGACTTGACTATACACCACTGCTTATTTGACATTTTAGTCATTTAGCAGAGGCTTTTATCCAGATTTATGACGTCAAGAAGATACTAGCTAGTAGAAACTCTAACTAGCTAGAATGACTATGTTCACAGTGTAAACAAAAGCAACTTGTAAAATTAAAGGATCATTCAGTACAACCCCACTAGCAACAATTAAATGAGTATTTGCAAAAAAAACTGGACCAAAGATATTGTACTTATGCATAATCAATGAACATGGTACAGTAGGGGAAAATAGAATAAGATGCCCTTCCCCTCTGCTCCTCTCCGCTCTCAAAGCATGGCCCTGTGTAGTAGGTAATACGTCACATTGAACCAACGCTGATGGCAAAGCAATACGTAGTGGAGCTCAAGTGTAAAGATGACTTCATAACAATGGGACTGAAACAGACAAGCTTGAAGCTCCTATCTGTCTCCATACAAGCATATGGACAGAGACTATGAATGTCACCAAGGGCTCATTAATTCAAACCTTGTCCTGCTGGACAAATAAATTGAACCACTGGGATTACAAGGCCATGTTATGTCAGCCAAAGATGTGGGACATTTCAATGCAGGATGCCCATCTTGGTGAGTGCTTTGTTACAGGATAAGAGACTTTCACTGCTAGCAGGCCTCAGCTCACACATCATCAGATCCTTACGGTTCAAGCTTTGAGAAGCAGAGGTGGTATAGAGGGTAGTGTACTGTATGCGTACCTATGGGCTGGGGCCCTCCTGCAGCCACGTTGGGTCTCTTGCGTGGGGTGAGGGCTGGCTGGATGGGCAGGATGCCTATGGGCTGGGTCCCGCCAGCTTTGGGGCGTGAACGGGGTGCGATGGAGGTCTCCATTGTGGGGACAGGGTCTGTGAGCCTTGGAGGGGGAAAGGAAAGGCAGGTTATCATTGCTGGAGCTTGACATATTTAACTATAAAAAAAAGCCCAGATACTCATGCTCTTCACTCACCTGGCTTTGGATTGACTTTTTTTGGCCACAGCTTCGCTGGCTCTGATTGGTTCGGGGAGTTTTGTAAGAATAGGGGAGTTCTGAGAAGGTGAAAAGAGTTAGAGTACTATGCTGAGATATACTACCCAACTAAAATCAATAAGCTTCACTCACATTTCTAGTTTCAAAGTTTTCCTTCGGTCACAGAGCAGGAACAAGGACCCTTTATCATTATAAACTTCTGCATGACACATGATTGCAGCAATGCAATGATCAGTAACAGATTTCATGAATCAGCTTTGAATGTCCACTTTGATGCCTCTCTGGGAATGTGGTCTGAAATGTGCTGTGTCAGATGATTGAGTGCTGACATTGCACCATCAATGCATAGCAAAGGGGCCTAGGGGATGGAGGGCAGCCAACTGGCAACAATCACAAACCTCCCTGCTCCCCCATCGTCTGGCATTTTACACTACACTTATGTTGCTTTCCAAAACGATAAGACATTAATAAAACATCTTAATAAAATGCGAAAGCTTCTTACGTTTAAAAATAAATAACTTCTAGTACAGTGCCTTACATATCTCTTACTTTCAATTATATATTTACACCTGACATTAGGAACGGGCAAGATAACAATTCAGATAATGTAGAGGACCTTTTAACTTTATGAACCTTTGAAATATTTGGTTGTAACCTTTGTCTCCAGGGAGATTTTCTAGTACAGTTGTCATTACTGATGGTGAGGTGACTTACATGTACGTTCCGGATGGGGCATTCTATCCCGGCCAGCCTGAAGGAGAAGTGGGACACTTGGTAGATATCTGGTCTCTTCTCAGGGTCAGGCTCCAGCATGTATCCTGATGAATGGAAGAAAACATATGGTTGGTAATGATGATACGAATACATGTCACTCACTGGACTAAAATACTTGGGACTGTGTAAGAGAGAAATGGCACAGAGAAAAAAAGAGACAGAAAACAAAGGCAGAGCCTAGACTCGCTCACACACACATGGACCAGTGAGTACAAGGTGATGGGGAGGATGGCTACTCACTGATAAGGCAGTGCATGTCCGGGGAGTAGCGGGAGTTGTCTGGAATAGTGAAGCTGCCATCACAGATGGCCACCTGGCTCTCCCCAAACGGCAGGGTGAAGTAGCACAGCTTATACAGCAGGCATCCCATAGCCTGCAGAACCACAGCACAGTGAGCATCAGCACACCTTGTATTAACTTGGCATCAAGCCAACTGTGTAGTGTAGGGCGTTCAACCATAAAAATATTAATTCATTGAAGATTTATACAAATATGTCCATTCAATAGAGAATTGCATCTGAAAAACAAATTGTCCCAACCCCATGTCTCTTGTCATTTGGACACACCTACTCATTCAAGTTATTTATTTAACTATTTTCTACATTGTAGAATCTTAGTGAAGACATCAAAACTATGAAATAACACATAGGAAAAAAAGTGATAAATCAACATTTATTTTATATTTGAGCTTCTTCAAAGAAGCCACCCTTTGCCTTGATGACAGCTTTGCACACTCTTGGCATTCTCTCAACCAGCTTCATGAGGTAGTCACCTGGAATGCATTTGAATTAACAGGTGTGCCTTGTTAAAATGTTCATTTTTTGACTTTATTTCCTTCTTAATGTGTTTGAGACAATCATTTGTGTTGTGACAAGGTAGGGGTGGTATACACCCCTACAGATACCAAATAGGTCTAAAAGACCAAGTCCATATTACGTCAAGAACAGCTCAAATAAGCAAAGAGAAACAACAGTTCATCATTACTTTAAAGACATGAATGTCAGTCAATCCAGAACATTTCAAGTACTTTGAAAGTTTCTTCAAGTCCAGTAGCAAAAACCATCAAGCGCTATGATGAAACTGGCTCTCATGAGGACGGCCACAGGAAAGGAAGACCCAGCGTTACCTTTGCTGCAGAGGATAAGTTCATTAGAGTTAACTGCACCTCAGATTGCAGCCCAAATAAATGCTTCACAGAGTTCAAGTAGCAGACATCTCAACATCAACTGTTCAGAGGAGACTGTGTGAATTAGGCCTTGATGGTCAAATTGCTGCCAACAAACTACTACTAAAGGACACCAATAACAAGAGACTTGCTTGGGCCAAGAAACACGAGCAATGAACATTAGAGCGGTGGAAATCCGTCCTTTAGTCTGATGAGTCCAAATTTGAGATTTTTGGATCCAACCGCCGTGTTTTTGTGATGCAGAGTAGGTGAACGGATTATATCCGCATGTGTGGTTCCCACCGTGAAGCGAGGTGGTGGTGTGATGGTGCTTTGCTGGTGACACTGTCTGTGATTTATTTAGAATTCAAGGCATACAACCAGCATGGCTACCACAGCATTCTTCAGCGATACGCCATCCCATCTGGTTTGCGCTTAGTGGGACTATCATTTGTTTTTCAAAAACACAATGACACAACACACCTTCAGGCTGTGTAAGGGCTATTTGGCCAAGAAGGAGAGTGACAGAGTGCTGCATCAGATGACCTGGCCTCCACAATTACCTGGCCTTCACAATCACTTGTCCTCAACCCAATTGAGATGGTTTGGGATAAGTTTGACCGCATAGTACAGGAAAAGCAACCAACAAATGCTTAGCATATGAGGGAAATCGTTCAAGACTGTTGGAAAAGCATTCCAAGTGAAGCTGGTTGAGAGAACGCCAAGAGTGATTGGTCCAACCCGTGGAAAGTCCTCCAAAATGGTACCACCACATAATGCTAAATACTGTATGGAAGAGATACAACCAAGAGCGGCGAGGTCTAAACTGGCAACGGTCACAGCAAATTAATGTTCTTATTTCATCAACACTGTCAAGTGAAAGTATATTAAGGTTATCCTTTTTTAGAGAACAATCTAATGATTAATTATGTGATTTAAGATGACATAGGGAAAAGAAAACTGTACTTTTACATGCATTTTGCAGTACCCTCTTGAATCGCCCCATTTCTCCACACATTCTAGAGCAGTGAGTGAACGCCCTACCAGTAATCATCTCTCATGGTGATATAGCAGCATGCCAACTCACCCAGATGTCTGCCTTTGTAGTGATGACCGTGCCATTATAGAGGTTGATCATCTCTGGGGCTCGGTATGACAGAGTAGTGTACCTTACAAAGGAAAGGAGCACACCAATTTTGGAAGGACTTCAATCACAGATAAATGTCCTCAACAGGGCTCACTTGGCACAGTTAAACTCACAACATCCCAACCGGTTGTACTTGTTGGTTCACTAGACTAAAACTATCAAACCACTCATGAGTTCAGTATTCCAGTTGAGGTGAAGCTCTTCAGAATCACTCACTTCTTGATTTCCTCCTCCACCAGTGGAACACCCTCTGTCTGAGGGTTCTGGAAGCGGTTGGTGGCACTGCCAAAGTCACACAACACATAGTGTCCCCGGTCATGGAGCAGGATATTCTCCACCTGCAGAGAAAATAGACACACACAGATGACTCCTGAGACAATCTTCGAATAGCGTTTAACATATTTATACACATCTTGTCTCACTTCTCATGCTGACACACATATGCAGCTAGGACATGTATTAAAGAAAAACAGCTTAAAAAAGGCCATGATAATGCCAATGAGGCCATTAAAGTGTAAGTTAAGTGCAGACTGAGGGTGAAGACAAGTGCTCGTGCCTTGAGGTCTCGATGGATGATTGGCGTCTTGCACTGGTGGAGTCGGGCCACGGCCTCGCAGGTGTCACAGAAGATCTGCAGCACCTCTGGCTCTGTGAAGCCTGTCTGCAGACGCTGGTTCATCAGGTTCACCACCTGACCACCTGTAACAAACCAGGAAGGACTTACAATGGGTTTGGGAAAAAATAACTATGAGGTTTGTGCACTAATGAAACCACTAAAGCGCTTGAGAAGGAAAGAGGAGCAGAATTACCACGACAGAAGTCCATGAGGATGAGGACCTCCCAGACATCTCCTGCTCCCACTGCAGTTATACTGGAGTCCAGGAAACCCACAATGTTCCTGTGGCCCACGAGGTCCCTCTGAACACACACAATTGGTTAA
This sequence comes from Oncorhynchus clarkii lewisi, assembly GCF_045791955.1. Classification (NCBI taxonomy): domain Eukaryota; kingdom Metazoa; phylum Chordata; class Actinopteri; order Salmoniformes; family Salmonidae; genus Oncorhynchus; species Oncorhynchus clarkii. The sequence goes on from NC_092152.1 coordinate 27,993,868, forward strand.
TATTTTAGAGAATATAAAGAACCTCATACATCTCTGGTTGGCTTTCAAGTTCAAACAGGCTGCCATAACAATGGTGACCTTTGTTTGTTTTTTGGACTGACTGAGTGTACTGTTCTGCTCTAGATTACTGCCTATGAGGATCTGCCAAAAGGCTGGAAGTAATAATGATAGCCATCCTGTACCAATTATGCCCCCCAGGGTGTGGCTGCAGGGGCTAGTTATCTTACAGCATGGCCTCCAGTTAGGCAATGGAGGCCCAAGGGGTCGGGTGGGAGTTTAATTCAACATATTCAGCAGCAGGCTCCAACTGGACTAAGAATGAAACTATTACTACCCACCCTCTTGCTCCTTCCCTCCATCTCCTCTCTGTATATGTTTAAGTTAGTCTTGTCAACCCTCCCATTCCATAGTCAGCAATTGACACACTCCCATATTACCTCTTCCAGAATAAAAACAACCCTCTTCTTTGATTTGTGTAATGTTGCTCTATGGTTCTACATCCGCTTCACTATAGCAGAAGCACAGTGATCCTGTGGTTTCCAACAAGTCAGTGACCTCACACAATCCTTAGCCCCCTTTGTCTAAGAGCCTCACCATATAGCTATGAGCTAGGTGTGCATTCTACGTTGGACTGAGTGACAGACTAAGCAGGGCTCCAGCCCAGAGCCTGTTCTCACCATGATCTGGATCTCCAGCTCGCAGACCTGCAGGTCGTGCTCGTTGTTGACGTACATCCTCTTCAGAGCACAGCGCACCCCCTGGTTGGTCCGCACCAGGAACACAATGGCAAAGCCTCCTGTGGAGGGAGAGAGTGAGAAAGAATGCAGAGGATGCTTACATTTCTGCATTGACCTGTGACTGGGTAGCACAGGTCACCAATGAAATCAGCTGCAATGTCAGCCAATTTAACAAGAAAGGAATACAATAAACATGAAAATGGCTAAATACGTTGCGACAAATGTTCGCTTCGTGACACTGGTTCCCCCTTAAGCCAAATGAGCTTTGACCGTCACAAATGTCAGCGACAGTGACTGAATCAGCCCAGTCATAGACAGTCAGCCTCCTCCAGTCTCTCTGCTCAGCCTCAATGAATGAATCTTAGCTGCTGAGAGGCTGACTGTGAGCAGAATCACATACACAAACACACTCAAACACACTCCATGACCCTGGATAAACAGTGGGGGTGGCAAAGTTAGCTGGGAAGATAAGTTGTGAAATGTGTGTTCAGTCAGAGGGAGCTGTGATAAAGGACGG